>NW_023458559.1:25714357-25725351 GCF_013731165.1 Rhagoletis pomonella | reverse complement strand
AAGGAAAGAAAGAAAAAAGTTATTTTCTAGCTGCCGAAATCAGCGATTGGACTTCTATCACATTGTGGTAGATCTGCCAATTTTTGTGAGCATCTACCACTCAAGGTCTGAAATCTACCACATATTCGCATTTTTGCGTAGTGTTATTTTTGCACGACATAATTTTCTTAATTTTAAGAGCAATAATTGTCCAATGCTAAGGACTATACGGTAACAAGAATGATATAATACAAGATTTCGCATTCCCGGCGATGATGAAATCTCTCAAGTAAAAGTAAACAAAGCCGAATTGGAGAATAAAATAAACTGTAAAATAGTACATTTTCTCAGTAATAAATTTTTCGACGGAAAACGTCGTTTTATTGTGTTAAATTGTAAAATATATGATTTATAAAAAGAATTAATAGCGAAAATGTTAAAGTATTAGCAAATTTAAGTGCATCTAAAGTTTCAGAGGCGTTGTTTACTTTTACTTGTGAATTGTCAAAATTGGCAAATCCCAATTAGCTGTTTCTGGAACGTGCCACATTTGTTCGCTACTTCGTGATGTAATAAAAAGAAAAGCTGACACCACTCCACAAGGTTGCAGAAATTTCTTAGAATATGTTCGAAAAATGTCTTGTTATGGAGAGAACTGCTTTACACTGTCAAGGAAAAAAAATGCCAAAATTCGACGCAATTTTTTTTAAGTCTAATTAAAAAGTTTGGAATTTAGGTGAAACCTTGCAGAATTTTTTTAATTTTTGTACAAAGTTTGACCCAAACCCCCTTTTTTTTGAAATCTACCACATTTTTTTCCAGATTCTACCACACACAGTTTTTTTAACCTCCGATCACTGGCCAAAATCTTGACGCCATCTTTGTTGTAAGAAGTAAACAACGAAGAGAACGGAGAAAACCCCGAAATTGTTTAACGCATGAATAATCAATTTTATAATGCAAATTCTTCTATAAATCATGCCGTTGTGTTAAATTATTCTTTATCTTATGTGTACACACGTTGTCACAGGCGAAAATGAAGAAAATTGCAGTAAAAAGACACCACTAAATTGTAAACAACGAAGAAATGTAAACAAAAGGCTAATGTCAAAATCTTTAAACTGTTTTCCTAAATGCGATTCTAACGGGCTACTCTCCTGCCCGCGTGATCTTGTATTTTTTGTTCATGATAATTAGTAAAAAATCTTGTGTGAAATTGGCGACGGCCTTCCTCGGGGATGAATATGCCAGGGACGAAATTAATGCTACGTACGCCTTCTATGCACGCAGGGCTACTTTCGAGAAATAAAAAATAATTAACACAAAATTGTTTTAAAAAGTAAGGTGCAAAAAGAAATTCATTGAATAATTCCAGATAAAATGGTATACATAAATGACTCATTTTATGAACGATTTAATGAAAAATTTAGTGAAAAATTATTAGTTTATTATTTAGTGAATGAATTATTTTTGGTTCTAATGTTATTGCTAAGACGTCTAATATATGCATGGCTTTCAGTTCTAAAAGAATCAAAGTCAGTAAAGACAAGTATTTTTTATATAAGTGTTGCATTTAAATTGCTCTTTTTTTTTTGCACCAAAACAACTGTCAAAAATGTCAGCAGTAAAACGTTACGTATTGGCACAGCATGATTCAATAATACAAGGTTCGATAAACTGACAGTTGTCTCTCCCGCACCGCTCCTTAGCAGTGGCACCGTGTTTCTTCTTTGCAAATTTACATGGAAACAGTGTAGCTTTGGGTGAAATAAAAGTATAAGCTGCTGTGCAATATGTTTATTTGTATATGCATATGAAGCATATTTATCTGATGAAAACATAAGCATTGGATGCTTACATCAATCTCATAGTAGTCTTATTTTAATTTTGAGTAATTTTGCAGTTTTTATACGGCAAAATAGCATATAAACTACGTAATTCACGTAGATATATCAATATTACGTTCAACATTTCGTTTAAAATGCCAGATTTCCTGCAAATACATTAGAATTTACGAAAGGAACTTCACTACTAATTGCCTACTTTGCGTACTTTTCTACTACCATTTTCGAAACAAGGGATTGCATTCTTGCCCTTTCTCTGTCCTCCGTAAATGCAACCTTTTGTAAGGGAGTGTCAAACCGCAGCTGTCAATAATTTTCTAACCTTGTATTATTGAATCATGGTTTCTTAACATGATTCAATAATACAAGGTTGGATAAACTGACAGTTGTCTCTCTCGCACCGCTCCCTTAGCAGTGGCACCGTGTTGCCTCTTGCACATCTACATGGAATCAGGGTAGCTTTGGTGTGAAATAGAAGTATGAGCGTTTGTGCCATATGTTTATTTGTATATGCATATGAAGCATATTTAACTGATGAAAACATAAACTGTTTTCAAATTGGATGTTTACATCAATCTCATAGTAGTCTTATTTTAATTTTGAATCATTTTGCAGTTTTTATACAGCTAAATAGCACATAAATTACGTCATTCTCATAGATACATCAATATTACTTTCAACATTTCGTTTACAATGCCAGATTTCCTGCAAATACATTAGAATTTACAAAAGGAATTTCACTACTAATTGCCTACTTTGCGTACTTTTCTACTACCATTTTCGCACCAAGAGATTTCATTCCTCCCCTTTTCTCCGTCCTTCGTAAATGCAAACTTTAGTAAGGGAGTGTCAAACCGCAGCTGTCCATAATTATCTAACCTTGTATTATTGAATCATGGTTTCTTAACAGATAATTATCACAAATCTTCACTGCATTCTGCTGGAAAGCGTTTCTTAACACAAAAAATTTGCAGAAGAGAGCCAAAAAGAGAGCATAAAAAACCGAGAGCTGCAAATTTCTGCTGGCGAAATTTCTGCCAACAGAAATTTGCAGTCATATGTTTAAAATCAGCTGTTCAAACCGCACAAGGAAAAGGTTGGCAAGATTGTTTTACTTCGTTTTAATAAAAAAAAATGAGTGCATCGTTATCAAAACACATTGAAATATTGCAGAATGTAAGGATTTGTGCATGCGTTTGTGTGTGTGTGTGTATACTGTGATTGCAAATTTCTCTTAGTTTTCGTTTCTTTACTTTTTCCTCTTTCGATCTCTTTGTGCGTAAAATTATACTCTTCGCCAATCTGCTATTAACAGCTGTAAAAAGTTAAAAAACACTCCTTTAGTCAGAAGAATATTTTCTAGCAAAATCTTGAAAAGTGTCAAACTCAACTGAATTTAAATTAACGGAAATTAAGGAATACGCAAAAAGTGAGAATAATCTATAAAGTAAAAAAAGTGAACTGAAATTGGAAGGAGGCAAAAAGTAATTGATATAGTAAGTGGTTGTTGTGCTTGTGCTTGTGTGAATGTGTTTTGTACATACATTTCTATTCTTATTTGACGTTAGTTTTGTTGTTGCCATTCTTTGGACTAAAAATTTGTTTTTTTGGGTTACTTTACTTTTTCCTGTTATTTTCTTTTAGTGAGCGCATTTTGCTAACGCTCTGGCATTTTGGCATTTTTCAGGTTTTAGTCCGAAAAGATAAGGAATAGACCTATTATAATTTTTTGATATATCCTAATAAACATTTAGGTTTGAGCTCAACTTTAGGTTAAGTTGAGAACTAAGGTATTTCTCAAATCTCCAATGTTGTTGCTCAACAGTACCTCAAGTGGAGGATCATAGCGTTCTCAACAAAAAGGGCATTTTTCTTTGTATGAAACAAGCACTGTTTCTCAAGTTGAGAAAATGCTAGCTCTCAACTTGAACTCCAATGTAATTCTCCAATTGGTATCAAACATATCATTGAAATACTGAAATTGAAATAGTAAAATACCTTATAGCTTTTTGATTGAAACGACATATATAGATGAATTTAAATATTAACTTTTAATTTTATTACTCCTTTTGTATTATATAGTTAATCAATATCGTATTACAATAATTCACTTCACAGTATACAGTCCGACAGTAATTTTGCCTATAGCCTTAGTTTTTCACTTCATAATTAAAAATACGTACCTATCACTTTTAACGTAGCTGCGCGTGGTTTAGAGATGAGTTGGAGAATGATGTTGGATATCAACTTGAGAACTATGAATTTTTCCAAAGTTGGAGAAATAATTTTTTGGTGTTTATTGGGATATATGTAATTAAGAATCGGACGCAGTGTTGCCAACAGCTGGCTGACATTTGATTGGCTGATCTTAGAACTAAGATGTTCAATTTAAACTCAGTTAACTTAATCAAAGTTTAAACAAAGAACGTAAATCTATAAGAATAGACAACACGTTATAATTATAGCGATTGTGAACATCAGGAGCGTGTCTTTTGTTTTCATCCAATCAAAAAACGTATTTGGGCAAAAGAGAAGGCACGCTCCTGATGTTCACACTCGCTAAAAGTATAACGTGTTGACTCTTCTTATAGATTTACGTTCTTTGGTTTAAACCGGCACTGAAAAACTGGCCCTAAAAGTACTAAATTTTTTTGAATCAAAGGATACATTTTTCGTAACAGTTTGTATTTAACAAAAGTAAAAAAATAATCAATACTTACATGTATAAATCAATACAGAAAACATTTTAGCTCATAACGATTGAATAATCTGTACCAGGGATGTTGTAAATCTTTCATGGGCAGAGTCCACTCTAATATTGTTGAAATGACTCTTATAGTTAATTTCCACCAAGCCTTAACTGCAGTTTATGCCTACTGGAACAAGGAGATTACAACTCGAAGGGGGTAATTCCTTCTACTAAATACAAGCAAACGAAAGGAGAAAAGCAAACACTAAGAAATAAACCTTGCCGCTCACCCCATGTTGAAATTCTTGGAACTTATCTGAGCTCTTAACTGCAGTTAAGCCTCTGGTGGAAATCTGCTATAAGTCTGTCTAACAAGGGTGCGGACAAAACCGGATTTTTCAGGCTGAATCATATGCCTCACCGCCTAATGCTAGCGCTACCTCAACCGCAGCGCCAATCAACGCCGTTTTGCCGCCAATTCTGCCGGAGGTAGCTCCTATGGTCACTGCCAAAGTCCCCACCGTTCAGCGGTCATCGGTGAACAGGGCACCGCTCGCTTCAATTTCGGCGACGCCGTCTTTATATAGAAACGAAAGTAACACACTGCCCTCACCACTCCGTGAGCACACCAGCTGGGGTAATATTGCCTAGGAAACTCCAAGACTTGCCGGAGTTCAGTGGTCTAGCTGAAGATTGGCCATTGTTCATCAATGCGTTTACGCAGTCTACGTCAGCATATGGGTACACGTACTTGGAGAACAATCAACGTCTCCAAAAATGTTTGAAGGGTGAAGCTAGGGAGACGGTAAAGTCGCTGTTGATCTATCCGGACCATGTCGACACTCGTCCAGAGCAGCTCATTCAAAGTCAGCTATCTGTAGTGAAAGACATCACCCCTACATCGGAGAGTGGAGTTGCTAGCCTGATACCGTTTGCTACCAAGGTCAACAATTTGTCAGCCTTTTTGCAGTCTGCCCGTGGAGTCTGCAGCATTTAGCCAACCCAAATCTGATCTCCGAACAAATCAAAAAATTAGTAGTTAAGCGAAACCGCTAATTTAATATGCAGAGTTAAGAGCAGGAACTTCGAGAACCAAAGCTCCGTGTAGTCCTCCACGCTTCTGAAGAGCAGCAGTCAAGTACGTCCAAATATGTTATGTGTCAAGCCGATCACAGGGCTCAAGAATGCAGACGGTTCATAAGCGGTTAGTGTCGCTGACAGGTGGAAGCTGGTAAAATCTCAACGATTGTGCTCCGCATGCTTGAGCAGAGGCCATTCATCACGGGAGCGTCGACGTCGCAAAGTGTGTCCAGCCTACGGATGCAAGAAGACCCATCACAAACTACTGCATGATCCCTTGACCACGCATCGTCCTGCGGAGAAGTTGCCAACAGAAACGCAAGATCGTCGTACCATAAACTCAGCCTCAGTCTTGAGCTGCGTCGCTAATGCTAAGACTACTAAGCTTCTTTTCCGTATTTTGCCCGTAACACTGTACAATGGTACGAAAAACATCGATACTTACGCTCTATTTGATGAGGGTTCTTCTGTGACCATGGTGGATAGCTCCATAGTTCAGTAGCTGGGCTTAAAAGGTGAAGAGCGGAGCTTGAACGTGCAGTGGTTTGGTGGTCAAAAGGCATAAGAGCGTGCTACGGTAGTGAGCATATTGATCAGTGGGCTTGGCATGAAGAAGAAGCACACGCTACGAAACGTTTTCAGCGTATGCAACATTCGCCAATGTACTGGTCATCAACGACGCCTGCCGCTGCTACCGTACAATGGGGCTACACCAAAGCTGCTTATAGGACTTGATCACTGCCGTCTGGGTATTCCGATTGAGGGCACCACTGACGTGCGAGCACGTTCATGGCTAACTTCAACAACCCGTCGCCTAAAAGAGTATTACGAAACAGGCTTGCTTGGGAAGCCAGACGACGTTCACTTGTCTGAAAGCTACACATCGGCATACAAACGTTTGAAAGGTATCGAGAGACGTATGCAAGAAGATACCGTATTTGCCAAACCGTACAAGGACATCATAAACTCTTACGTTGACAAGGGCTACGCCCGTAAGCTTTCACCCATAGAAGCCACTCAGAAACATCCGAAGACCTGGTACTTGCCTCATTTCGGAGTAACCAATCCCAACAAGCCTGGCAAGTGATAGCCTTCGGAGCGGCGTGTACGCTATGCACAGCATAGTATGTTAAATCTTTGAATGCTTTAGAATACCAAGGTTAGTCCCAACTGGTGAAGTAAGCATCTCCTTCATCTGCTCAAATCACGCTGTGCTCCACTGAAGCCACTCACTATTCCGCGCCTCGAGCTACAGGCCGCAGTCCTAGGTACGAGGTTGATACAATCCGTTCGTGAGCAGCACGCAGTAGCCATATCCGATTGTGTCCTTTGGTCAGATTCAAAAACCGTCCTTGGATAGGCAGCGAGCATAGGCTTGTACTCTTTTGTCGCCCATAGAGTGGCGGAAATACTAGCCACCACAACGCTATCCAATTGGAGATGGATACCAACGGCTCATAACGTTGCCGACGAATCTACCCGAGCGAGACGTGTCAATACTGAGTTCGATTCCTATTGGTTGAGCGGCCCACAATTCTTGCATGCACATGAGCGTGAAGTCCAAGAACGCGATGTTGCTGACGACGAAGAGCTCCAGCCGAGATACGCCTTGGCAGTTGTAAGCTATGAATTCATTAATTATAATGATTTTTTATCTCTTAACAGAATAGTGCGAACTCTGGCCTGGGTGACTTGTTTCGAGAGTCGATGCCGCAATGGCAAGCAGTCCGATGAAACGCATGGCTTAACAGCTTGGGAGTTAGAAACAGCCAAGCATGCCTTGTATCGTCAAGTCCAAGCGGAAGCATTCATCGCCGAGCTCCGACTGCTCGAAAAAGGTGACACAATCCCTCGATCCAGCGCAATCTACCAGCTCTCGCCCTATATAGATGAGCACCGTATTTTGCGCGTAAAGGGACGCATCGATGCAGCTGAATGGCTGCCCATTTCTACCAGACGGCCGGTCATATTACCACCAAACCACCCCTTTACGAAACTTGTTGTGAGTCATCATCACGCTGTCATGAAGCATCAAAATACGGAAGCCACAATCTGCGAAATCCGTCGTTACTATTGGATACCCCGCTTGCGTAAGCTTCTGCGGTCCGTAATAAGCAATTGTCAGGTCTGTCGAGTGTCCAAAGCATCGCCAGTCGCACCGATTATGGGACCACTGCCAGCCGACCGTTTAACGCCTTACTAATAAACGTGACAATCGGTCGTAGACAAGAGAAGCGCTGGGTGGCGTTGTTTACGTGCCTCACTATTAGGGCAATACACTTGGAACTGACCCACAACCTAAGCACAGACGCATGTATCATAGCCTTTCGGAATTTTAAAAATCGCCGCGGGGTTCCAGTAAGAATGAGGTCGGATAATGGCAAAAATTGTGTGGGAGCCAACTGGGAAGCAAAGAGGTTTGGCGAAGTCTTCGACTGCGAGAGCATGCAGCGGAGAACGTTATAAACTCCCGTCCCCTCAGACATCTGCCAATATCGCCTGATCAAGAAGAGCCACTAACGCCAAACCACCTCCTGCTGGGCTCAGCCAATATTTCTCAAACACCAGACGGTTTCGTGGAACCGAGACCACTTCTGGAGGAAGTGGATTGCGGAGTACCTCCCTACTTTAACCCGTCGGGCGAAATGGTGCGATACCACAAGATCTCTGAAGGTCGGCGACGTAGTGTTCATTTGCGACAATGCTTTGCCGCGAAGCCAATGGTGCCGAGGCATCGTGAAACGAGTCTTTCCAGGAGTAGACAGTGTCGTTAGACAAATGGATGTGCGTACTAGCTTTACTTGACGTAGATGTTGACAGCACGGCCGCAAGCAACACTGTCAAGTACTCGTTATTTATGTAATTTTCATTGTGTACCTTTTTTGTCGTACAACTTTTAAATCGTGATCGTTTTGTTCATTCGCTAAAAATAAGCCGGACGAGACGCAACCGCGGTAGGAAACCATATTTTAAGCTTTTAAATTTTCACACACGTGCATATATGTACATCTATTTTTCTTTATATTGTAATTCTGTTCCTTGTTGTTAGAAATAAACACGCGCTAACTACAATAACCATACAAGAGAAACTTTCCAGTCATCTTCCGAGCCTTCAGCGATGACTTAAGTTGATTATAGCTTTTTTAATGTTATTCGCATTCGCGATTGTGAAAAATATGACATTCGAAACATCCCTAGCCTGTACACATGCTACGATGACTCAAGGTGAAATTAGTCAAGAACGTAAACCTATCGGTACGTAAAGCTGATACGATCTGTCTTACAAGTGCGGCATGTAAATGAAAACTCAACACCGCAGAATTTTTCTGTAGTTGTAGCCCGTAGCGCAGAAATCTGCGGAATTTAAATTTTTCAGTGTCAGCTGATTTCTTCCTTTTATAGACGGTTGCCACTTCGTCAGTTTTGCAGATGGTAAAAAAGATGTAAGTTCCTATTCAAAACACTAGGTTCATTCCTTATCTTTTTGGACTAAAATCTGAAAAGTGTCAAAATGCCAGAGCGTAAGCAAAATGCGCTCACTAAAAGAGAATAACAGGAAAAGTAAAGGAACGCAAAAAACCAAATTTTTAGTCCAAAGAATGGCAACAACAAAACTAACGTCAAATAAGAACAGAAATGTATGTACAAAACACATTCACACAAGCACAAGCACAATAAACACTTGTTATATCAATTATTTTTTGCATTCTTCCAATTTCAATTAATTTCTTTTACTTTTTAGATTATTCTCACTTTTAGCGTATTCTTTAATTTGCGTTAATTTAAATTCAGTTGAGTTTGACACTTTTTAGGATTTTGCCAGAAAAAATTCATCTGACTAAATCTGACTACTTCGGACTGATGAGAGTCACTCTCACTGACTATTGCTCTCTCATTTTTGCTGTCATTTCCGAGTTAAGGAACGCTTTTTGGACTAAACCTGACTACTTCGGACTTTTTCTGACTATTTCTGGGAGATAAGGAACGCTCCTACTGTTACGATTATCCTTGAAACCTCGTCCGCATTTCCCAAATCTTCCGGCTCGTATCGCTGGATTGTAAAATAAATCCTAACGATGACCAAATTGTGGTACAATTAACTTTATTATACAACAAACAATTTACAGTACTCGCTAATACAGTAAAAACACTTTACAATACTTGTTAAAGCAATAACAACGCTTTACTAAACTTGTTAACACAATTAAACTTATAGCTTGCTTATTCGCAACTCACTTCTCTGGTCACTATACTTTTAGCTTGCTGACTTGTAACTAACTAACTTCGCTGTGGCGGCGCCGTTATAAACCTGCGCTCGCACTTATGGCAACTCTAGAACTTTCTGAAGTTTATCGCTCATTCTCTTTCTCTCGCTGTTCGCAGTGTTCATCCAACTTGACGTTTCTCTTTGTGGAACATTCTACGTCATTCCTCGAACATTCTGCCTATTTCTCGTTGTTCGCTTTGTGTGGCCGCAGTATTCGCCACACTGCCCTCCACCTAAGTCTGATCGTCCCGATCAGACACACTTGCTGTGCCAAACGATGCAAGCCTTTACAAGTGGATCACCTTCATCTTGTTTCTTGGTCTGCCAACGGTCTGGATTCGATACACTATGTCATTCAGCCGTTTGATGACCTTATACGAACCTTCCCAGCTGCATTGTAGTTTTGGGGGCAAACCTTTCTTCCGTTGTGGATTGTACAGCAACACTAAGGGCCGGTTTCTCTATCTCCGGTTAACACTTATCCCCCGGTAAACATCGTTACCGACCTTATCGACTCCCTGTTATATGCATGGAGTTAGAACGTCGATAACAATGTTTAACCGGGGAGTTAGTGTTAACCAGAGATGGAGAAACCGGCCCTAAGTCTCCCTCTTGGAAACCCTCGGAATTCATTGCCTTGTCACACCTGGCCTTCATCTTGCCACTTATAGATTTAATTCGCTGTCTCACAAGAGCATGTATCTCTTTCAGCTCCTCTTCCAGGATGTTGGACGTATCTTTCCCAATCCTCCTCTCATCGCCAGTTACTCCAAACTTCAGGTCACTAGGCAAACGGGGCTCACTGCCGAAGATTACCCTTGCAGGAGTTTTACCCGTTGTTTCATGAACTGCTGACCGGTATCCCATCAGGAACAAGGGTAGGCGGACATCCCAATCTTTCTGACGTTTGTCAACGATCTTCCGCAAATGCTCCTCCAGGGTTCGGTTGAACCGTACCACCATGCCATCTGATTAGGGATGAAGAGCCGTTGTTCGAGTTTTCCGGATACCCAGTATCTGGCACATCTCTTGGAACACCGCCGATTAAAAATTTCTTCCCTGGTCAGAGTGCAGCTCTATAGGTACACCGTATCTCGCAACCCAATTGTAGGTGAATACCTCCGCTACTGTTTTA
>NW_023458559.1:25711072-25714347 GCF_013731165.1 Rhagoletis pomonella | reverse complement strand
GTTTCCACTTCCACTCGATGGGGTTTGTAGGCTGGTTTACTTAGGAGTGCTGCCGTTTCACGTATCTGTGCATACGAGATGGTTTCAGCAAATGTTGCCTTTGGATTCGCGTACGTTTCTCGCTTGGTATACATGTCTCGCATTCCGTTGATGAACCTCTGGATTTTTACCCTTTTAAGGTGCTTACCAGATGCGTCTCCAATTGCCAAATGAGCCAACCTTTCAATTTAAGAGGCGAATTTCTGTAAAGTCTCGTTGGATTTCTGGTAGCGATTCTCCAGCTCCATCTGATAAATCTGTCTCCTGTGCTCGCTAGCATAACGTCTTTCCACTGCACCCATTAACGCATCGTAATTGTTCCTTTCACAGTCGGGAATAGTCTGCAAGATTTCCGCTGCAGGCCCTTTCAATGCGACGAATAACGCAGCGGATTTATCCTCCATGCTCCAACGATTTGCTGTAGCCGTCTTTTCGAACTGGAGCTTAAAGACCTGGAAAGGAATTGTGCCGCCAAAGGATGGGGTTTTTACCTTGGGAGCGTTCGTCGAAGTAGCTGGATGATTCATCTGTAAATCACGAAGACGACTTTCCAATTCTTCTACCTTTGCTTTGACTTTCTCCTGTCTCTCTTCAAGTTTGTCCAGTATTTGTGTAATTTTTTCATCCTGTGCTTCCAGCTGTGATGATATGCGTGCCTCCTGTGCCTGTAGCTGAGTTTCTAACCAGGATGACACCTGCGATGACACCTGCGCTGATACCTCTGCAGATATACGTGTCTCCAGCGCTTGCATCTGTGACGACAGCTGTGATGACATCTGGGACATGCATGTATCCTGTGCTTGCATCTGTGACGACGGCTGTGATGACATCTGTGACGACAGCTGTGAAGACATCTGGGACATGGCAGCCAATAACGTGATCATGCCTATAGCTGTTGATGAACTAAGAGCCTTTAGCTGTTCTTCAACCTTCCCGGATGTCTGCTGCACATCCTTCGACGAACAAGCAGCCTCATCCTTCTGTTCGTCCTTAGCGGATGCATCGTCGGGTTTACCCTGAAAGTCGTATTTGTCAACGTCGATACCTTCCTTTTCCATAGCCTCTCGCAGCCGTGATAGTAGCTCCAATTGTCTTCCGGAGGTTGTTAAATTTCGTTTTTCCAACTCCTGCTTGAGTTCCTCAATCTTTAGATCCTGAATTTTCGCCATTTTCAGTAGTTTATCCTTCGGGATTTATTTAACAATCCCACTCTGACACCAATTGTTACGATTATCCTTGAAACTTTGGGCCTGTGCCAATTAATAGAAAAGTACTCTGGATAGTAAATTTTTGACAGCTATGAGGTGAATAAAAATTGTTTATCCGGCAGGGCTAGTGAAAAATTTGGCAGCGAGCATTAGCTTTGTTTCTTTAGTTTTCTAGCCGATAATTATCAGGTAAAAGAGGAATGGGATCATTGATAGAATTACGGGCGATATAAAGAAATAGTTAAGAAACGAAACTAACAGAAAATAGCAAGTAACTACCTGATCGGTGTATTTGACATTTGAAAATATTTGACGTAAGTTTTCAATCGCGTTTTCGATATAAAAACTATTCACAAATGCATTTTAAAATTTCATCAATATTTAATGATTCACAAATGTTTATTTAAGAAATACCAAAAATTTGAAGAAAGAAACAAATAAAGCAACCTAACCTCGCTTCTTTACGCTTCAACGGCTATTTATTCATTTTGACAGCTGTTATATTTAGCTAGTAAAAATTTTACATGCAGAAATTACAGACAACCAAAGCGAGTGGATCTTAGAGAAAAATTAGTGGTTATTGCTAAAAGGTATAATAAGTATATGGATTTCAGTACCAGAAGTACTGAAATCAGCAAAGGCAAATATTTTCTCTATAATTGCTGCATTCTATTACTTGCTAACCCGATAGCCTTCTTCTGCATGAAAGCAACTGTCAAAAATTTCCAGCAGTAAAAAGTTACGAATTGGCACAGCAGAAATGTAAAATTTTCTCACCATAGTAAAAAGTTTTCCACCACTTTTCTACTGAGGCCCTGTGCCAATCGATAGAAAATAGAAAATGTTGACGGATCAAAGTAAAAATTTGACACTTCTAGTGGTGAATACGAACGTCAAAATTCTACCTAGCTCAGGTAGGTAAAATTTTGACAGCTTATAACCATGTATACACATAATATTGCTTGGCGGTAATAAGGAGTGAACATAAAAATGAAAGCTGAAACAGCATAAAAAAGCTTACGTTACTTGCAAATTATAAAATAAATATAAATTTTAAGAATTTCAGCAACACACAAAAATAGAGCTTTCGCACGAGCGTTTGTTTGGTTTTTCAACTGTCAAAATTTTACTTTGCATTTGGCACTGCAAAATTCAATTTATTCGTACACCATAGCAACTTTTTCCAACCCGTCTCACCACGGAGAAAAAAGTTACCGATTGGCACAGGCCCTGATTGGCACAGGCAAGGCACATAAATACAGGTAGAAGCCAAAATGACGTTGCTCTCATGAGAACCAAACCTTTAAACTTCAACTTGTTTTTCATTTATTTCCTATATTTCGTTACGCTTTGAATGTCATATCGTTGTTTTTTTTTTTGAATGTTCGTTAATAACAAATTTTAATTAACATTTGAATTTTTGTAGTGTTGTGCAGTTTATACTTAATGTATGTGTTAAAAATGCAACACCGAAGCGTTGTTTTTTATGTGGTGTTAAATATGAAGCAGATACCATTTAACGTGCCTCAATGTCCTTCGCGTAAAGAGCGTTGCGAAAGCAGCTGTGGGCCAGAGCTGCAGCGAAATGCCTTGCTGTGCGTTAAACATTTTAAAACAGCAGATTTCATAAATGCACCGGGAGGTACAGGAAAGGCACGTTTGATGCCAAGTGCTGTTCCTATGACCCTTATGCCGGAAAGTCCCTCCAACAACACTGCAACTCATAAATTAAAAACATAAAACAACATACAAATTAACAAATTTTAACTAAAGAAAAATCAATAAATAGAAACAAAACTTCAAATTTACTCAAAAACGTCAACCAGCGAAATGTAATTTTTTCTTTTTCCTTACACACGCTCATTTTTATTTTTACTCTCCCGAAAACTTTGACTTTTGTAGGTTTGATGTCAATTTGGCTTCTACCCTTGGTGAAATGAACTGAAGGTGGCGCATTCCCAAAACCGCTACTTTGGTTTTGCCGACTTTGACATTTATGGCAATACGTAAACAAACTTTTTGTTTAGA
>NW_023458559.1:25709648-25711062 GCF_013731165.1 Rhagoletis pomonella | reverse complement strand
AAATGTCATTCTGCGGGAATGCGCAATCTTGTATTCTATCGTTCTTGCCGCCATATTGACTGCCTTAGCTGACACAGTGTTACTTCTTTAACAATTCTTTGCCTAATAATATAGTTGAATATTTTTTGATTTTTTCTCAGTATACACTTTTCTTTTCTTAAAAAGGTATTTTATCTTATTTTATTTCATTTCATTACGAATATACTATAAAAAAGCTAATTTTGTTTAGGAAACAATGTGAAATTTTATATTTTTCCCCCAAATGGGGCTTCTTCCCGTTTTTCTTCTCGTTCTACTGAGCTAAGGCAGTGTCAAATCGAGCTGTCACAATTGATACCACCTTGTATTATTGCATCATGGTCATTGCTAGCTGGCACACTTTATATTTGTGGAATTCATGAAATGTCGCAAAGTTGTTTCAAATGTCGAATTTGTCGCAAAATTTGCCACCTTGCGACACAGCTGATTACTTTTGTATGGAAACTATCTTGCGACAAAATTGCGACATTGCCATAGTATTTGAGCTGGCAATCATTGCTATTTCAAAGTGGCGAAACACATGTTTTCTTAGTGTCTTCAAATACTTCAAGAAAAAGTATATCAATTAAGGCTGCATCGAAATATAATTGCAAAGGTGTTTATTTTATTCTAACGCGCGGCATTTAAAAAAAAATGTTTCATTTGCAATCCGGAGCATTGTGTACAAATACAAGTGAGATATCTTAGCAATAGACGTCATCCTGGGCCACAGCTGCGATCATCTGTTTTTTAGAGTTGCTTATTTTGCTCTAAAGTGCGCTTTTTTGACCTGAGTTGCATTAAATAGTCTCTTAAAACTTGGTAGTATTTGTTGCTCAAATGGTAACATATATGCCCAAAAACTTGAAAAATATTAGATTATTGCTTTTTAAAAATGCTATTTATAAAATTTGGTTTTGATTGCGACATTAGAAATATTCAGATTATAAAAGTTTTTCACATATGTTTTAAGATTTTAATATGTACGGTAGAATGCAACAATGTGCTTGAATTTGTTTGCTTCTTCGTCAGCTTATTCGTTTGCAGACTAGAAAAAATGGCGAACAGCCATCAAAATACTGATTCAAAATACACACAAATGGGTGCGCGCAGCAAAATTCAGCCCTAATGGTAAGTTCATTTCATCGTGCGGCGACAAGTTAAGAATTTGCGATACATTTTCAGGCGTATGTATGCGAACGTTCACCGGGGGAAGAGGTATGGGACGACAGCTGGCATGGCATCCAGACGTCAATCTGGTGGCTTTAGCATTAAGTTGTAACCGCGTTAAGATATTTGACAAAGCTGAAGGCGAGCTAATACAGTGCATTCGTCGCCGGAGAATGATGTTGCATTTCACCCAAGTGGAAATTTCTTGGTGACTGGCGGCGATGAC
>NW_023458559.1:25706707-25709548 GCF_013731165.1 Rhagoletis pomonella | reverse complement strand
ATGCATAATTACAAGCATAAATTAAAATGGAAATTGCTTACAGCTAATTTGTATTTGTTTTTCAGCTTTCATTTAGTTTAAGGTTGAATCTCTTTTGGCTCTCCTCGATTATAAAATGTCAGAAACAGACTTCTTTTCTCACAATGACTCTTTTGTGCACTCACTGTCATCTTCATCGGCACCCTCCTCGTCTTCTTCATTGAATTGTGTACGCATTTGTTGTACAGAAAGTAATTGTTTGCAAAGTTGATTGCCAAAGGACTCCACGTAGCTGGGACTGATTTTATCTAACAAAGAATATGGCGTTTCATAAACCTCTTCGTCCTCATTTACTTCACTTTTATCAGCATCAATTGTATCAAATCTATTGGCAACCACGCGAAAACCAATACTCGATACTTGCACACAGTATTCCTGACCCTCGATAGTGCGCACGTTCAGGTACACTTTACTCTCGTTGTTGGGCAGTTGTCGGGAGATTTCAATTAGTGCAACATGAAGATTAACATCTCGTATAATCGCAACTGCTTCCTCCTCCCAGTTAATAATTTCTTCGTCATCATTGTCATAAGTAGGACTAGGAGCGGGGTTGGTATCTGAGGGAATACTCATCTTAATTAAATATCAGCTTTTACACGAAGATGAAAAGGATATCTTATACGGGTATCATATGTACACATATGATGTAGTTTTAAGTTTTTGTAGTAAAACGACAGCGATTTCGACCACATCCAATAATTAGGAAAATTTGCCGAAAAAGTACCAAAGTTTAAAAGACCATACTTAGGGTTTACACCAGACAATCATGAACCAAAAATACAAGATCACGCCTTCTTCTTAGTAGCCCGTTATAATCGCATTTAGGAAAAAAGTTGGGCGACTTTGACATTAGCCGTTTGTTTACATTTGTTCGTGGTTTACAATTTGGTGGTGGCTTTTTACTGCAATTTTCTTAATTTTCGCTTGTGACAACGTGTGCACACATAAGGTAAAGAATAATTTAACACATCGACATGATTTATAGAAGAATTTGCATAATAAAAATGATTATTCATGCGTTCAACAATTACGCGTTTTTTTGTTCTCTTCGTTGTTTACTTCTTACAACAAAGATGGCGTCGAGATTTCAACAGCTAGAAAATAACTTTTTTCTTTCTTTCGGGAAGGCGTGATCTGTGTCTTTCGTTCATGCCTAGGGTTCGAACGATACTATCGATATTGAGTAAGTATCGATACTGAGGGTATAAAAATGAGTACTTTAATACTCGATACCTTATTTGGTGATTTTACTCGATACTTTGCAAAGTACTCGTAGTATCGAATACTTTTTAAAAAACACACTTTTTAAATTTTTTCTTCCATTGGCAACCCAATTTTCTTTGCTTATATAGATTACTATCTTTCAATTTTGCCCATCACTTAAAATAAACTGTAACTGCGTGTAGTCTGTTGCATAACATAAACCAAATAAGTTAAAGTTTAATGGCCTTATTCATAAAACATAAAGTAGGTTTAAAGAGCTTAATAAAATGACATTTTCATACATTTTTCAGTTTATAAACCATTTTTATTTTTTATGAAGAAGGCCATAAAACTTTACGCAGAGTTCACGAAAATGCAGAATTTTTAGAAACTTTTTGGGTATGCAGTTTTGTAACCTATTCAAATTTACGTGTAGCCTACTACCGTTGACTTTTGATTCAAACTTGCACATTATTATACTAAAATTGAATAGGCTACAAAAATGCATACCCAAAAAGGTTACAAAAATTTCTTAATAAAATTTGAAATATGTATGTATGTATGTACATTTAACGTTAAAATTACTTCTAACGTGAAAGTAAGTTCTGCAATGAAATAAAAATCAAATATTTTAAATTTCTACTGTTTTAATTTCAGGAAATAACTAGATATACGATTGAAGAATAAAATAATTTAAGTATCCCAAAAAACGTATTTTAATGAGTCCGATACTGAGTAGTATCGATACTTTTTCCCTGATACGTTTAGAGTATCGATACCATGAGCTCGATGCCAGAATGAGTACTCAGTATCGATACCAAAGTCTGAAATTTCGAACCCTATTCATGCCAGACAATAGGTTTGTATCATGAACGAAAGACACAAGATCACGTAAGAACAAGAGAGTGAAAAAAATCGATTTTTTTTAGCGGGTTCTACGCCATCTTGTTTCACTGGAAAACGAGCGAAAAGTAAACAAAGCAAAGAAAACAACGAAAACCAAAATTAGCCAAAGTTATTGTCAGCCACTTTAAACGCACAATTTAGGTAAAATGATGCAACAAAATGCTTTAAAATGTGTTGTCATGTTTAATTAACTCTTCTTTACTAGAATAAAAGTGTAAAATAGTGGTGCTTGTGATGTAAACAAACGCTCAGCTGACGAACCCGCTTTCACAAACTTTTTTCTCAAAACCAATTACAAATACAACGTCGCGTTCTTACGTGATCTTGTATTTTTGGTTCATGAGGTTTGTATAGTAACTTCTCCAGTAAAGATGAAATTAAGCTGAAGTTAGTCGAGAACGCAGAACACAGAAAACCAAAATTAGCCAAAGTTATTGTCAGCCACTTTAAACGCACAATTTAGGTAAAATGATGCAACAAAATGCTTTAAAATGTGTTGTCATGTTTAATTAAGTCTTCTTTACTAGAATAAAAGTGTAAAATAGTGGTGCTTGTGATGTAAACAAACGCTCAGCTGACGAACCCGCTTTCACAAACTTTTTTCTCAAAACCAGTTACAAATACAACGTCGCGTTCTTACGTGATCTTGTATTTTTGGTTCATGAGGTTTGTATAGTAACTTCTCCAGTAAAG
>NW_023458559.1:25705424-25706607 GCF_013731165.1 Rhagoletis pomonella | reverse complement strand
TTTTATAACCCCCCATAAAATTCCGATTAATTTTAAATACGAAAATAACGATATTTTTTTATGGAGATTTATTTTTTTAATATACCTTGTTTATACCTACACAAAAACCGGATTAGCAAAAAACCGATTGGACTCAACATATATTTCTTTACAGCATTTATCCCCCTGTCTTTATAGCGCACTCGATAAAGTCTTATTCAAAAGTAAACAAAATTGCTATTTTTAAAGGACATTTTTTTAATAAATAATTTGCGCTGTTGACCGAAATGGAAACAAACAATAATTGTAATTTATTATAACAATAATACGAATTTAAAACGGGCTGTATAAAGAAAACCAGCCTATTGTCACTTCACTTTCCAATGGTGCTGATTGCTGCAAGAATTATTTAGCGATTTAGAGCATAATCAACACAATATATGCACATAAATATGTATTATTTCACAGATCTCAGGGTCAGCTTAGAAATACGTTACCAAAATTATATAAAATTTAAGTAGGAATTATTTTTAGTTATAACGTAAAAGCGCTATCTGACCCAATCTGATAAGTATATTTCCCCTAAAGTTAACCCATTTTATTTTATTTGTCTCTCGTGGAAATATATATTTTATTTACAATTTTCAGATATGTACATATATTTTAAATTTTTGCTTTAATTTTTGTCTCCTTTTAATATTTAATTAGATACCTTAAGATTAAAATAAGCTTAAAACGAAACAGCACAGCAACCCTTTTCTGTTCATCTTGAGAACACAAAACCCTCTTTTGTTAAAATTCGGCGCTGCACAAAATCCTGGCTTTTATATTTTCCAACAAAATACCACTTCGCAACCCTGGATTTTCACGAAGCGTTTCATTCGGGTCGTAGTTTGGCTACTTCGGGCCATTCGGTGTTGTATGCCATATTGGCTGCCATATTGTTCACACTGTCATCGCCATATTGAACACCCTGTCAACTATCTGTCAACCCTAAGATATCTCACTTGTATTCTTCCACAATGATCCGGAGTTGCGATAGGTCATTCATACAACTTTTTACGCGCTAATACTTCATTATGGTTATAAACATTTAACAATTGTCGTCACTTCCGTACCTTTTGAAAATTTTGTTCGAAGGCTTTTCAAAGGAACAGAAAAAACTGGGATTTATAACTCTTTAAGGGCTAATTTTTTAGTGCAC
>NW_023458559.1:25693336-25705324 GCF_013731165.1 Rhagoletis pomonella | reverse complement strand
AACAGGGAGTCGGTAACGTCGATAACTATGTTTAACCGCAGATTAGTGTTAACCAGACATTGAGTAACCGGCCCTTAGTCAGAAGAATTTTTTCTGGCAAAATCCTGAAAAGTGTCAAAATCAACTGAATTTAAATTAACGGAAATTAAAGAATACGCAAAAAGTGAGAATAATCTAAAAAGTAAAAAAAGTGAATTGAAATTGGAAGGAGGCAAAAAATAATTGATATAGTAAGTGTTTATTATGCTTGTGTGAATGTTTTGTACATACATTTCCATTCTTATTTGACGTTAGTTTTGTTGTTGCCATTCTTTGGACTAAAAATTTGGTTGTTTGCGTTCCTTTACTTCTCCTGTTATTCTCTTTTAGTGGGCGCATTTTGCTTACGCTCTGGCATTTTGACACTTTTCAGATTTTAGTCCAAAAAGATAAGGAATGAACCTATTGACAGCGGTAATTTCGCTGTGGCGAGTTCGCCGTTCGCCGGCATTGTGTTTCCACGGTATACTGTGATCAAAAACACTACGAAAACTTTTTTCTTAAATTCGATTACAAATACAACGATGGCGGATTGCGTGATCTGTAGTCGTTGGTTCATGATACCAATATTTATTTATTTTTTTAATTAACAATGTCATCAGACATTAAAAAACGGCCAGGTATCGTTATAACCTCAGGGGCCAGGTTATACTATTAATTTAAAGTTGCTAAACGTCGTCTCAGTCGTAAGCGCAGCTCCATAATTATCTACATTCTTTGGTAACACAACCTTGTATAAATTCGCCTTGAGAATGTCATTGCTCATGATGCAATAATACATGTGTTATCAGTTGGCAGCTTCTCGCTCTAATTCCGCCATATTGACTGCCTTAGGTGAGACAGTGTTACTTCTTTAACAATTCTTTGCCTAATAATATAGTTGAATATTTTTTAATTTTTTCTCAGTATACACATTTTTTTTCTTAAAAAAGGTATTTTATCTTATTTTATTTCATTTCATTACGAATATACTTGAGGGATTCACAAAGGTGTCGTAAGTGTCGTATTGTTAAATGTCGAAAACTTTAAAAGCTTAAATAAATGCTTAGAGAACTTGAAACGACAACCAACTATTATTTAACACTGCAAAAATTCATAATATGACTTTGATGCTACTTTACGGACCCCTTTAATATATTTTTTAGGCGTTTAAAGTTTGCGGGGTGTTTACATTTTAAGTAAATTAGCGTCCTTAAATTTCGAAATATTGAAATTTCAAGCATATCTGAAATTTACCGTTATATGAAAAGCGGCCTCAATTTTAGTCCGATTTCAACAATTTTCAACGGTTTGCTTTTATGTGGCAAGCACAATAACCACACCGAGTTTGGTACAAATTGCTAGAACGGTTCGCGAGATACATATATGTGATCACAAGTGGGCGGTGCTAAGCCAAAATTATGTCATAAACGTATTTCTTGGTAAAGAATTGTTGCAATCATCAATTTTGAATAAATTAGCTTCAATATTTACTGATTTATCGAAGATTATGTATTTCTCGAAATTACCGTTACATGGGATGTGGGCGTGGTTATTGTCCGATTTTAGAAATTTTCGGCCAGTTGGTATGCTGTACCAGGACCAACAACTGTGCCAAGTTTGGAAGAAATTGGTGTAGCGGTTACCAAGATATACACATGTAACCATAAGTGGGCGTGGCTACGCCCATTTGCCAAAATTTTGTAATATTCTTATTTTTCGTCTAAAACTCATTGCAAATATCAATTTTGAGTGAATTATCTTCAGTAGTTACTAAAATATCGCAGTTTTCGTTTTTCTGGAAATTACCGTTATATGGGAGGTAGGCGTGGTTATTGTCCGATTTTTTAAATTTTCAGCCATTTAGTATGCTGTACCAAGGCCAACAACAGTTTGGAAGAAATTGGTGCAGCGGTTGCCAAGATATACATATGTAACCATAAGTGGGCGTGGCTACGCCCATTTCCCAAAAATTTATAATATTCATGTTTTCCGTCTGAAACTCATTGTAAGTATCAATTTTGAGTGAATTATCTTCAGTAGTTACTAAAATATCGCAGTTTTCGTATTTCTTAAAATTACCGTTATATGGGAGGTAGGCGTGGTTATTATCCGATTTCGCCCATTTTCAATACCATCCGTCCCACGCCCAAAAGAAGTTCACGTACCAAGTTTCGTTAAGATATCTCAATTTTTACTCGAGTTATCGTGTGCACAGACGGACGGACGGACGGACGGACGGACAGACAGTCACCGCTTAATCGATTTCTCTTTTCATTCTGATAATTTATGTATACATTTGTCTATATCTATCTCGATTCGTTTTTCCTGTTACAAACAACCGTTATGTGAACAAAGTTATAATACCCTTGTGCACAAGTGCGCTCGGGTATAAAAAGCAAATGGGGCTTCTTCCCGTTTTTCTTCTCGTTCTACTGTGTGTGCAGTGCCAAATCGAGCTGTCACAATTGATACCACCTTGTATTATTGAATCATGGGTCATTGCTAGCTGGCACACTTTATATTTGTGGAATTCATGAAACGTCGCAAAGTTGTTTCAAATGTCGAATTTGTCGCAAAATTTGCAACCTTGCGACACAGCTTATTAAGGCTGCATCGAAATATAAGGTTCATTCCTTATCTTTTTGGACTAAAATCTGAAAAGTGTCAAAATGCCAGAGCGTAAGCAAAATGCGCTCACTAAAAGAGAATAACAGGAAAAGTAAAGGAACGCAAAAAACCAAATTTTTAGTCCAGAGAATGGCAACAACAAAACTAACGTCAAATAAGAACAGAAATGTACGTACAAAACACATTCACACAAGCACAAGCATAATAAACACTTGCTATATCAATTATTTTTTGCCTTCTTCCAATTTCAATTCATTTCTTTTACTTTTTAGATTATTCTCACTTTTAGCGTATTCTTTAATTTCCGTTAATTTAAATTCAGTTGAGTTTGACACTTTTCAGGATTTTGCCAGAAAAAATTCTTCTGACTAAATCTGACTACTTCGGACTGATGAGAGTCACTCTCACTGACTGTTGCTCTCTCATTTTTGCTGTCATTTCCGAGTTAAGGATCGCTTTTTGGACTAAATCTGACTACTTCGGACTTTTTCTGACTATTTCTGGGAGATAAGGAACGCTCCTATAATTGCAAAGGTTTTTATTTTATTCTAACGCGCGGCATTTTACAAAAATTTTTCATTTGCAATCCGGAGTTGCGATAGGTCGTTCATACAACTTTTTACGCGCTAATACTTCATTATGGTTATAAACATTAAACAATTGTCGTCACTTCCGTACCTTCTGAAAATTTTGTTCGAAGGCTTTTCAAAGGAACAGAAAAAACTGGGATTTATAACTCTTTAAGGGCTAATTTTTTAGTGCACGGGCGTGGTTTAAACTAAGTTTAAACGCCCGATCTGGCTGGTTTAAACTAAGATCAGCCAATCAAATGCCAGCCAGCTGTTCAATTTAAACTCAGTTTACTTAATCTAAGTTTAAACTGGCACTGAAAAACTGGCCCTAAATCAATTAATAGATTTCACTGTGAGTTATAGACTTATCGCAGTAATGATGGTTTCATTTTCTTGTTGTATATTTTTAACTGAAAGAAACTGCTGATATTTTCATTCGATGCATCGAAAATATCGATGTTTTTAAACGATACATCGATATCCATCGATGTTATATTTCGATGTATCGAATCGAAATAAAACATCGATGTATTTTTTTGACTTGCATCCCTAATTTGAACCTGGGATCTCCCGACACCTTCAACAAAAAAATTTGCCTAAATCTGCATGAACGAAAGACACAAGATCACG
Source organism: Rhagoletis pomonella (assembly GCF_013731165.1). Taxonomy (NCBI): domain Eukaryota; kingdom Metazoa; phylum Arthropoda; class Insecta; order Diptera; family Tephritidae; genus Rhagoletis; species Rhagoletis pomonella. The sequence continues at coordinate 25,701,473 of NW_023458559.1, read as the reverse complement.
CGGGAAGGAAAGAAAGAAAAAAGTTATTTTCTAGCTGCCGAAATCTCGGCGCCATCTTTGTTGTAAGAAGTAAACAACGAAGAGAACGGAAAAAACCGCGAAATTGTTGAACGCATGAATAATCATTTTTATTATGCAAATTCTTCTATAAATTATGCCGTTGTGTTAAATTATTCTTTACCTTATTTGTACACATGTTGTCACAGGCGAAAATGAAGAAAATTGCAGTAAAAAGCCACCACCAAATTGTAAACAACGAAGAAATGTAAACAAACGGCTAATGTCAAAATCGTTAAACTTTTTCCTAAATGCGATTCTAACGGGCTACTCCCGCGTGATCTTGTCTTTTTGGTTCATGTAAAATCAGTGGGAATTCCTAGCTCTGACTTGTACTTTAATATTATAAACTTGAATGGCGTAAAACTATGTTCACATATCAATATTATCTCAATTAAAGCTCGTTTTTTAATCACCCCGTTTACACAAGCAAATCTCAGATTATTAGCCGTCAAATTTGTTGCGCTTGTTATTCTCACATCTCAAGGAAAAGTTATGTTTCTTCTCTGTGCCACCGTGATCACGTTTTTCTGCTATAGTAAGCAATAAATATATATTTTAACTTAACATTTTATTAAAAATACTTTTACAAACCTCTTTTACTTGCTAGCGTACATTTTTGTTTACTTTGGCATTTCTCCTCTCTTTCGCAAAAACAATCGCATCTTGTTATAATTACAGATTACTTATATGTGAACCTAGTATAAAGAACTGCACCTCAATTTATTTCTAAAGAAAGATTAGGAACTCTGATTTTTAGAGTTGTTGTTGTATAATTACCCATATTTTTATAAAAAATGTGCGAAACATAAAATAATTAACAGTTCCCCGAATTACAAAGAATCCGCTGTACCTAAACTTTATTAATTGACTGTAGATCCCGCTTTGAATAGAAATAATATTTGGAACTTTTATACTGACCATCACTGTGCATGACTGAAGGAGAACTAAACATAGCTATACCGCCGTTTTGCCGGTCAAGCTAACTTCGTATTTTCTGTATTAAAACTATTTATCCATTGATATCATAAAATTGATGCTCTATTCCGAACTTAATATTTTAGCAAAAATACTATAGACAGGTTAAAATGTACGAACTGTATTTCAAAACATGCTTCACTATTGCGTCACTATCTGCCTACTAAACACTGTTGCCCATATGATTTTCAATGGAACTTTTTTCTGGACGTTTCTGTCATGCTGATTTTAAATGTCATTTCATTCTGACAAGTGATAATAGAAGCCAGCGCCGTTGAGTAAAAATATTCCTTTTCAGATCTGATATATTTTATTATTTTCGGAGTGCAATTTGCTTTAAACAATTTGAAATTGTGGTCGGAAAATGCTTTCTCGTTTACTTCGACACCGCACATTTACTCGCAGCGTTGGTAGCTTAGTGGCGCAAGAGCAACATGCTAAACTTTATCTAACACGTTCCAATTGGCGATATGCAGCGGTACAGCGACGCTTCGACGCCAGCAGCGGCGCGTTTGTGCTCCAAACGGTGACTGTTAACTCGCGTAATTATTGCACAAGTCGAAAAAAAGATGAAGAGGAGGATTTAGAAGTAGAAACATCGGAGTACATTGTAAATAAGGGCCCTCAGTTACCGGCGACCGTGGCAGTGCCGGAAGTATGGCCGCATTTGCCGCTGCTGGCAACACGTCGTAATCCAGTCTTTCCGCGATTTATGAAAATTCTAGAAGTGCGTTACGAATGCCAATCCCGTTAAAAATTCTCTAACATACATAATTATTTTAAGTTATACATGCATACATTACTTTAACACGTGTTATATAATTTCAGGTTTCGCATCCAATGGTAATTGATTTGATAAGACGCAAGGTAAAGTTAAATCAACCGTATGTGGGTGTATTCATGAAAAAGGACAATGAAAATGAAGCGGAAATTGTTGAAAAACTTGATGATGTGTACAGTGTTGGTACATTTGCGCAAATACAGGAACTTCAAGATTTGGGCGATAAATTACGTATGGTCGTTGTGGCTCATAGACGCGTTAAAATAACTGGACAGCTTTTAGAGGACCTCGTGCCTACACCGAAAGGTAAGAACTATAAATTTCAAGTCGAAAATTTCCGTAAATAACGTAAGTGGGAAAGGAGAGTGCAACAAAATGAAGCTTACAAGCGCAATCTATTGATTGCGCGTTGCTGCCAAAGTGTTAAATTTATTTATTTAAAAACACTATGTATGTATATGACATTGTTGCATTCAAACAATAACCAAAACCCTTAACCACATGCTGCTAACACAAAGCCTATCACTTCGAACGCAAATTCCCTACAACCAAGGTACATTGAACAGGTAGTATCAGTAGAGCAGCTGATTTGATTTATTTTCAAATTATTTGGTCTCGAAAATGTCAAATATTTTTAATTTTTTGTCACGAAAATTATAAGTTGTTAAAATCCATTTGCTTGTGAAACCTTTTTCCATACAAAACAAGCGATTGAATAGCAGCTTTTGGAACGTTCGCCCAACTCGGCAGCACGACCGCTGATTACTGGGCCTTGCAAAGGATGGATCAATGATTCGAGAAGCAAACAAATTTACTAGGAAAGAAAGTTGCATCAATTTTTATTTTTTCCAATTTCAATTTTTTATTTTTTATAATTTTTTGTATTTCACAAGGCACGCTTTGATTTAGAAGAAAAAATTCAGAACAGTTGTTGACACTTTCGATACCAGAAGCAACAACAAAATAGACGCAAATGTTGTTTTTGCTCTACTGATACTACCTGTTTAATGTGCCTTGCCTACAACCCAATCGAACCTTTCCCACTCCTATCATATACTTTGGTGCTCTTGTGACATTATGTATAAGAAAATATTTCGTCACAACGCTCTCCACTCAGAGAAGAAGACGACAATACATTTTCCACTCTTTAATGTAAAATTGAACATCCCAGCTGAAGAACAACAAAACGAATTGGAACGACGTAAATTGGCGCGCAAAGTGCGCTCGAGTCGTATATCCAAACGCGATGTTACTCAAGGTGCTAAGGTGCCCACTGAGAAAATAGAAGAAGTAGCCCAACCAGCTGGAAATGCTGTACCACCTTCAGCGGGAACACCGCAAGTGCCACCAACAACTGGAACCGTCCCACAACCTGTGCTCATGGTTGAAGTGGAAAATGTTAAGCATGAACAGTACAAACAGACCGAGGAGGTTAAGGCACTCACTCAGGAAGTGATAAAAACCATCAGGGATATTATAACAATGAATCCTTTGTACAGGTAGCTTGAGATCAGATTAAATACATATATTGATTTTTAAAGAATTAATATTTTATTTTCACCACAGAGAGAGTTTGCAGCAAATGTTGCATCAAAATCAACGTGTTGTCGATAATCCAGTTTACCTGTGTGACTTAGGTGCATCGCTGTCCGCTGCAGAGCCTGAGGAACTGCAAAAGATAATGGAGGAAATGGATGTGAGTAACGTCGTAACCTTTTGTAGTGCTAGAGACACTCATTGTAGTATGGAATCAATATTACGATGTTTACCGCACGTGTGTTGCTACAAATCATTGTAGTTTCTAAGTAGCAACGGCAAACTACAATCTTGATATTATAATTTCTATACCACATGTGTGACCCAGGCATAAGTAACAAATTTACATTTATAAACACGCGGCGCACCACATGTTAAAAAGTTTTAAGAATTTCTTTATTTTTTGGTTATTTTTTTTATAAAAATACAGTTAATTAAACGAAATCCGAATAAATACATTTTTCAAACTTTGTAGCGAGGACCTACCGTTGACTTTTTCACAATTTTGAATGGGCTACAAAACTTCACACTCAAAGTCTCCCTAATTAGAAAGCTAGAAATATTTACGAAAGATTGTTGATTTTTTTTAACATTGCACAAAGTTTGAAACTGGCGCCTATGCGGTCTAGTTAAAGAATAAACTATGCAAATTTTAATAAAAAAATAACAAAAAATAAACTTGAAAACTTGCCAATTTGTGGTGCGCTTATAATTATTACACGGGTATATGTATGTATATGTATATCGTATTTAACATTTCACATCTTTCAATTTCTATGCTGTTTCAGATACCTAAGCGCTTATTGCTTGCCTTGGCTTTGCTAAAAAAAGAGCTTGAACTTTCCAAATTGCAACAGAAAATTGGTCGTGAAGTTGAAGAAAAGGTAAAGCAACAGCATCGAAAATATATACTCCAAGAACAGCTGAAAGTAATCAAAAAAGAATTGGGCATAGAAAAAGATGACAAGGATGCCATTGGCGAGAAATACCGCGAAAAGTTAAAAGACAAAACAGTTCCCGAAAATGTCATGACTGTCATTGATGAGGAATTGAATAAGCTGAACTTCTTGGAAAGCCACAGCTCAGAATTCAAGTAAATACATAAAACCTCTGCTCAGGGCTTACAAAAATTATTTGACCTATGCTAATTGTTAACAGTGTTACGCGTAACTATTTGGATTGGTTAACTTCGCTTCCATGGGGCGTTACGAGTACGGAAAATTTAAGTTTGGAACAAGCGCAGGAAATCCTAGATCATGATCATTACGGTATGGAGGATATAAAAAAACGTATTTTGGAATTCATCGCAGTAAGCCACTTGAAAGGCAGCACTCAGGGAAAAATTCTTTGTTTCCATGGTCCACCGGGTGTGGGAAAAACAAGTATTGGTATTAACTGCTATAATTATTCCTTATGGCTTTAAAACTAATCGTTGGCATTTTATAGCTCGCTCCATTGCACGCGCCTTAAATCGTGAATATTTCCGATTCAGTGTTGGCGGGATGACTGACGTGGCAGAAATCAAAGGTCATCGGCGTACTTATGTAGGCGCAATGCCCGGTAAACTGATACAGTGCTTAAAGAAAACTAAGACTGAAAATCCGTTGGTTCTGATCGATGAGGTCGATAAAATTGGCAAGTAAGTTGGCACGGAAATAAATTATAATATTAAAGTCTTTGCTATTAATTGATGTTATGTTTCCGCCTTACAGGGGCTACCAAGGTGATCCCAGTTCCGCATTACTTGAGCTCCTTGATCCCGAACAAAACGCAAATTTCCTCGATCATTACCTTGATGTACCCGTGGATTTATCTCACGTGCTCTTCATTTGCACAGCAAACGTTATCGATACCATACCAGAACCCTTGCGTGATCGTATGGAGTTGATTGAGATGTCCGGTTATGTCGCAGAAGAAAAAATGGCTATTGCACGCCAGTATCTGATACCACAGGCGATGCGTGACTGTGGCATAACCGGCGATCATATAACTATTAATGATGAGGCGTTAACAACGCTCATTAAAAGCTATTGCCGGGAATCGGGTGTAAGAAATCTCCAAAAGCATATTGAGAAGGTATGAAAATGAACGATTCCTATATCACTTATTTTCTGACGTTGCTATCATTATAGATTGTTCGCAAGGTAGCTTATCGCTTTGTGAAAAAGGAAGGCAACCATTTCCCAATTACGGCTGACAATCTGACTACGTTCCTTGGGAAACATATATTCTCATCGGATCGCATGTACAAAGATACACCTCCCGGCGTGGTTATGGGTCTGGCGTGGACCGCGATGGGCGGCTCATCGCTCTACATTGAAACAGCTCCACGTAAAACAGGCAAACTCACAAAGGACGATGATGTTAGTGGTTCAATACATCTCACTGGAAATCTTGGAACTGTTATGAAGGAATCTGCACAAATCGCATTGACAGTGGCGCGAAATTACCTGCGTGATGTTAAGTCTGAAAATACTTTCCTGGAGAAAGGGTAGACGTCTATAAAAATCTATTCGTAGACTCTGAAAGGAATTTAAAAGCTTTATATTTTGTAGGCACATTCATCTACACGTTCCAGAAGGCTCTACACCTAAAGATGGACCTAGTGCTGGTGTAACCATTGTAACGGCGTTAATATCTTTGGCAACGGATCGTCCAGTACGTCAAAATTTAGCCATGACTGGTGAGGTGTCCCTTAAAGGACGAGTGTTGCCCGTTGGCGGCATTAAAGAGAAAACTATTGCTGTAAGTTTAACATGTTATTCTACATAGTGATAGTTGATAATTTTATATGTATATATTTTTCAGGCAAAACGCTCAGGCATTACTTGCATAATATTACCTGAGGAAAATAAAAAAGATTTCGCTGAGCTACCTTCCTACATTACCGATGGTATTGAAGTGCATTTTGCTACCAGCTACGAGGATGTATATAAAATCGCTTTTCCCAATTAGTCTTCGGCAAGAAAGTGTTCTCAGAAACAAAACCAAAATTGCGAATTAAACGATAAGTTAATGCTAAGCATTATACGAATACACCATTATTCGTATCTCTATTTTTAAATTGTAATTGTTTTAAAAATATACATACATAATAATGTTATAGGTTAGTTACTTTAAAACTGTTTTATGAAAGCAAATCCTTTAGCGAGTATTGACAAAATTTTTATTTAATATATTACTTTTTAAGGACACAACTAAGATGTTTTAACGACATTAAATATCCGAATTTTCGAGTATCCAATGCATATAATGGTTAACGCTCGTATACATGCCAGGACGATTGGCTTCACCGCAGCGCACACCCCAAGAGACAATACCGACGGTGACCCAGCGACGATTGGGCAATTGTACCAATAATGGACCCCCACTGTCGCCTTGGCAGGAGTCCTGCCCGCCTTCACGAACGCCAGCGCACAGTACTGTATCCGGAATGCGCTCAACCATCGCTTTTCGACAGTCGGAAAGTTTCCAAATTGGCAGCAGTACCTAAGGATATTGAAAGCAAATGGAAAACAATGAAATCAATGCTATACGACTGTTTACCTCCATAAGAATATTCGAATGGGGACCGGCAAAAGTTTGTGTACCCCAACCAGTGACTACGCCCACCTGCCCCTCCCAAATTTGATTAATAGGGGGCATACAAACTGGCCAGATGTATGTGTTAAAGAGTGTAGCACGATCCAGACGTAGCAGCGCAATATCATTCTCGTAAGTTAGCGTGTCGTAATCGATATGTATCACCATATTCGCAATGCGAAAATCACGCGCACGTGTCTCATTAACCAACAACGTATTATATTCGCCCAAGCGCACGAATATATCATTTTTATTGAATTTGTGGACGCAGTGCCCTGCTGTCAGGACATGGCGATCAGTGACAAGCACACCTCCGCACCACACATATGGCAAACCGGGACGTATTAACGCAGCCATCCACGGCCATTCATCCGGTTCCGCTGGACGGCCGCCAGTAATGCGTGGAAATTGTTTGGTGGTAAGTCCGCAACCTCGTTGCTCGGGCTTGTTGACAATGCGTGCCTCCTCCAAGCCATTATTGTTAACATCAGCAATAACTTGGGGACTGGAACGGTTCTCGGTGTTGTCAGTGCAACAGACGCCTATAGACCTAAAACGAGAATAGCAATGAATTTATTTAGTTAACAATAAAAGGGAAAAATATGGATACTTTTGTTCAATAATGCACAACTGCGAGATTAAGCGCCAAACATCGTTTTTCAACTCAGGTATGCGGCAATAGAGTGGGTGTCGGCAACGGCCAACCTCTCCCAACGAAGTGCGGCAGTCACCGTAGTCTTTGTTTTCCTATATAAAGTAAATGATATACATACATACATATTATATGTATATGTATGTACATACATACATATGTAAGTATGTGAATTTTCATTGCTGCATGAAAACCTGTTTTCTTCCTTGCACTTTCAAACCAATTATACAGTGGCGTTCAAAATAATAGCAGCAAAATTCAAAATGATGCTGTTGGCAACTTACCAACCACATCAGTTAAAGTTTTAAAGCTTGCACAAAGTTCACAAAAACTTACTAAACTAAAAAAAATGTTCATCGAAATTTCGACTTTTTTTAATTGCAAGTTTCAAGTCGCTAAATATTACCGTTGATTTTTTAGATTTTGTTTTGCGGAGGGTGTTGCGCATTTGCTTCCATATAACGCATGAACAAAACTTCTTTTTAACCGACTTCCAAAAAAGGAGGAGGTTATCAGTTCGCCGGAATATTTTTTTTTTTTTTTTTTTTTTT
>NW_023458559.1:25691352-25693236 GCF_013731165.1 Rhagoletis pomonella | reverse complement strand
ATTTTTTTTTTTTTTTTTTTTTTTATGTGTGTTACCGCATAACTTTGCACCACGTCAACCGATTTCAATAATTCTTTTTGCAAAGGTAGTGTCTCAGAGGTGGTCCCATACTAATTTGGTTTAGATCCGATCATTGGATCATGAAATATATAGATATATATATAAATTTTTTAAATCGGTTTTTTTTGCTAAAAATTACTTGTTCTGTGTTCGTATGGAAAAGTAGCTTATGTCGAAAGGCTGGCTTTAGTATAAATCGGCACACGCAGCATACGATTGCGAATGACTCACTGGCGCAGAACCGTTGAACAACTTTTGGCAAATAAACGTGCAAGAAATAGTTCCGATACTAGCAAGACAATATTCTTATTAAATCTCACCAAAAAATTTCTTGTCGTTTAAAGAATAAAGGGAATGCCGCATTATACTAAAGCCAGCCTTCCGACATAAGCTACTGAGATACTTCGCCGACCTAAACGGGGTTAGATCGCCGAAACAACAGCCCTTGGTTGTATATCGGACCCACGTCCAAGCTTCCCTGCCGAAGCGGCTGTTCTAGCCGATGAGCGTGATAGCCTTCGTCAGGCCAATCCCGGAGATCCCCGTATCAGGGATCTCAACGCGGAGATTCGGCAACTAGTAAACGTACATAAGCGGAAGAAGTGGGAGGAGCATCTGAAGACCTGTAATTTCACCTCTGGTGTGAGCAAGCTTTGGTCAACCGTGAGGTCACTGTCTAATCCGACGAAGCACGACGACAGAGTCGAAATTTCCTTCGGCGACCATGCTTCGTCGGACCCGGAGCGATGCGCGAGCTATTTTAGCCGGCAGTTCATACTGCATCCTCCGGTGGACAAAGCCAAGCGTCGAGTGACCAGAAGGCTGCACAAACTGCCAACAACCTGTGCCCCCCTTGCTTTCACTTGCGGTGAAGTTCAGGTGGCCATCGGGAAGGCGAAAGCCTCCAAAGCCATGGGTCCCGACGGAATATGCATGCTGATGCTGAAAAATTTGGGTCCTGCGGGGGTAGCTTACCTAACGGAGGTCCTCAACTTGTCAATGGCCACTCTCATCATCCCAGACATCTGGAAGGTGGGGAGAGTGGTCCCACTGCTCAAACCGGGGAAACCTGCCAACAAAGGAGATTCTTATCGTCCGATAACACTCCTTTCCCCGGTAGCGAAGACACTCGAGGCCTTGCTACTCCCGTACTTCACAAACCACCTGACCCCAGCGAAGCATCAGCATGGTTTCCGTAAAGTGCATCGTACCGTCCCTGTGAGAGAACGATTCTAGTGGCGTTGGACCTGTCAAAGGCTTTTGACACTCAACCATTCCACGCTACTAGAAGATATAGAGGCCTCCTCTCACCCACAGAGGCTCAAACGGTGGTCGGCAAATTATCTGAGTGGTCGACATTCGTCGGTAATGTTTAGAGACAAAACGAGTAAACAGCGAAAAATAAAACAGGGGGTTCCTCAGGGTGGTGTCCTCTCCTCGCTACTGTTTAACTTTTACATTTCAAAGCTCCCTCAACCACCAGAGGGAGTCTCGATTGTCTCTTATGCCGACGATTGCTCGATCATGGCGCCTGGGAATGGAATTGATGACCTGTGTTCGAAAGTAAACGGGTATCTCTCCGAACTTTCTCGCTTCTTCACTGCAAAGTGTCTAGCCCTCTCCCCTACGAAATCCTCCGCGACCCTGTTCACAACCTGGACGAAGGAGGTCAGGCTACCGCTGGGGATTCACGTCGATGACACACCAATTCCGACGGTGAATAACCCCAAAATACTCGGAGTAACATTCGACAGCCTGCTCTCCTTCTCTGCGCACTCAACCGCTATTGTCAATAAAGTACAGAGCCGCAACAAGGTCCTCAAG
>NW_023458559.1:25677568-25691252 GCF_013731165.1 Rhagoletis pomonella | reverse complement strand
CTTGAGGACCTTGTTGCGGCTCTGTACTTTATTGACAATAGCGGTTGCGTGCGCAGAGAAAGAGAGCAGGCTGTTGAATGTTACTCCGAGTATTTTGGGATTATTCACCGTCGGAATTGGTGTGTCATCGACGTAAATTCCCAGCGGTAGCCTGACCTCCTCCGTCGCAGAGGATTTCGTAGGGGACAGGGCTAGACACTTTTCAGTGAAGAAGCGAGAAAGTTCGGAGAGATACCCGTTTACTTTCGAACACAGGTCATCAATTCCATTCCCAGTCGCCATGATCGAGCAATCGTCGGCGTAAGAGACAATCGAGAATCCCTCTGGTGGTTGAGGGAGCTTTGAAATGTAAAAGTTAAACAGTAGCGGGGAAAGGACACCACCCTGTGGAACCCCCTGTTTTATTTTTCTAAGTTTGCTCGATTTGTCTCTAAACATTACCGACGAGTGTCGACCACTCAGTTAATTTGCCGACCACCGTTTGAGCCTCTGTGGGAGAGAGGAATCCTCTATATCTTCTACTAGCGTGGAATGGTTGACAGTGTCAAAAGCCTTTGACAGGTCCAACGATACTAGAATCGTTCTCTCACAGGGACGTTTACGGTTAAAGCCACAAGTTATCTGAGTGTTTTGGCGTTAAGTGCTGTTATTGTACTGTGCACTTTACGGAAACCATGCTGATGCTTCGCTGGGGTCAGGTGGTTCGCGAAATACGGGAGCAGCAGGGCCTCAAGTGTCTTCGCTACCGGGGAAAGGAGTGTTATCGATACGAATCTCCTTTGTTGGCGGGTTTCCCCGGTTTGAGCAGTGGGACCACTCTCCCCACCTTCCAGATGTCTAGGATGATGAGAGTGGCCATAGACAAATTGAGGACCTCCGTTAGGTACGCTACTCCCGCAGGTTCCAAATTTTTAAGCATCAGCATGCATATTCCGTCGGGACCCATGGCTTGGAGGCTTTCGCCTTCCCGATGGCCACCTTAACTTCACCGCAGGTGAAAGCAAGGGGGGCACAACTTGTTGGCAGTTTGTGCAGCCTTCTGGTCACTCGACGCTTGGTTTTGTCCACCGGACGATGTAGTATGAACTGCCGGCTAAAGTAGCTCGCGCATCGCTCCGGGTCCGACGAGGCATGGTCGCCGAAAGAAATTTCGACTCTGTCGTCGTGCTTCGTTCGATTGGACAGTGACCTCACAGTTGACCATAGCTTACTCACACCAGAGGTGAAGTTACAGGTCTTCGGGGGGTTGATACGGGGATCTCCGGGATCGGCCTGACGAAGGCTGTCACGCTCATCGGCTAGAACAGCCGTTTCAGCAGGGAAATTTGGACGTGGTGATCAACGGCGGTTGTCTTAGAAGCCAAACATTTAGGAGAGGGTAGGAAAGGTATCGGTTGCCTTGTACTAGTGTAGGGAAGCTATCGGTAAAAGGTGGGGTCTCTCGCCCAAATTAATTCATTAGTTCTAGGAAACCAGATTTAAGCCTATATTGTTTTAAGGAGCCGTTGTCTGTTGGAACTCACTAGAGAATGCTACGCTAGTAAAACAGGAATTAATGGAGCAAACTGCACTGGCGATTAACATATATAGCGCACACCGTCTTCAAAAGAGTCACAACTCAAAATAATACGTTCGTCACTTTCTTTTAGACTGTCCCACCTTCGCGAGGCTAAAATGGAAGCATTTTCGCTCGCACTTCTGAACAAACACTGAGCTCTTAGGGATCGAGATTAGCCGAATTCGAAATTTCGTAATCGGCTCACGGCGTTAACGTAACCCAACCTAACCTGTACTTCTTTGAGCTATGAAATAGTTGGTCACATTAGGCATAAATATATGTATCTATGTATTACTACATAATTATTAAATTAATTTGGTTCTTTTAATAAATACGCGTAAGTTCGAGTTGCAACCTAAACTGTGCGTGTATGCACTTTTCGTTTTTATTATTATTACCTTCCTTTTATTAACTCGGGATGTAACTATGTAATATTGATGCGCCTAAAAGATGCAGCAATTTCTATTCTCAAGTTACATACCTGATGACAGTACGAATGGTAATTATCAGGGAACGGATTTTATGGAAATTGCCTTTTTTTCTACTAAAGAGATTTAGTATATTCGATTAAGAATGTCCACGATTTAGCTTTCGCTGATTCCATATATACACATTTGATGTTGCCTTTTTTTGCCTTTTTTAAGATATTTGCCTTTTTTGCCTTTTCTACCTTTAAAAAAGTGATTATAGCATTTACAATTTTTTTTTAAGCGCAGAGACCTCTTGCCAAATTGGTGTTGGAAAAATTCAAAGCCGTTTTCTCAGCTAACGAAGGCTTGGAGACAATAAGGGGTGTAGATAAAATTATAAAGGGCGAGGAAAACGCCCTTATTCCTGATAATATGAACGTTTCAAACGTTCCATATTTAAATTGGGCGCCGCTTGTATCAATTTACGTCGAGCACACATTTAGTACATTCAAGGCTTTTCTTCGCGAAAATCGAATGAAAATGCTGCCAGAAAACTTCAAAATGCATCTTGTGGTTCAATGTTACTACAATTATACAGATTAAAGTTTTATGAGTTAGAAACTCGAAAGGATAAAATAGTCAAAGATTAAAAGTACAAATTTTTCATATAATGAAACTAATTCATAGTTTTTCTCTTTTTACTTGTAATATAAACATTTCTAAAATAAATGTATTTTTTGATTGTTCTTCGTATTTTCTGTCTTTTTTTAGTAACTTATTTTGTTTTTTTTTGCAATACCTAGTGCCTTTTCCTGCCTTTTTCGCTATTTTGTTTTGCCTTTTTTTGCAACACCTAGTGCCTTTTCCTGCCTTTTTCGCTATTTTATTTTGCGTTTTCCAGCCTATTTCGTTACTTTATTTTGCCTTTTTTATAGGTTTTTAGGTCCTAAAAATCCGTTCCCTGGTAATTATAATAGGGAGGTTTTAGTTTTTTAAACTATAATTTGATTTTGTCATATGCATTACTTCGACTTTGAGTCGGAACTGTGCATGTATGCATTACTTCGGTTTTTGTCGTATGCAATATTCCGTTTTTGAACCGAATCTGTGCATGTATGCATTATTTTGCTTTTCTTGTATGCACAAAAAGAATTCTAAAAAATCAGCGGTAATTTTTAGCGACTTGAACTTGCACTTTTGTTATACTAAAATAAAATTGGCTATACAGCTTCGAAACCTTTCTAGGAAATCTAATTAAACCAAGTGAAGAAGTATAAGTTCGGGGGAAACCGAACTTTATATATCCGGCGCACGTATTCAATATCGTTTTTACATCTTTCAGTAAACTGCATTATGCGCAAGAGTATTCTTCCCGATGTCAAACAGTTTCGATAATATGCTATGAGATATTGAAATAATTGGAGCAAGTTTGGTGGAAGTCGATATGGGGCTATCAATATACACTATATGTATGTAGTCGGTCATAAGTGGGTGGTGCCACAACAATTTGACAAAAATTAATAACATTGTGTCTTGTTAAGAGGTTGGTGTAAGTTTGCTTCTTTAGATATTCAAACATCGGAATTTTCGTATTTCTGAAATTTACCGTTGTATAGGAGGTGGGGATAATTTTAGTCCGATTTCAGAAATTCTCAACATATGGATTTTTTGAGCCAAGGTTGATAAATATACCGAGTTTGGTAGAAATTGATAAACCGGTTACCGAGATACACATATGTAGGCGTAAGTGGGCGGTGCCACGCCCATTTCCCAAAAATTTCCCTAAGTAGCATTTTCTGCTGAGAGGCCACTGTATATGTCGATTTTGAGTAAATTAGCTTAAATACTTATTTATCGCATTTTTCGTATTTCTGTAAATTACCATTATATGGGAGGTGGGCGTGGTTCTTGTCTGATTTCAAAAATTTTCAAAGGGTTTCTTAGTCAAGCCCTAAGCAATGTTCGCATCGAGTTTGGTGGGGATTGGTAAATGGACTACAGAGATACACCATTTTATCATGAGTGGGCGGAACCACGCCCATTTTCCAAAAATTTCATAACTGTCTTATTTTATGCCGAAACTCTACTTCGCATACCAACTTTCAACAATTTGGATCCAGTATTGGCGGAAATACCGTGGTTTTTTCATATTTCGAAAATACCGTTATAGGGTAGGTGGTTGTCCGATTTTGCCCACTTTCAATCCCAACCTACCTTGGATAAAGGGAAACCTTACTTACCAAATTTTGTTGATATACAGTGTTGGAAAAAATTATAGAAACATACAGCTTTCATATATTTTTTATTGTCTGAAGAACTCTTTAATTTTAAACACATTCCGATTTCGTACATTTCGTTTACGTTAATTAAAATCTTGACTTCTTTTGCAAGGGCAATAAGCCATAAATAAATTGTGGCCCCTTTTTTAATTTTGGCCTGGAAGATATAATAGAAACAAAGTATTATTTCTAAATAAATTAAGCTTTGAATAAAAAATTCTTACAAAAATATTTTTGTTTTAATAGCTTATTGAATCGCCGCACAAACACTTTTCGGAATGGAATACCACGATTTTAGAATGTGGCGTCACAATTCGTCTTTATTGCTGGCTTTAAAAGGCCCGATTCTCTTCTTTAAGTCCGCCCAAAGGTGCGCAATAGGGTTGAGGTCTGGCTATTGTGGCGGCCATTCCATAGCCTGCACTGTTTCCTTCTTTAACCACTACTTTACCAGTTTTGATGCATGTTTAGGATCATTATCCTGCAGTAAATCCCACCGCAATGGCATTTCCTCTTTAGCATAGGAAAGCCTTATCATCTGTAATATGTTTACATAGTCAAGCGCGCACATTTTGTTCTTAATCCAAAGTATTGGACCAACTTCTTCCTTCGGGAAGCAGCCCTATACCATAATGGAACTCCCGCTGTGCTTAACCGTTTTTTTTCGTGTGTTGTGGATCAAAGGCTGTGTTCGTAGGACATTTTACGTACTATTTTCCATCTTATCCAAACATATTACTCTTTGTCTCATCAGACTGCAGCACATTTTTCACCATTTTGACAAAAAAGATGATTTCTGGCAAAACCAAGTCTGTTGTTTTTGGTTTTAAGGCTCAGCAACGGTACCTTTCTAGAGATTCTGGCTGAAAGTTTGGCTTCTGCCAATCTGTACGTCATGGCTCGGCTTGTTACATCGACATTCAATTCTGTTTTCAGCTTTCTTGAAGACAGAAAACTGTTAACTTTGTAATGCCGAATTAAACGCCTTTGATCGTTAGCAGTCATTTTTCGCTTTGTACGTCGTGTTTCTGTTTTTTACGCTATGAAGGGCAGGGAACACCTTCGTTTTGGAACAGCCCACCATACTATCTTACTCATCGAATTTCCTTGTTTTCTTAAACTTATTATTAAATTCTTCTCCTCTTCCGTGCAGTGTTTAGCTCGGCCCATTTTATTATTTTTTATGTTTCAATAACCTATAGTATAACTCTAATTTAGTTAACATTTTTTAAAAACGCAATTAGAAGTGCCAAAAATAATAAATTTACCTTTTGTAAAGCACCAATATTAGCAAACACGTGTTGTTTCTATTATTTTTTCCAAGCGCAACAATTCAATTGTTTACTCTCTCGCACATAAAGTGAAAAGGATACAAACTAGCGGAACAAAACAAAGAACAACCTTTAACTGATATTTGTACAGGGTGCGCCATTCCAAAAAATATATATAACTAGTGTTGATATAATTGATTTAATATTTTTCAATAAGTTGTTTCTATTATTTTTCCAACACTGTATCTCAATTCTCGAGTTATCCTGTACACGGACAGACGGACAGACATGGCTTAATCGATTTCTCTTTTCATTCTGATCATTTATGTATACATTTGTCTATATCTATCTCGATTCGTTTTGGCTGTTACAAACAACCGTTATGCGAACAAAGTTATAATACCCTTGTGCACAAGTGCGCTCGGGTATAAACATCGAAATTTTTATAAACATTTTTTTAAGTTTAACTAGATTTTGCGAACTTTGGGCAAACTTTGAAACTTTTACTAAGGTGGTATCTGATATAAATCGATCGATATTTAAAATGAAATAAAGATAAGTTGCCAACAGCATCATTTTGAACTTTGCTGCTATTATTTTGAACGCCACTGTACATACATATGTGCGTAACATTTTTTAGTACTCGTATTAGGAATGTTAATCTCGGAATCCCGGGATTCTTGGCAAATAAGCCCGGGATTTTCGGGATTTGAAATTTGCGCTGATGGCAATAATATAAACTCCTTTTCTTTACCAGTATTGGCTATATTTTTTTTTTTAACAATTAAGTTTTTGTAAATGTCTAGCTCATTATACATATAACTCCGCGCGATAGTAAATTTTAAACAGAAATATCAATATATTCGCGAAATCATGGGCCAAATATAGTAAAATTGCGTTTTTAGTTTTTCACTCTGACGTCAGTAATACAAAAATGATTTAAAAAATTTAGAGAAATAAGCTTAGAGAAGAAGTATGGGTATCAAATTAAAGAGGAAATCCTGTAGAATTTAAGCAGATTCAAGTTATTGGTGCAGAAGGTAAGTATTGAAAATGTCTTTTTAAATTGTATCCTAAAATTTCGCATATGTTAACATATTTAAATTCTAAAAAAATTTCCTCTTTCATTTAGTACCCATATTTTTATTCTGCATTGCATTGAATTTTTTAAATATTTTTTTGCATCAGTCATATCTTTCAAATTACAAAGTCCTTTAAAATGAATTCTGACGTAAATTTTTTTCGATTTGAGTTGTTGAAAAGTAATGAATATCTAAATCCCGAGATCGGAAAAAGCTGAAAAATTAACATCCCTAATTCGTATTGAACTCACTTGAAAAATCACTTGACGCTTCTTCAATATGTGACGCATCAAATAATCGCCTCCGCCGCTAGTACTGTTATATTCGTTAGAATTAGAATGCAGTTCGCTGTAAGCATTTTCATTATCGTGACGACCCCATTGAAATTCATCATTGTCAGGCAATTCGAGTAGATCTGTGAAATGATATGAAATATTGAATTAAATGTAATTAATTGCACGTAAACCGTATAAGTTGCGGATATGAAAAATTCCCTTGAAACTGGCATGCGTGTGAAATACGAGATATTTAAAGTATGCATTAAAAAAAACGAATCAAAGTTGACTTAGGACTAAATTCAGTTAAATATGCTACCATTTTCTACAAACGAATTTGCACATATCGTAAGACCACCACCTCTCTGTCGGTTATTTTGGAAAGCTATTGATAAAGATATACTGCACCTGGTCAAATCCGAGAAAGGGTCAACGAAAAACGGGAGACCTAAATAAAAATTCCAAATGTTTCACCTAAATCCGTCCAGCCGTTTCTGAGTGAAGACAGTTCACGCGTGGTGTCCGTTTTTCATTTCTAACTTTTAATAATAAAACCTTACAGGCCCAGTTTTTTAATTTGACATCTTATTTTTGAAATTCGTAATAACGATGCAGATCTGATGACCTTCGCAAAAAATGCCTTGGCATATTATATAGGTATGTACGTATGCACATATATGTACAGAGTTAAATAGATATAATTTTTTTAAAAGATGGCAACCCTAATGAAAAATATTTTCAAACTAAAGTTTTCTTAAAACTCTTTCACACTTATGTTAATATATCATTTAACTTGTGTATAAATTAAATAAATAAACTGGTCGCAAACCTCTTTAAAGGTATTTTAAAACTAAAATCATTTTAAATCTATTTCATCTGACATTGTGCTACCTATTTCAATTAACTGATAAATTTAATTGAATTTGATTTTTAAACACGTGGCAACTCTCTTAAATACAGTTCAGAAGTACATAAATCCCATCCAAACCCACTTTGACTGATATCCATCTTTTAAAAATTCATCTAACTTATTAAATAATTTGATTTTAACTTGTTCAACGGGTTGGTTTGGTGGTTGAAACGTATCAGTCAGTGGCGGAGTGGTGTTTTAATATGGCGCATATGTATGTATAATATGGCGTCTATGTATTAAAACACACCCCGTGGGTCCGCCACTGACTGACACGTAGTTTAACCCCCAAAACCCTTCCCCCGCTGGATCCGACACTGATACCAGGGGTGGGCAAGGCCAAGGCCGAAAAGAGTCATATGTAAATTCTAAATGCTACTAGGAGCCACAAAAAAAAACAAAAACAATAATTTTAGTTTTAAATAAAATTATTATTAGAAATGAAAAATAGTTATTTTATTATTATTCTAAGATAAATAACTGTGGTCATAAGCAATAACCGCCTAAGTCGAAAAACCTGAATTCGAGAAAAAACGTATTAAACATTTGGATTGTAATGTTAACCTTATGGGGAAACCAAAATATGTTCGTCTATAACTTTTTAAATAGCCTAGCTGGCGAGATGGGGATTTCACATACACGTGGAACAGTATTTGCAGAATACGATAGCATATATACCTCAATTCTTTCTTAAGTCGACTTAAAGAAAATTTAAAAGATCCCTTTGGCCGAATTTTCAAAATCTGGTTTTACGTCAGTTAAAGCCGTTCGTAACAGTTCTGTAAATGTTGGTAAGTCAATAGGTACGTTCATTTAAAATCTCCAGTAAAAAGTGTCCAACAGCAAAATTCCGGCGAAATGTCATCTCTCAAGAGAAAAATATCCAAAATAGTACGCGAATAGAAAATTTGCAGAAACTTGTAGAGTACAAAGACTGACAGTTCTACGTTGTACCAAAAATTTAAAATATGCGGCACGCAGCTGTTTTCAACAGCGGATATTTTAAATCTGGTACTTGTTGCCGGAATTAAAGCAATGGCAAAGCTTTATGTTGCATTTCCATTGCCTTAGCTTCTTTTATTCCAAAAAGTCCAACTCTTCCTCGCTTCTCTTAAAAAGAAGTATTTCGGATATTGTAAATTTATCCTCAATTATCTATCTATTTATATGGGCAAATCTAAAAAATAGGTACACTCTCAAAAAAAAAAGTTTTAATTTTTAAATTTGTGAGCACACCTATGTTTTACATATCATTTTATTCGTATTCTCTTAATAAATCGATTAATACAAGTGTAATTCATTTTTATTAAGTGCTTCCAAAGTTAGACGAGGAATAAACATGAAATAGAAAACAAAAGAATAAGCTGGGTTCAAATTACATTGTTCAAGTTGTAAATTTTGTGCAAAGATTTTGAAAGTTGAACTCACTTAATTGGGACGTTCTAAATTCAATGGCATCCCCCATTTTACCGGTGACAGGTAATAAGATCAACGGAAATAAGGTCAATTGACTTTATTTCCCACCCTGGTGGGATTATTACCTTTTTAAAAACGAAATAAAATCCATTGACATTATTTCTCTTTCAAACATTAAATTTGTTTAGCTTCGCGGCGGCCCGCGTCAGCGCGCCACACCGCGCGCGCCCCGCGTACCCCGCGCGACCGGCGCGCACACCACGTCACGCTACGCCGCGGCCCCCCTTCCCCGTCTCCCGCCGTGCTGTAACGCAGGTAGATTTATTTTTTGTATACATTGAAATAAAATTTTTATATATTTTAAACATTGAGGGCTTATATTCAATAAAATACCCTCTATCTGCAAACTTTTCACAAAGATTCTGATATAAAAATCCACCTAAGATTTAACCGTCATCAGTGATATTAATGCTACCTTATATAACGACAGGTAATAAGTCCCAGATGGTTTCTAAAATCACAAATTAGTTTTTGTGCAAATTGCAGATAGAGGGTATTAATGAATTCAAGCCCTCGATATTTCACATTTTTATATTTGTAAGTTATTAGAAGCAGGGATGCCAACTTGGCTCAAACCGTGCCATTTGTCCCTATTTTACTTCAAATGGCACTTAATTTTTCAATTTGGCACAAAGTGCCAAAATGGCACTTTTGTAAAAAAAATTACATTTCAATAAATTTTTGTGAAATCCTTTGCGTGCACTTCTTTTTCTCAACTATAATTTTCTAATTTATAAAGGCTATTCAACTGGTTTATCTTATTTTATCATTGCACTTTTGTTTGGAAAATGTAGCCTTATTTTATTGCTAAATGGGAATAATTAAAAAAATGGCACCTTTTTTGGCACTTTTATTTTTCTATTTGGCACATTTTGGCCCTTTTTTATCCTCAATATGGCACCTCATAACTAAGGATAGTTGGCGGCCCTGATTGGAAGATTTCTGCTGTGTTTTGGGGCAACAACTTGTCTGCAGTAAAAAAGCATGTAATTTGTGTTTCAAAAGTGTGTGAAAACCAACCAATTAACTTGTATGATCTCGGTTCCGATATTAAATAATCAATAATTGTTTATACCCGCATTTTGGCACATTGGCTCGTTGAATGTGCCATCTAATAAATAGTGTCGTCATTCTCCTTAGCTCCTTTTAAATAATGTCGTCACAAATTGCTGGCGGAGCCATGACTACAGTGTAAAAAAATTCTTTTTCTATAATTGTTTCCTTATAGAAAAGTTGGTTTCTTTTCCTACTTAGACATTCCGAATTCGTTCAAAATATGCTAATTTAAAACACAGAATTCTTTCAGTGTTTCTCCGGGGTTTTTGGACATGGACTGTTTCTTCAATTTAATAGTGTTCGCTTTATTTTTGTGGAAACGAAACATGTTTTGCAAGGTATGGATCATTTCTACACTCTTTCTTCAAATATTTCTCGTATTCCAGCTGTGCGCAGGCGTTTAGTTTTTCGCATCGTGTTTTTACATATTCGTAATTTAAATTTTTTTAATAAAATCAAATGGTGGTAGTTCATGATTGTGTGTGGATTAATATCACAACACTGAGGATTTGGCAACAACCTTTTTCATCTATTAAAAAACAACACTTACAGGGCAATGTTTATTGTAAGAACAACATTTTTTTTCTATGAATCGACATACTTTAAGCATTGTTGACGCTATTCCATTTTAATGAGGAAATAGCGTCAATGACTTTATTTCCAAATTTTTGTTGACTTTATTTCGCTTTTAAAAAGGTAATAATGTCAATTGACTTTATTTCGCACCAGGGTTGGAAATAAAGTCAATTGACCTTATTTCCATTGACCTTATTACCTGTCACCATTTTACCAGATTTGCTCCGGTTTTCGAGATAACGGTATTTGAAAATTTCATTGAATTTTAACTATTTTATAAATAACTTCCTCAGTTTTGAAGTTATTTTGCTAAAATTTTGCACATAACGGTTTTTTAATATCACCTTAATTATTCCTTAAAAGTATCGAAATGGGTGCACTTTAACGTATAGCTCCAATACTACTGATTACTCAGATATGTGTTTTTGCGCTATAACTCTAACTTCATATCTGAATAATAAATTGTGCTATATGTTAAAGTGAACCTATACTAAATTTTTACCTGCTTAGTTGGAGGACAATCAGTTGTATGGGAGCTAGCTTTTAGAATGAACCGATTTCGATGATTTTATGAGATAGTGAAGGAAATATTAAAATACAAGCGTGTGCAAAATTTTAGTAAAACATCTTCAAAACTAAGGGAGTTTTTTTTAGATAATAGTTCAAATTTAAGCAAAGGTTCAAGTACCGCTATCTCCAAACGTGGAGACAATCGGGCAAAACTGGGGACGCCATGGAATTCAAAAGGCTCCAATTAACTAAGAGCAGCTATCAGAACCGTCGGCCGCTGTGGTGTAGTGGTAAGCAGTGCGCGCTTTCACTCACCAGCACCTGGGTTCAAGCCCTGGTCAAAGCAACATCGCACAAAATTTAGAAAAAGGTTTTTTCTTAACAGCGGTCGTCCCTCGACAGTCAATGGCAAACCTCCGAGTGTATTTCTGCCATGAAAAACAGCTTCTCATAAAAACACAATCGCCGTTCGGAGTCGGCGTAAACTGTAGGTCCCTCCGCTTTGTGTGACAATATCAAGGCGCACGCCACAAGTTGGAGAAGAAGCTCGGCCAAACACTAACATATGTGTAAGCGCCAATCTATTATTATTAACTATCAGAACCTTTGTCGAAAAAAATTTGATTTGATACCACGCTCGAAATATTCTGACTACAAGAAGAAGCATAATTAAAAGTACTAAATCGGGGTTTTTACACACTTCTAGAGAACATTTTTTTGAAGCATTTTACAGGTATATGCAACGTTGTAAGGACTAGTAGTTATAAAAATATTTAGATCGTTTCGACGTATTTTCCAAATGTGCTATCAACAGGGAACGGATTTTATGGAAATTGCCTTTTTTTCTGCTAAAGATATAGACTATATTCGATTAAGAATGTCCACGATTTAGCTTTCCCTGATTCCATATATACACATTTGATGTTGCCTTTTTTACCTTTTTTAAGATATTTGCCTTTTTTTGCCCTTTCTACCTTTTAAAAAGTGATTATAGCATTTACAATTTTTTTTTTAAGATTAAAAAATATACACATTGCCCATGCGGCTTATAGAAGCGCAGAGACCTCTTGCCAAATTGGTGTTGGAAAAATTCAAAGCCGTTTTCTCAGCTAACGAAGGCTTGGAGACAATAAGGGGTGTGGATAAAATTGTAAAGGGCGAGGAAAACGCCCTTATTCCTGATAATATGAACGTTTCAAACGTTCCATATTTAAATTGGGCGCCGCTTGTATCAACTTACGTCGAGCACACATTTAGTACATTCAAGGCTTTTCTTCGCGAAAATCGAATGAAAATGCTGCTAGAAAACTTCAAAATGCATGTTGTGGTTCAATGTTACTACAACTATACAGATTAAAGTTTTATGAGTTAGAAACTAGAAAGGATAAAATAGTCAAAGATTCTAAGTACAAATTTTTCATATAATGAAACTAGTTCATAGTTTTTCTCATTTTACTTGTAATATAAACATTTCTAAAATAAATGTATTTTTTGATTGTTCTTCGTATTTTCTGTCTTTTTTTAGTGCCTTATTTTGCTTTTTTTGCAATACCTAGTGCCTTTTCCTGCCTTTTTCGCTATTTTGTTATGCCTTTTTTTGCCTTTTTTGCAACCCCTAGTGCCTTTTCTTGCCTTTTTCACTATTTTATTTTGCCTTTTCCAGCCTATTTCGTTATTTTATTTTGCCTTTTTTATAGGTTTTTAGGTCCTAAAAATCCGTTCCCTGGCCATCAATTAAGATATTTTTGAAATAAAAATTACGCTCAAGATCGCAGAAGATTTTATCTTTAAAAGTTGGTTTATTCTGAATGCACAACTCTTGCTAAGGTATCAAATTATTCGTCATTGTTTGGAGAATACAATACATACTTAAAAGGTTCTTAAAATTAAATGCTTTAAAAACTATACGCAATAAACCGAAATTTTGAATATGGTGAAATGTGGAGTTACAGACTTTGGGTTACTTGCCATTTCGTTATTTTTTAATGCACACTTTTATTACCTACTACATATGAAGTATACACATAATTGCTAAATGCCCATTAAATTTCAAATCACAATATGCTTCAAAAGTTATGACATAATTAATTTTGCGCCTCTTAAAAATTACATGAAGGCTGCGTTTCTTTATACATTCCGGATAATCCCATTTCTCGTCCGGAATAAACATAATGGCTGCGTTTCTTTATACATTCCGGATAATCCCATTTCACAGCCGGAATAAACAGAATGCGTTTGAAATATACGTTAACATATCATCAGGAACGTTCTAAAGAATAAG
>NW_023458559.1:25672815-25677558 GCF_013731165.1 Rhagoletis pomonella | reverse complement strand
TTTGAAATATACGTTAACATATCATCAGGAACGTTCTAAAGAATAAGTAAACAAAAAAGGTTATTCCAAACGTTCAGAATGAATAAAGAAATGCAGCCAAAAAGTTCACTTATTTTCATTATTTTTTTAAATTTAAACACCTATAATTCAAAAGTTATGCAGCAAATTGATCCAAATTTGTTTTGAGGCTTCAAGTATATGTCAATGAATTATATCCAAAAGCAACCAGCTTGATATAGTTTCCAACAGTGAAAATAAAGCTAAATAACACCAAGGTTACCTGTTTTTTAGATTTGCCCATATATTTAAAATAATAGCCGTTTTCGTTGTTCGGAGTTAACTCAAAAATCACTGCATAGATTTCAGTCAAATTTTCAGGGATTATACCTTGCATATATGGTCCCATTATAGGCTACCAGAAAACTCGCTAGGTGGCGCTGGGGTCGAGTTATTTATAAAAGTCGTATTTATTTAAAACGTGTGCTACCTCCATGATGAGAAATACGTATGCGAAAAATATACCCGATAGGTGGCGCTGGAGTCGAGTTATTTATAAAAACCACATTTATGAACCGATTTCTTTTAAATTCAAAATATAAGCTACCAGCTTGATGGAAAATACGTTTACCAAAAATAGACCCGCTAGGTGGCTTTATGACCCGATAAAAGCCCTATTAATGAACCGATTTTGTTAATGCAAATTTGAAACGTTTATTACTTTCATGATGATTTTTTTTTCATTCGAAACATATATATCTATACATAAAAGTGGTTCAATATTTGTATGGGGAAAAAATTTTCATTCTAGAAAACGGGGCACCCCGTTAGTTTTTCCTTTTAATATTTGTAATATAAATCATGATACAAAAAAGAAGGTAGTTCCATTGTCACTTTTTCGTCGCCATATTAACAACCTGACAATTAAGTAGATTGTGACATTTCGTGCTACCGTATCCAATATCTAAAATCCTCCAAATTTTGTTATTAATTTTTTGTTTATTAACAAACATTTTGTTCTTAGAATCGAAATTTGAACAAGCAAAAGGTATTTTGTTGGGTACGGCTAGGTTATTTGTACAATAATTTTGGGTTATTGTGTCCAAACGCTTAACCCAAAGCAAAAACTCTTAACACACACGTGTGGTCAAGCAATTAAGCATTAGATTAAAATAAAGATTTAAATTTTTCAGATATAAATTTATGAATAACTTCGGTCGAAATATGGATCTTTTTGTAAAAACTACTGTGGTCATCGTAGTCGGACTGATGAGGGTTATTTTTTCTAAGCGCTGCCGAAAGCCTACAACGTGGAAAGGTATTTTGCGCAAAGATCCTGTGGTTAGCGTAACCCCAGTTTACATTCTCCCTGTCAAAATGATGATTATACCCCATTTTTCAATGGGTTGCCCTCCCCCCCTCCGTCTCCGCTCCCTACCCCAAAACCCTTGCACAAATAACCGAACATTTCCCCTTTTTTTTGAAAGAGAAGAGGTCTAATGCTCCATAAGTTGATAATTGTATTTCTAGTTTTCATACTAACAATAAATCACACCCAATCCAATATTCAACAGTAAAATATATTTATTTTTACCCAAAGAAACAACGATATTGTCGAAATTTACTAGAATTGGATAAGATTCACTTCTCTTAAAGTCATGAGGCCTATGGGTTCCAAAGTAAATCCGTTTTCAAGTTACTTGAAAGACATGCACAAAGACAATATCGAAATGTGTAATTTCAGTGTCCCAATTATATCAGAAACAATCGTATCCGATATAGAAAACTGTAATAGTCCTGGCTAGCTATATTGTGTAATAATCAGATGACATAATGACACTAAAAAAATTCGTTAAAATATGTTCACTACTATTTTATTAATGTAAAAATAAAGATTTTGGTAAGTAGTTATCGAATTTAATGTAAAACTTGAACGTTTTTTGGATAAGATATTAATTATTTTTAAGAGATAAGTGTTAATATAACCATTTTATATATATTCCCAAATTTAGGACATAAAATCCCCTTCACCAAAAAACTTAAATTGGGTAACACCGCTTCGAATTTTTTACAATTGAGCAATTGTCAAAAATCTCCTTTTTAATCAAAAAGTTGTTTATTGAAACTACCTTCTTTTTTGTATCATGATATAAATGATACAAAAAAGAAGGTAGTTTCAATGAACAACTTTTGACGGATAATAAAATTTTTTGAAGTTTCATAAATTGTGAGAATTATCAACGGCCTTGCCATTTTGATAATATTAAAACAATAAATCGGAGTATTTTCTTTCCCATATTTATACCAATGTAATAACATTTCAAATCAAAAACCATTATCAGTGTTTGGTACTTTTTTTACTTACGTGGTTCGCACCTTTTTTTATTAAAAATATTTAAAATGTAAACTGTTAAAGGAGACTTCATCGTAATTGTTCTTTTCATTTTGTAATAAAAACCACGCGCGCATTATTCTTTTTTTTTTTTTTTGTTTTTTTTTTATTTAAAAATCGAATTCTAAAGAATGTTCTTCCCAAATAAAACCTTTTTATATTTCGGTTCAAATTTACTTTTAAATTTCTCATAAAATTTTGCAAAAAATAGGCTTTGTGATTAGCGCATTATCATTAAATTTCACAAATTCTTAATTTATGCAAAATACCTGAAGTCGGCTTGAAGAGATCACCCTCCGATAAGCAACTAACAGATCGTGGTTTAAAGTACAAAACCGTGCATCAACAAAGTGCATAACTGCGTATGTGAGGTTGCATACATTTTTTTGTAGAGAGTAAAAACACTCATATTTCAAAATGGTTCTCTTTTTTTTACAAAGAAATCGCATTTCAGGACGAATGGATAAGGCTTGAGCCAAGAGCTTGCGTGAGCAAATCCAATTTTTGGCCAAAAATGTCAATTACGCGGTTTTGCAGAACGACGATACGCGGTTTTGTACTTTAAGCGACGATATGTAAGCATACACTTTCTTCATGCTTTCTGAAACCTAGTCGTCAACCTCATTTTCGAAATCATGTAACCGGCATAATTTTCTAGTTCATCATATTCCACATCGTTGAATGTACTGATAAAATCTTTTGGTTACAAAAAAAAATATTTCTTCTTGTGATTAGGTAGCATGAATTTGATGAAATGTCAAAATTTTATTAAAAGTCAAATGGTTAACAACAACAACGAATGTCATTAAATGAAACTACCTTCTTTTTTGTATCATGGTAATATCTATACCAACTTTCAGTTTTCTACTGCAACTAATACAAGGTGGTGATTTTTATAAAATGGTACTATTGCCTTGACAACTGATACTTGAGATATTTTTTTAATAACAATAATAGATTGGCGCTTACACATATGTTAGTGTGTGCCCGAGCCTCTCCTCCGACTTGTGGCATGCGCCTTGATGTTGTCACACAAAGCGGAGGGACCTACAGTTTTACGCCGACTCCGAACGGCGATTGTATTTTTATGGGAAGCTGTTTTTCATGGCAGAAATACACTCGGAGGTTTGCCATTGCCTGCCGAGGGACGACCGCTGTTAAGAAAAACCCTTTTTCTATATTTTTTGCGATGTTGCTTCGACCAGGGCTTGAACCCAGGTGCTGGTGAGTGAAAGCGCGCACTGCTTACCACTACACCACAGCGGCGGAGATATTTTTTTAGATAATTTAAATTTGAAATGTTCTTAGGTTACTTAACCAATTCTTTGATTAATATATATACACAATACTTCTAGAGTAAAATATGTGCATCATGAGCATCTTTTTAATGTATACATAGAAGCTAAGGTTTGGTAACAGCACCTCTTTCGGCAAAAAGAAAAATTTTGGAAGGTTCCCCAAACCCTCTCTTGGAAAATTTGTTTTGGACCACTCTAATGTATATACATACATAAAATGATAGCCGTTTTCGTTGTTCGGACTAAACTCAAAAACCAGTCAAATTGTCGGAGGTTAAACCTTGCATATGTGGTCCTATCATAGCCTACTAGACAACACGCTGGTGGCGCTGGAGTAGAGTTACTTATAAAAGTCGTATTTATTAACCGATTTCGTTCAAATTCGCAAAGTTAGCTACCTGTATGGTGATGTTTCCTAAAAATGAACCCGCTATATTTTATAAAATCTGATTGAAATTCATAATGCGTATTCATTTCATGACAAGCCATAGTTTTGCAGAAAAGGGACCTAATTCTTGGCCCTCCTATAACTGAAAACGCTCATCTCTGCTTCTAAATCATGTGCAATATTTTTTTCTAGCCATGGAAAATGGTGAAATATTTCTTTTTTTGAGATCATGAATAAAAAGACGTAGTTTAGCTTCAAAACTTAAAATAATTTGCGACAAGTCAAAAACATTTTTATTCTCTTCTTGTAGAGACAAATTCAAGTTTTGCAAATGTTCCATCATATCATTAAGTCAGAACATTAAGTCAGAAAGCCAATTTTCATTCTCCAATTGCGGGTAATGTTCTGAACTCAATTTGCGTATATGCATTTAAAAATTATAAAATAAAATAACAACACAATGGAAAAGAATGTCCAGCAAAGAAATATGTATTTTAAAAAGTAAAAAGAGCCAAAATGTTCTAAGAGAAAGTAAAAAGAGCCTCACTTTGCCCACCGTTGGTATATACGGTTTCTGGAGAATTTTGTTAGCTTCCATTTTCCGTATCTCTTATTAATTAATTGGATCGTAGGGTATACATGCCTGTTTACGTGGAACCATTTTTTTT
>NW_023458559.1:25637360-25672715 GCF_013731165.1 Rhagoletis pomonella | reverse complement strand
TATTTGCAATTTACCGTTATTCAGCTAAAAAAAATGGTTCCACGTAACCAGGTATGTATACCCTACGATCCAATTAATTAATACGAGATACGGAAAATGGAAGCTAACAAAATTCTCCAGAAACCGTATATACCAACGGTGGGCAAAGTGCGGCTCTTTTTACTTTCTCTTTGCTTAGAACATTTTGGCTCTTTTTACTTTTTAAAATACATATTTCTTTGCTGGACATTCTTTTCCATTGTGTTGTTTTTTTATTTTATAATTTTTAAATGCACATACGCAAATTGAGTTCAGAACATTACCCGAAATTAGAGAATGAAATTTCTACCACTTTTATGTATAGATATATATGTTTCGAATGAAAGAAAAATCATCATGGAAGTAATAAACGTTTCAAATTTGCATTTACAAAATCGGTTCATTAATAGGGCTTTTATCGGGTCCGTTTTTTCGCAAATGCTTTTTTTCATTATGCAGGTAGCTTATAATTTGAATTTGAACGAAATCGGTTCATAAAGCCCCCTAGCGGGTCTATTTTTGGTAAACGTATTTTCCATCAAGCTGGTAGCATATATTTTGAATTTAAAAGAAATCGGTTCATAAATATGATTTTTATAAATAACTCAACTCCAGCGCCACCTAGCTGGTATATTTTTTGCATACGTATTTCTCATCATGGAGGTAGCACACGTTTTAAATAAATACGACTTTTATAAATAACTCGACCCCAGCGCCACCTAGCGAGTTTTCTGGTAGCCTATAATGGGACCATATATGCAAGGTATAATCCCTGAAAATTTGACTGAAATCTATGCGGTGATTTTTGAGTTAACTCCGAACAACGAAAACGGCTATTATTTTAAATATATGGGCAAATCTAAAAAACAGTAACCTTGGTGTTATTTAGCTTTATTTTCACTGTTGGACACTATATCAAGCTGGTTGCTTTTGGATATAATTCATTGACATATACTTGAAGCCTCAAAACAAATTTGGATCAATTTGCTGCATAACTTTTGACTTCTAGGTGTCTAAATTTAAAAAAAATTATGAAAATAAGTGAACTTCTTATGTAATCTTTAAGAGGCGCAAAATTAATTATGTCATAACTTTTGAAGCATACCATATTCTGATTTGAAATTTAATGGGCATTTATAGGGACACGAATTTCGATACGATACGATACCATATCGATACTTTTGGCATTCGATACCGATATTTTCTACTCGATAATTTAAACACGATATTTTTTGGAATCGAGTACCAGAACCCTAATATCGTATCGAATGTCATAAACTCACATTACAAGGGTAATGTTAACAATTCGTCCCGATACAAATTGGGCTTTAAGGCGCAGAAATGTATAATTAGTTAGGATTGCATGTAGTGGTATTTGACCCCGCGACCTCGGTGTTTTCGGTCAACACATCAATCTATACGTGCTGTTACACAATATGTTAGTGTTTGACTGAGATTCTCCTCCGATTTTTCGCGCGCGCCTTAATGTTGTGGCACAAAAGGGGTCCCTACAGTTTTATGTCGACTCTGAAGGGCGATTTGGTTTTAATGGGAAGCTGTTTTTCATTTTCAAGCTGTGCGCACTGCTAACCATTACACCACAGCGGCCTATATACGAGATCTATATTTAGATAAATTTTTTTTGGATTTTGGTATCGATATTTGGAATATCGAGTCTTTTTATTCCGATATTAATGGGTACCCGATATTTTTAAAGCGATACTTTAAATGAGTACCATATCGATACATTCTGTTCGATATCGTGTCCCTAGGCATTTAGCAATTATGTGTATACTTCATATGTAGTAGGTAATAAAAGTGTGCATTAAAAAATAACGAAATGGCAAGTAACCCAAAGTGTGTAACTCCACATTTCACCATATTCAAAATTTCGGTTTATTGCGTATAGTTTTTAAAGCATTTAATTTTAATGACGAATAATTTGATAACTTAGCAAGAGTTGTGCTTTCAAAATAAACCAACTTTTAAAATATTCTGCGATCTGGAGCGTAATTTTTATTTCAAAAATATCTTAATTGATGGCCAGGAAACGGATTTTTAGGACCTAAAAACCTATAAAAAAGGCAAAATAAAATAACGAAATAGGCTGGAAAAGACAAAACAAAATAGTGAAAAAGGCAGGAAAAGGCACTAGGTGTTGCAAAAAAGGCAAAAAAAAGGATAACAAAATAGCGAAAAAGGCAGGAAAAGGCACTAGGTATTGCAAAAAAAGCAAAATAAGGCACTAAAAAAAGACAGAAAATACGAAGAACAATCAAAAAATACTGTTACGATTATCCTTGGAACCTCGTCCGGATTTCCCAAATCTCTCGGTTCGTATCGCTGGATTGTTAAATGAATGCAATCGTCCCGATCAGACACACTTGCGGTTCCAAACGCTGCAAGCCTTTCCAAGTGGACCACCTTCATCTTGTTTCTGGTCTCCCAACGGTCTGAATCCGAAACACTACGTCATTTAGCCGTTTTACGACCTTATACGGACCTTCCCAGTTGCATTGTAGTTTTGGGGACAAACCTTTCTTTCGTTGTGGATTGTATAGCAACTCCAAATCCCCTTCCTGGAAATCCTCGGAATTCATCGCCTTATCATACCTGGCTTTCATCTTGTCACTCATAATTTGAGTGCGCTGTCTCACAAGAGCATGTATCTCTTTCAGCTCCTCTTCCAGGATGTTTGACGTCTCTCTTCCAATTCTTCTAGCATCACCAGTCCCCCCAAACTTCAGATCACTTGGCAAACGGAGCTCACTGCCGAATATTACCCTTGCAGGAGTTTTACCCGTTGTTTCATGCACTGCTGACCGGTATCCCATCAGGAACAAGGGTATGCGGACATCCCAATCTTTTTGATTCTTGTCCACGACCTTCCGCAAATGTTCTTCCAGGGTTCGGTTGAACCGTTCCACCATGCCATCTGACAGCTCTATAGGTACACCGTATCTTGCAACCCAATTGTAGGTGAATACCCCCGCTACTGTTTTAGCTTCCTGGTTTGGAATCGGGTATACCTCCGGCCATTTGCTAAAGTAGTCCATAACCACAAGGACGTATTTGTTTCC
The DNA here is from genome assembly GCF_013731165.1 of Rhagoletis pomonella. NCBI lineage: Eukaryota > Metazoa > Arthropoda > Insecta > Diptera > Tephritidae > Rhagoletis > Rhagoletis pomonella. The sequence continues at coordinate 25,669,617 of NW_023458559.1, read as the reverse complement.
CTGTGCGCTCATAGGAAATGGACCGGCTACATCCATGGCAATCCGCACGAAAGGTGCACCTGAGTTATATTGCTTCATCTGGCCGTGACTTCTGGATTTCGGCCCTTTAGCTGCAATACACTCCGCGCAGTTAGCAATCCACTCTGCGACCGATTGCCGACAACCAACCCAATAGAACCTCTGCTTAACCTTCTCCAAGGTCTTCGTGATTCCCAGGTGCCCTCCACTAGGACCATTGTGGAATTCCTTGAGTACATCCGGAATTCTTACCCTTGGAACTACTATCAGGTTGCGGGTGCACTGGCCATCTTCGCTTTCCCATACTCTATGCAAACAGCCAGATATTAATTTTAAGCTGTTCCATTGTGCCCAGTATGCCTTTGCGATGGGGCTTTCCGCTGCCATTTGCTCCTTAGTTGGCCTTCTGTCCACCTCCAGTCCATGCATCAAAAGCTCCAGATCTGGATCTTCCTGCTGACACTTTCGTAGCTGTTCTTCCTTCCACTCTTCCGCTGGTGTTATTGTCGTTAGACGGACGTCTATAATGTCCTCTTTTCCCTCAGCTTTTGAGCAGTGTTTACATTCCAGGCTACATGGTCGGCGGGACATGGCATCAGCATTACCGTGGACACTTCCCTTGCGGTGCTCAATAGCGAAGTCATAACTTTGCAGTCTCTCAATCCACCGAGCTAGCTGTCCTTCTGGATGGTCCGTTCGAACTCGGAAACGTTGCCCATAGAGGTACTTGTGGAAATGTTTGACGCACTCCACCAACGCTAGTAGTTCTCTCCGAGTTACGCAGTAGTTCCTTTCTGGTTTTCCAATCGACCGGCTATAGTAGGCGACCACCTTCTCCTGTCCATCAATTAACTGCGACAGTACGCCTCCTATGGCATAACCACTAGCATCCGTATCCAAAATAAACGTTGCACCTGGAACGGGATACGCTAGCACAGGTGCAGTACATAGTCGTTCCTTCAGAGTCTGGAAAGCCTCCTCCTGCTCCTTATTCCACTCGAAGGGTCTGTTTTTCCTAGTGAGCTCGTGGAGGCTATTAGCAACGCTGGCGAAATTCGGAACAAATCGTCGGTAGTAGGTGCATAGCCCAAGAAAACTTCGTAGTTCGTGCAGGTTCCTAGGTCTTGGCCAATCCTTTACTGCTTCTATCTTTTCCTTCGCAGTACAGATGCCCTCCGTTGTCACCTTGTGCCCTAAGTAGTTCACCTCCTTCCTGAACAGTGAGCACTTTTTAGGACTTAGCTTAAGACCAGCGCCAGCCAGCTGGAAAACTTCTTCCAAATTGTTCAGGTGTTCCTCAAAGCTTTTACCCAATACGATAATGTCGTCTAGATACACCAAACATGTTTTCCAATGCAGTCCTTTGAGCACATGGTCCATAAGTCGTTCAAAAGTGGCAGGAGCGTTGCATAATCCAAAGGGCATCACCGTGAATTGCCACAGACCGTCTCCAACGCTGAAAGCTGTCTTCTCCTTATCCTCGTCACTTACCTCCACTTGCCAATAACCGCTCTTAAGGTCGAGTGTTGAGAACCACTTTGTTCCAGTCAACGAGTCCAGAGTGTCATCGATCCTGGGAAGAGGATAGCTGTCCTTTTTCGTCAAATCGTTTAGTTTCCGGTAATCTACGCAGAACCGCATTTGACCATCCTTCTTCTTCACAAGTACTACCGGCGAACTCCATGGACTCGCTGATGGTTCAATCACACCACTCTCGCTCATTTCTTTTATTATTTGGCTAACAGTTTCACGTTTGGCAAGTGGAACACTCCGAGGAGCTTGACGGATTGGCCTTGCATCGCCAGTATCAATGCGATGTTTCACAACGTTAGTCCTGCCTGGTTTGTCGCCATCCTTGTCCAATATGTTGGAGTATCTTCGGAGAAGTTCCTTAGCCTTGTGATGGGATTTTTCTTCCAACCCTTCCGTCCATGCATTAATGTCTTCCGCAATGTCATTCTCGCCAATTGAATCGCTTTCAGGTAACTTTTCGCAGTTGAAGATTGCCTCTACCTCTCGACAGTACAGTTCCTCTTCGGAGTTTGACTGGTGATTTGAACTCATTGAGCACTCGAACTGGGATGCGTCCATCCTTTTGCGTCTTAGCCAAGGTTTTACCAATAAGTACGTCCGGTGTAGAATTTTGTGTTGCTTCAACAACCCACAATTTGTTTGTCCCACAATCTCCATCAATCTTTGCCCACACAACTGCTTCTGACTTCGGTGGAATCTGCTCGCTTTCCTCTAGGATCACTCGCTTGCTGCTGTACGGACCATCATACCCAAACCGAAGGGGCACTTCCATGTTGTTATACGTCATAATCCTGTTCTTCATGTTGATCTGCATACCTTGATCAAGCAAGAAGTCTAATCCAATGATGACTTCATCCATAATGGCCGCGACTATGAACTTGTGTAACACCGTCACATTCCCTATTGCGACTTTGCATGTTACCTCTCCTACAACTTGGGTGTCCTCACCAGTTGCTGTCCTCAACCTTGCTCCAGGTAATGGCCTTACCTCTTTAGTGACCAAATCAGATCGAATGATGGAATGTGATGCGCCCGTATCCACAGTTAGTACTCGCTCATGTCCGTCCACATATCCACCAACAGTAACGTTGCTCGCCTTTCTGTCAATTCGCGAGACGGAGATTATGGGGCATTCAATTGCGGGAGCCAGCGCGCGCCCCTTGCTGCTGGCTCGTTTTAGTTTAACGACTGATCGGAGTCGGGCTCGTCATCCTCAGTCCTGCGTTTACGTACTGCCGAACTGTTTGACCTGTTGGAACCCGTCTTACATTCGCGTGCGAAGTGGCCTGGTTTTCCGCATCTAAAGCATTTCCTAGCACCATCCTTTCTCTCGGTTGCACCAGGAGTATTCTTCTCTTCCATCGACTTAAGTGTTTTCAGGATCTCGTTCATCACGTCAGGTGTCTCCACCTCTACTCGATGGGCTTTGTAGGATGGTCTACTTAGGAGCGCCGCCGTTTCACGTGTCTGTGCATACGAGACCGTTTCAGCAAATGTTGGCTTTGGATTTGCATACGTCTCGCGCTTGGTATACACGTCCCGCATTCCGTTGATGAACCTCTGGATTTTTACTCTTTCGAGGTGCTCACCAGATGCATCTCCAATTGCCAAATGAGCCAACCTTTCAACCTCGGAGGCGAATTCCTGTAGAGTCTCGTTGGATTTCTGGCAGCGATTCTCCAGCTGCATCTGGTAGATCTGTCGCCTGTGTTCGCTACCATAGCGTCTTTCCACGGCCCCCATCAATGCATCATAATTGTTCCTTTCACAGTCAGGAATAGTCTGCAAGATTTCCGCTGCAGGTCCTTTTAATGCCACGAACAGAGCAGCGGATTTATCCTCCATACTCCAATGATTTGCTGTAGCTGTCTTCTCGAACTGCAGCTTAAAGACCTGGAAAGGAGTCGTGCCGTCAAAGGATGGAGTTTTTACCTTGGGAGCGTTCGTCGAAGCGGCTGGACGATTCAACTGCAAGTCTCGGAGTCGACCTTCTAACTCGCCCATCTTAGCCTCGACTTTGTCCTGTCTCTCTTCGATTTTGTCCTGTATTTGTGTAATTTTTGCATCCTGTGCTTCCAGCTGGGATGATATACGTGTCTCTTGTGCCAGTAGCTGAGCTTCTAGCCGGGATGACACCTGCGCTGATACCTCTGAAGATATACGTGTCTCCAGCGTTTGCATCTGGGATGACAGCTGTGATGACATCTCTGACATGCGTGTATCCTGTGCTTGCATCATCTGTGACTTGGCAGCCAGTAACGTGTTCATGTCCATAACTGTTGATGACGAAGGAGCCTTTTGCTGTTCTTCAACCTTCCCGGATGTCTGTTGCACATGATGAGGATGAGGCTGCATTCATCCTTCTGTTCGTCCTTTGCGGATGTATCGTCGGGTTTACCTTGGAAGTCGTATTTGTCCACGTCGATGCCTTCAGCTTCCATAGCCTCTCGCAACCGGGATAACAATTCCACTTTTCTTCCGGAGGTGGCCAAATTACGCTTTTCCAACTCCTGTTTCAGCTCCTCAATTTTTAAGTCCTGAATTTTCGCCATTTTTAGTAGTTTCTCCTTCGGGATTTATTTAACAATCCCACTTTTGACACCAATTGTTACGATTATCCTTGGAACCTCGTCCGGATTTCCCAAATCTCTCGGTTCGTATCGCTGGATTGTTAAATAAATGCAATCGATGACCAAATTGTAGTACAATTAACTTTATTGTACAACAAACAATTTACAATACTCGCTAATACAGTAAAAACACTTTACAATACTTGTTAAAGCAATAACAGCGCTTAACTAAACTTGGTAACACAATTAAACTTATAGCTTGCTTATTCGCAACTCGCTTCTCTGCTTACTTTACTTGTAGCTTGCTGACTTGTAACTAACTCACCTCGCTGTGGCGGCGCCCTTATATACCTGCGCTGGCACTTATGGCAACTCTAGAACATTCTGAAGTTTATCGCTCATTCTCTTTCTCTCGCTGTTCGCAGTGTTCATCCAACTTGACGTTTCTCTTTGTGGAACATTCTACGTCGTTCCTCGAACATTCTGCCTAGAGATGGGCAAAACGGTGATTTTACAATCACTGTGAAAACTGTTACTGTGATTTCCTGAAAGCAGTGACTTTAATCGGTGATTCGAATCACTATTTTAGAATTATGTGAATTTTCGATAGTACAGCTTGATACAGCCATTAAAAAAGCCAACGCAATAAGCACTCCATAATTTTATAATACCGTTATTAAAATGCAATTCGTAAAGCTTTAAATGTATATTAGTTTCATATTATTACATTTTTAAATAAAAAGTGACAAGTTTCTGTGTTGCTGAAAATGTAAATATAAGTTATATAAACATTTATTGTATAGATGAGTATTTTGAATTTGAATTTAAAAATAGAAGCATCTCCGTTTTTGCTGGACTCAACCGCGATCTTCTATCTATTACGATCAACCCAGCCTTTGAGAAAATGCGCTCACACGGAACAGATGTGCAAAGGGCACTGAGTTTTTCTTTAGCGACCTCTGCCAAAACTGGAAACATATATTGGTTTTCACGCCACCATTGAAGAGGATTTGATTTTCTAGAAATTATCCCTACTTCCAGATATCTATGCACCTCTATAATAGCTTTTGAAGTAGGTGTTCCTTGTGGCACAACGTTTGCTGCTTTTTTGTCGTGCTCAAACCACACAGAAAACTCATCCGCATTATCGCCAGTCTCTTGAATGTTGCTTATGTCGTGTTGTTGTCCAATTTTTTCTGAAAGGGCTGCAATTATGCTTTTTATCACCCAATCCCTTTCAGGCTCACGAAATGGAACTGACTTAAATCGGGGATCGCAAAATGTGCTGGCAGCTAATGTTTGGCTTCTTTCTATATATGCGAAACGACTATGCAAGCTATAATCTAACTTTTCCAAAAATGATTTAACACAATCGTATAATTCAAGAGTTTTAAGCTTTCCAATTACTTTTTTTAGTCCATTGACAAGAGTTAACACAATTGATGCAGTTTCATAAGAATCGCCACTAAAATCTAAACCTAAAAAAATAGGAAAACGGTGATTTAATATTTTTAATCACTGTGATAAACGGTGACTTGAAAATCGCTGTGAAAAAGTCGCCGATAGTGATTTTTTGCCCATCACTAATTCTGCCTATTTCTCGTTGTTCGCTTTGTGTTACCTCAGTATTCGCCACAATACATTTATTTTAGAAATGTTTATATTACAAGTAAAAGGAGAAAAACTATGATCTAGTTTCATTATATGAAAAATTTGTACTTAGAATCTTTGACTATTTTATCCTTTCTAACTCATAAAACTTTAATCTGTATAGTTGTAGTAACATTGAACCACAACATGCATTTTGAAGTTTTCTGGCAGCATTTTCATTCGATTTTCGCGAAGAAGAGCCCTGAATGTACTAAATGTGTGCTCGACGTAAGTTGATACAAGCGGCGCCCAATTTAAATATGGAACGTTTGAAACGTTCATATTATCAGGAATAAGGGCGTTTTCCTCGCCCTTTACAATTTTATCCACACCCCTTATTGTCTCCAAGCCTTCGTTAGCTGAGAAAACGGCTTTGAATTTTTCCAACACCAATTTGGCAAAAGGTCTCTGCGCTTCTACAAGCCGCATGGGCAAAGTGTATATTTTTTAATCTTAAAAAAAAAATTGTAAATGCTATAATCACTTTTTGAAAGGTAGAAAAGTAAAATAAAAGGCAAATATCTTAAAAAAGGCAAAAAAAGGCAAATATCTTAAAAAAGGTAAAAAAAGCAACATCAAATGTGTATATATGGAATCAGGGAAAGCTAAATCGTGGACATTCTTAATCGAATATAGTCTATATCTTTAGCAGAAAAAAAGCAATTTCCATAAAATCCGTTCCCTGTTGATAGCACATTTGGAAAATACGTCGAAACGATCTAAATATTTTTATAACTACTGCCGAGGGACGACCGCTGTTAAGAAAAAACCTTTTTCTAAATTTTTTGCGATGTTGCTTTGACCAGGGCTTGAACCCAGGTGCTGGTGAGTGAAAGCGCGCACTGCTTACCACCACAGCGGCCGACGGTTCTGATAGCTGTTCTTAGTTAATTGGGGCCTTTTGAATTCCATGGCGTCCCCAGTTTTGCCCGATTGTCTCCACGTTTGGAGATAGCGGTACTTGAACCTTTGCTTAAATTTGAACTATTATCTAAAAAAAAACTCCCTTAGTTTAGAAGATATTTTACTAAAATTTTGCACACGCTTGTATTTTAATATTTCCTTCACTATCTCATAAAATCATCGAAATCGGTTCATTCTAAAAGCTAGCTCCCATACAACTGATTGTCCAGAGACGTTGTTTTGCATTATAACTCCTCCAACTAAGCATGTAAAAATTTAGTATAGGTTCACTTTAACATATAGCACAATTTATTATTCAGATATAAAGTTAGAGTAATAGCGCAAAACCACATATCTGAGTAATCAGTAGTATTGGAGCTATACGTTAAAGTGCACCCATTTCGATACTTCTAAGGAATAATTAAGGTGATATTAAAAAACCGTTATGTGAAAAATTTTAGCAAAATAACTTCAAAACTGAGGAAGTTATTTATAAAATAGTTAAAATTCAATGAAATTTTCAAATACCGTTATCACGAAAACCGGAGCCAATCTGGTAAAATGGGGGATGCCATTGAATTTAGAACGTCCCAATTAAGTGAGTTCAACTTTCAAAATCTTTGCTCAAAATTTACAACTTGAACAATGTAATTTTAACCCAGCTTATTCTTTTATTTTCTATTTCATGTTTATTCCTCGTCTAACTTTGGAAGCACTTAATAAAAATGAATTACACTTGTATTAATCGATTTATTAAGAGAATACGAATAAAATGATATGTAAAACATAGGTGTGCTCACAAATTTAAAAATTAAAACTTTTTTTTTGAGAGTGTACCTATTTTTTAGATTTGCCCATATAAATAGATAGATAATTGAGGATAAATTTACAATATCCGAAATACTTCTTTTTAAGAGAAGCGAGGAAGAGTTGGACTTTTTGGAATAAAAGAAGCTAAGGCAATGGAAATGCAACATAAAGCTTTGCCATTGCTTTAATTCCAGCAACAGGTACCAGATTTAAAATATCCGCTGTTGAAAACAGCTGCGTGCCGCATATTTTAAATTTTTGGTACAACGTGTAACTGTGAGTCTTTGTACTCTACAAGTTTCTGCAAATTTTCTATTCGCGTACTATTTTGGATATTTTTCTCTTGGGAGATGACATTTCGCCGGAATTTTGCTGTTGGACATTTTTTACTGGAGATTTTAATCGAACGTACCTATTGACTTACCAACATTTACAGAACTGTTACGAACGGCTTTAACTGACGTAAAACCAGATTTTGAAAATTCGGCCAGAGGGATCTTTTAAATTTTCTTTAAGTCGACTTAAGAAAGAATTGAGTTATATATGCTATCGTATTCTGCAAATACTATTCCACGTGTATGTGAAATCCCCATCTCGCCAGCTAGGCTATTTAAAAAGTTATAGACGAACATATTTTGGTTTCCCCATAAGGTTAACATTACAATCCAAATGTTTAATACGTTTTTTCTCGAATTCAGGTTTTTCGACTTAGGCGGTTATTGCTTATGACCACAGTTATTTATCTTAGAATAATAATAAAATAACTATTTTTCATTTCTAATAATAATATTATTTAAAACTAAAATTATTGTTTTTGTTTTTTTTTTGTGGCTCCTAGTAGCATTTAGAATTTACATATGACACTTTTCGGCCTTGGCCTTGCCCACCCCTGGTATCAGTGTCGGATCCAGCGGGAGGCGGGTTTTGGGGGTTAAACTACGTGTCAGTCAGTGGTGGACCCACGGTGTGTGTTTTAATACATAGACGCCATATTATACATACATATGCGCCATATTAAAACACCCCCCGTGGGTCCGCCACTGACTGACACGAATACTCAGCGTCTCACCTATTATCTTTTCTCCTAATTTTGATTCTCAGTCCTTGTATTTGCACACGTCAAATTTAAAACTTTTAATTTGGTTGGTTTGGAAAAGGATAAAGAATTACAATTAAAATATGTGTTTTCGCGATCAAATTGTGATATTTTTTTAAGTTTATTTTCTGTATTTATTTGAAAGTCTGTTTTTCGATTGCCATATGAATTACTTTTATATTCAAAAAACTATTCTGTGTGGCATATTTGTAGGGATTTTATTAAAAAAAATGAAATGGAATCATGAATCTCTCACGGCTCTCTTTACACTTAGAAATAAAAAAATCGATTACGGTAACGATATGTACATAAGTATGTACATACATATGTCTTTTTCTTTCTCCGAAAAGTAATTTTTAAGCAAAAAATATTACCGACTTCAATTCTCATATAAAAATTTAGAACTACCGTTAATTTCTTCATAATCCCATGATCAAATTTAATCAGTATGGGACCACCCTTGAGGTACCACCTTTCCGATAAAAAAAGAATTATCGAAATCGGTTGACGAGGTTCAAAGTTATGCTGTCACCGCACACACAAAAAAAAAAATAAAATAAAATAAAATATTCCGACGAATTGATAACCTCCTTCTTTTTTGAAGTCGGTTAAAAATAAGTGTAAAGAAATCTTTAGTTTGAACATTTCGATTTTTTTGTATTTGAAGAGGGTTGCAACCCGTTGAACAAGTTAAAATCAAATTATTTAATAAGTTAGATGAATTTTTAAAAGATGGATATCAGTGAAAGTGGGTTTGGATGGGATTTATGTACTTCTGAACTGTATTTAAGAGAGTTGCCACGTGTTTAAAAATCAAATTCAATTAAATTTATCAGTTAATTGAAATCGGTAGCACAATGTCAGATGAAATAGATTTAAAATGATTTTAGTTTTAAAATACTTTTGAAGAGGTTTGCGACCAGTTTATTTATTTAATTTATACACAAGTTAAATGATATATTAACATAAGTGTGCAAGAGTTTTAAGAAAACTTTAGTTTGAAAATATTTTTCATTAGGGTTGCCATCTTTTCAAAAAATTATATCTATTTAACTCTCTACATATATGTGCATATGTACATACCTATATAATATGCCAAGGCATTTTTTGTGAAGGTCATCAGATCTGCATCGTTATTACGAATTTCAAAAATAAGATGTCAAATTAAAAAACTGGGCCTGTAAGGTTTTATTTTTAAACGTTAGAAATGAAAAACGGACACCACGCGTGAACTCTCTTCACTCAGAAACGGCTGGACGGATTTAGGTGAAACATTTGAAATTTTTATTTAGGTCTCCCGTTTTTCGTTGACCCTTTCTCGGATTTGACCATGTGCAGTATATCTTTATCAATAGCTTTCCAAAATAACCGACAGAGAGGTGGTGGTCTTACGATATGTGCAAATTCGTTTGTAGAAAATGGTAGCATATTTAACTGAATTTAGTCCTAAGTCAACTTTTATTCGTTTTTTTTAATACATACTTTAAATATCTCGTATTTTACACGCATGCCAGTTGCAAGGGAATTTTTCATATCCGCAACTTATACGGTTTACGTGCAATTAATTACATTTAATTCAATATTTCATATCATTTCACAGATCTACTCAAATTGCCTGACAATGATGAATTTCAATGGGGTCGTCACGATAATGAAAATGCTTACAGCGAACTGCATTCTAATTCTAACGAATATAACAGTACTAGCGGCGGAGGCGATTATTTGATGCGTCACATATTGAAGAAGCGTCAAGTGATTTTTCAAGTGAGTTCAATACGAGTTAGGGATGTTAATTTTTCAGCTTTTTCCGTTCCCGGGATCCCGGGATTAGTCCCGGGATTTAGATATTCATTACTTTTCAACAACTCAAATCGAAAAAAATTTACGTCGGAATTCATTTTAAAGGACTTTGTAATTTGAAAGATATGATTGATGCAAAAAAATATTTAAAAAATTCAATGCAATGCAGAATAAAAATATGGGTACTGAATGAAAGAGGAAATTCTTTTAGAATTTAAAAAAAAATAATATTTTTTGGATTTACAAGACGAATAGGTAATTTTTTAAGCTGATAAAGTTAGAAGGACGAAACTCGAGGATGCTATCGAGTTTATATAAGTCCTTAACATATTCAAATATGTTAACATATGCGAAATTTTAGGGATACAATTTAAAAATACATTTTCAATACTTACCTTCTGCACCAATAACTTGAATCTGCTTAAATTCTACGGGATTTCCTCTTTAATTTGATACCCATACTTCTTCTCTAAGCTTATTTCTCAAAATTTTTTAAATCATTTTTGTATTACTGACGTCAGAGTGAAAAACTAAAAGCGCAATTTTATTATATTTGGCCCATGGTTTCGCGATTATATTGATATTTCTGTTTAAAATTTACTATCGCGCGGAGTTATATGTATAATGAGCTAGACATTTACAAAAACTTAATTGTTAAAAAAAAAATATATAGCCAATACTGGTCAAGAAAAGGAGTTTATATTATTGCCATCAGCGCAAATTTCCAATCCCGAAAATCCCGGGCATATTTGCCAAGAATCCCGGGTTCCGAGATTAACATTCCTAATACGAGTACTAAAAAATGTTACGTACATATGTATGTACAGTGGCGTTCAAAATAATAGCAGCAAAGTTCAAAATGATGCTGTTGGCAACTTATCTTTATTTCATTTTAAATATGGATCGATTTATATCAGATACCACCTTAGTAAAAGTTTCAAAGTTTGCCCAAAGTTCGCAAAATCTAGTTAAACTTAAAAAAATTTTTATAAAAATTTCGATCTTTATACCCGAGCGCACTTGTGCCCAAGGGTATTATAACTTTGTTCGCATATCGGTTGTTTGTAACAGCCAAAACGAATCGAGATAGATATAGACAAATGTATAAATAAATGATCGGAATGAAAAGAGAAATCGATTAAGCCATGTCTGTCCGTCTGTCCGTGTACACGATAACTCGAGAATTGAGATACAATGTTGGAAAAATAATAGAAACAACTTATTGAAAAATATTAAATCAATTATATCAGCACCAGTTATATCTATTTTTTGGAATGGCGCACCCTGTACAAATATCAGTTAAAGGTTATTCTTTGTTTTGTTCCGCTAGTTTGTATCCTTTTCACTTTATATGCGAGACAGTAAACAATTGAATTGTTGCGCTTGGAAAAAATAATAGAAACCAAACGTGTGTGTTAATATTGGTGCTTTACAAAAGGTAAATTAATTATTTGTGGCACTTCTAATTGCGTTTTTAAAGAATGTTAACTAAATTAGAGTTATACTATAGGTTATTGAAACATAAAAAATAATAAAATGGGCCGAGCTAAACACTGCACGGAAGAGTAGAAGAATTTAATAATAAGTTTAAGAAATTCGATGAGTAAGATAGTAGATATGGTGGGCTGTTCCAAAACGAAGGTGTTCCCTGCCCTTCATAGCGTAAAAAACCAGAAACACGACGTACAAAGCGAAAAATGACTGCTAGCGATCAAAGGCGTTTAATTCGGCATTACAAAGTAAACCGTTTTCTGTCTTCAAGAAAGCTGAAAACAGAATTTAATGTCGATGTAACAAGCCGAGCCATGACGTACAGATTGGCAGAAGCCAAACTTTCAGCCAGAATCTCTAGAAAGGTACCGTTGCTGAGCCTTAAAACCAAAAACAACAGACTTGGTTTTGCCAGAAAACATCTTTTTCGTCAAAATGGTGAAAAATGTGCTGCAGTCTGATGAGACAAAGAGTAATATGTTTGGATCAGATGGAAAATAGTACGTAAAATGTCCTACGAACACAGCCTTTGATCCACAACACACGAAAAAACGGTTAAGCGCAGCGGGAGTTCCATTATGGTATAGGGCTGCTTCCCGAAGGAAAGAAGTTGGTCCAATACTTTGGATTAAGAACAAAATGTGCGCGCTTGACTATGTAAACATATTACAGATGATAAGGCTTTCCTATGCTAAAGAGGAAATGCCATTGCGGTGGGATTTACTGCAGGATAATGATCCTAAACATGCATCAAAACTGATAAAGTAGTGGTTAAAGAAGGAAACAGTGCAGGCTATGGAGTGGCCGCCACAATAGCCAGACCTCAACCCTATTGCGCACCTTTGGGCGGACTGAAAGAAGAGAATCGGGCCTTTTAAAGCCAGCAATAAAGACGAATTGTGGCGCCACCGAAAAGTGTTTGTGCAAACATCGTCATCGTAATCAGGCAATTCAATAAGCGGCGATTCAATAAGCTATTAAAGCAATAATATTTTTGTAAGAATTTATTGTTCAAAGCTTAATTTATTTAGATAATACTTTGTTTCTCTTATATCTTCCAGGCCAAAATTAAAAAAGGGGCCACAATTTATTTATGGCTTATTGCCCTTGCAAAAGAAGTCTAGATTTTAATTAACGTAAACGAAATGTACGAAATCGGAATGTGTTTAAAATTAAAGAGTTCTTCAGACAATAAAAAATATATGAAAGCTGTATGTTTCTATAATTTTTTCCAACACTGCATATCAACAAAATTTGGTAAGTAGGTTTCCCTTTATCCAAGGTAGGTTGGGATTGAAAATTGGCAACATCGGACAACCACCTACCCTTTAACGTTATTTTCGAAATATGAAAAAACCACGGTATTTTCGCCAATACTGGATCCAAATTGTTGAAAGTTGGTATGCGAAGTAGAATTTCGGCATAAAGCAAGACAGTTATTAAATTTTTGGAAAATGGGCGTGGTTCCGCCCACTTATGATAAAATGGTGTATCTCTGTAGTCCATTTACCAATCCCCACCAAACTCGGTGCGAACATTGCTTAGGGCTTGACTAAGAAACCCTTGGAACATTTTTGAAATCAGACAAGAACCACGCCCACCTCCCATATAACGGTAATTTAGAGAAATACGAAAACTGCGATAAATAAGTATTTAAGCTAATTTACTCAAAATCGACATATACAGCGAAAATGCTACTTAGGAAAATTTTTGGGAATTGGGCGTGGTACCGTCCACTTACGCCTACATATGTGTATCTCGGTAACTGGTTTATCAATTTCTACCAAACTCGGTATATTTATCAACCTTGGCTCAAAAAATCCATATGTTGAAAATTTCTGAAATCGGACTAAAATTACCCCCACCTCCTATACAACGGTAAATTTAAGAAATACGAAAATTCCGATGTTTGACGCAAACTTACACCAACCTCTTAACAAGACACAATGTTATTAAGTTTTGTAAAATTGGTGTGGTACCACCCACTTATGACCGACTACATACATATAGTGTATATTGATAGCCCCATATCGATTTCCACCAAACTTGCTCCAATTATTTCAATATCTCATAGCATATTATCGAAACTGTTTGACATCGGGAAGAATACTCTTGCGCATAATGCAGTTTACTGAAAGGTGTAAAAACGATATTTAATACGTGCGCCGGATATATAAAGTTCGGTTTCCCCCGATCTTATACTTCTTCACTTGGTTTAATTAGACTTCCTAGAAAGATTTCGGAGCTTTATAGCCAATTTTATTTAAGTATAACAAAAGTGCAAGTTCAAGTCGCTAAAAATTACCGCTATATTTTTAGAATTCTTTTTGTGCATACAAGAAAAGCTAAGTAATGCATACATGCACAGATTCGGTTCAAATCCGAAATATTGCATACGACAAAAACCGAAGTAATGCATACATGCACAGTTCCGACTCAAAGTCGAAGTAATGCATATGAGAAAAACGAAGTAATGCATATATGCACAGTTTCGTCTGAAAATCGAAATAATGCATATGACAAAAAACGAAAAGTGCATACACGCACAGTTTAGGTTGCAACTCGAACTTACGCGTATTTATTAAAAGAACCAAATTAATTTAATAATTATGTAGTACATACATAGATACATATATTTATGCCTAATGTGACCAACTATTTCATAGCTCAAAGAAGTACAGGTTAGGTTGGGTTAAGTTAACGCCGTGAGCCGATTACGAAATTTCAAATTCGGCTAATCTCGATCCCTAAGAGCTCAGTGTTTGTTCAGAAGTGCGAGCGAAAATGCTTCCATTTTAGCCTCGCGAAGGTTGGACAGTCTAAAAGAAAGTGACGAACGTATTATTTTGAGTTGTGACTCTTTTGAAGACGGTGTGCGATATGTATGTTAATCGCCAGTGCAGGTGTGGTTCCTATTGCTCCATTAATTCCTGTTTTACTGGCGTAGCATTCTCTAGTGAGTTCCAACAGACAACGGCTCCTTAAAACAATATAGGCTTAAATCTGGTTTCCGAGAACTAATGAATTAATTTGAGCGAGAGACCCCACCTTTTACCGATAGCTTCCCTACACTAGTACAAGGCAACCGATACCTTTCCTACCCTCTCCTAAATGTTTGGCTTCTAAGACAGCCGCCGTTGATAACCCACGTCCAAATTTCCCTGCTGAAGCGGCTGTTCTAACCGATGAACGTGACAGCCTTCGTCAGGCCGATCCCGGAGATCCCTGTATCAGGGATCTCAACGCGGAGATTCGGCAACTAGTGAACGTACCAAAGCGGAAGAAGTGGGAAGAACATCTGAAAACCTGTAACTTCACCTCTGGTGTGATTAAGCTATGGTCAACTGTGAGGTCACTGTCCAATCCGACGAAGCACGACGACAGAGTCGAAATTTCTTTCGGCGACCATGCCTCGTCGGACCCGGAGCGATGCGCGAGCTACTTTAGCCGGCAGTTCATACTGCATCCTCCGGTGGACAAAACCAAGCGTCGAGGGACCAGAAGGCTGCTTAAACTGCCAACAAGTTGTGCCCCCCTTGCATTCACCAGCGGTGAAGTTCAGGTGGCCATCGGGAAGGCGAAAGCCTCCAAAGCCATGGGTCCCGACGGAATATGCACGCTGATGCTGAAAAATTTGGAACCTGTGGGAGTAGCGTACCTAACGGAGGTCCTCAATTTGTCTATGGCCACTCTCATCATCCCAGACATCTGGAAGGTGGGGAGAGTGGTCCCACTGCTCAAACCGGGGAAACCCGCCAACAAAGGAGATTCGTAGCGACCGATAACACTCATTTTCCCGGTAGCGAAGACACTTGAGGACCTGATGCTCTCGTATTTCGCGAACCACCTGACCCCAGCGAAGCATCAGCATGGTTTCCGTAAAGTGCACAGTACAACAACAGCACTTAACGCCATAAACACTCAGATAACTCGTGGCTTTAACCGTAAACGTCCCTGTGAGAGAACGATTCTAGTAGCGTTGGACCTGTCAAAGGCTTTTGACACTGTCAACCATTCCACGCTACTAGAAGATATAGAGGCTTCCTCTCTCCAACAGAGGCTCAAACGGTGGTCGGCAAATTAACTGAGTGGTCGACACTCGTCGGTAATGTTTACAGACAAATCGAGCAAACTTAGAAAAATAAAACAGAGGGTTCCACAGGGTGGTGTCCTTTCCCCGCTACTGTTTAACTTTTACATTTCAAAGCTCCCTCAACCACCAGAGGGATTCTCGATTGTCTCTTACGCCGACGATTGCTCGATCATGGCGACTGGGAATGGAATTGATGACCTGTGTTCGAAAGTAAACGGGTATCTCTCCGAACTTCACTGCAAAGTGTCTAGCCCTCTCCCCTACGAAATCCTCTGCGACCCTGTTCACAACCTGGACGAAGGGTGTCAGGCTACTGCTGGGAATTTACGTCGATGCCACACCAATTCCGACGGTGAATAATCCCAAAATACTCGGAGTAAAATTCAACAGCCTGCTCTCCTTCTCTGCGCACGCTATTGTCAATAAAGTATAGAGCCGCAACAAGGTCCTCAAGTCGCTAGCGAACAGTACTTGGGGCAAAGACAAAGAAACGTTGCTGGCAACATACAAGGCAATAGGCCGGCCGGTTTAAAACTACGCAGCACCAGTGTGGTCGCCGGGGACTAGTAGGACGCAGTGGACGAAGCTAAAGACAGCACAAAACACAGCACTCAGGGCAGCGACCGGATACCTCCTAATGCCACCAGAACACCACTTCCATGATGAGGCGAAAATGCTCCCAATTAGGGAGCACAACACAATGCTCTGCAAGCAGTTTCTGGTTGGGAGCCACAGATGTGGCCACCCAAATAGACAGCTGCTTGCAGAGGAGCCCTCGCCAAGGCACGTCAGGAGGCATCTATATGCACTGACGAACGAAGTCCAGAGGTTCATTAAGCAGCCTCTGGACCCGTCAGCTTACAGAAAGGCCCTGAACGGCATTCACAGGAACGCAGCCTCGAGTCATGTAGACTCTAGACCTGTGAATGCCGTTCTAGGCACACAAACACCGGACATTGACGCGACGGAGCTCCATCTGCCTCGGGAGACCAGAACAACAATAGCCCAATTTCGCTCTGGCTACTGCAGCAGGCTAAACTCCTACCTGAGTAGGCTAAATGCGGATGTGCCGAATGAATGTCCGGCATGCCCGGAAACCCCCACAGCCCTAACGGCGCCGTCCCTGTGACCCCATAGAGGCTGTACGCTTCCTGGGGCTGCCGTTAGTGGAACTCGACGACAACGACTGAGATATCAACCGATCTGGGCGGGGTTGTTGTAGCCGCTGCAACAACAACAACCCACATAGTTACCTGGTTCAGGTAACCTTGAGCCAGATCAAAAAGGGTGTAAAAAAATGTCCCCTAACCAAAAGATTTACATCATCTACATAGGCGATCACACGACAGCCCACTTTTTCCAGTTCCTCTAGAAAGTCGTTTACAACCGCAATCCAGAGAAGGGGAAAGAGAACACCTCCTTGTGGAGTGCTCCTATTGACTCTTCACTGAGTGCAGGCGCTCCACCACTCCGCCGCGACTGTTCTGTCACGAAGTAAGCTTATTAGGTTGGTTTCAACCCCCAGATTATGAATATACTTTTGTCTCTGGAGTGACATTGTTGAAGGCCCCCTCGACATCGAAGAAGGCCCCTAGTGCATAGTCTTCATGTGTGAAGGCTTCCACTGACCACTTTACCAATGTGTCGAGGTCTTGAAAGACAGTCGCGATGAATCGCTTTTCATATGAACAGGTCTATCAGTCTCTCCAGCATTTTAGAAAAAACGAAGAGACTGATAGGCCTAAAAACCCTAGGGGCCTTCCGGATGAGCGCAACACTGACTATCCTCCAAGCCTCTGGGATGTACCCCCAGTTCACATAAGTAGGATCCAACCAATTGCACGACACCTTCAGAGTCCTTTGCAGCTGCGCAGGCATGATGTTTCGGTCCCCGGTGACTTTAATGGTTTGAACGAATTTATCGCCCATGCCATGTGATGATCGTCCAGAAGATCGGAGAAGTACAGGACCTGGGGGAGATTCTGTAACCAGATAGCTATAATTTTCGAATCGCTATTGCACTTTTTGACGCAAAAACATGTATATCATGCGTCAAAAAGTGCGATAGCGATCCGAAAACTGTCGCTCACTGGTTACAGAATCTCCCTCCTGAAGAACAAAGTATCGCAAAGAAGTACATTTGACTGTACATTCGAAGTACGAAGTACAAGAGCGAAAAAAGAAGTACTGTACTTCCGAAAGAAGTACGGTTGGTCAAATTATTTATGCCCCATTTATAAATGGATTATAAGTTGTAAAGCGAAATAAGATAATATAATTTTAAGCAAAAAAAAAAACCGACTTCCACTCTCATATAAAAAAATTAAATATATATATATATATATATATCTCATGATCCACTGATCGGATCTTAACCAGATTAGCATGGGACCACCTCAGACACTATCTTTCCGATGCAAAAAGAATTATCGAAATCGGTTGACGTGGTCCAAAGTTATGCGGTAACATACATAAAAAAAATAAAAATAAAATAAAAAATATAAAAAAGTTAAAATTAAAAATAAAATAAAAAATATAAAAAAGTTAAAATTAAAAATAAAATAAAAAATATAAAAAAATTAAAATTAAAAATAAAATAAAAAATAAAAAACAAATAAAAAAAATAAATAAAAACAAAAATATATAAAAAATATTCCGACGAACTGATAACCTCCTCCTTTTTTGGAAGTCGGTTAAAAATATAATTCTTTCTGCGTAGGCGACCTTCGGCCAAGCTTAGGGATTATAAGTAGAATTCTCCTTTGTGTTGCCGGAAAAGAGGAGAGTAAGTATTTTTGCGCAGAACTTCTTTTAGTGTAGGCGGCGTTCGGAAAGGAGGGGAGGAAGTATTTTTGCGCAGAACTTCTTTCTTTCATATAAAACAAAATTTTTGTTGCGCATTTCTTCCATACAAAAAGAAGTTTTGTTCATGCGTTATATGGAAGAAAATGCGCAACACCCTCCGCGAAACAAAATCTAAAAAATCAACGGTAATATTTAGCGACTTGAAACTTGCAATTAAAAAAATTCGAAATTTCGATGAACATTTTTTTTAGTTTAGTAAGTTTTTGTGAACTTTGTGTAAGCTTTAAAAGTTTTATTGATGTGGTTGGTAAGTTGCCAACAGCATCATTTTGAATTTTGCTGCTATTATTTTGAACGCCACTGTATGTATGTACATAATAATTGATTTGAAAGTGCAACGAAGAAAACAGGTTTTCATGCAGCAATGAAAATTCGCATACTTACATATGTATGTACATACATATACATATAGTATGTATGTATGTATATCATTTACTTTATATAGGAAAACAAAGACTACGGTGACTGCCGCACTTCGTTGGGAGAGGTTGGCCGTTGCCGACACCCACTCTACTGCCGCATACCTGAGTTGAAAGACGATGTTTGGCGCTTAATCTCGCAGTTGTGCATTATTGAACAAAAGTATCCATATTTTTCCCTTTTATTGTTAACTAAATAAATTCATTGCTATTCTCCTTTTAGGTCTATAGGCGTCTGTTGCACTGACAACACCGAGAACCGTTCCAGTCCCCAAGTTATTGCTGATGTTAACAATAATGGCTTGGAGGAGGCACGCATTGTCAACAAGCCCGAGAAACGAGGTTGCGGACTTACCACCAAACAATTTCCACGCATTACGGGCGGCCGTCCAGCGGAACCGGATGAATGGCCGTGGATGGCTGCGTTAATACGTCCCGGTTTGCCATATGTGTGGTGCGGAGGTGTGCTTGTCACTGATCGCCATGTCCTTACAGCAGGACACTGCGTCCACAAATTCAATAAAGATGATATATTTGTGCGCTTGGGCGAATATAATACGTTGTTGGTTAATGAGACTCGTGCGCGTGATTTTCGCATTGCGAATATGGTGATACATATCGATTACGACCCGCTAACTTACGAGAATGATATTGCGCTGCTACGTCTGGATCGTGCTACACTCTTTAACACATACATCTGGCCAGTTTGCATGCCCCCTATTAATCAAATTTGGGAGGGACAGGTGGGCGTAGTCACTGGTTGGGGTACACAAACTTTTGCCGGTCCCCATTCGAATATTCTTATGGAGGTAAACAGTCGTATAGCATTGGTTTCATTGTTTTCCATTTGCTTTCAATATCCTTAGGTACTGCTGCCAATTTGGAAACTTTCCGACTGTCGAAAAGCGATGGTTGAGCGCATTCCGGATACAGTACTGTGCGCTGGCGTTCGTGAAGGCGGGCAGGACTCCTGCCAAGGCGACAGTGGGGGTCCATTATTGGTACAATTGCCCAATCGTCGCTGGGTCACCGTCGGTATTGTCTCTTGGGGTGTGCGCTGCGGTGAAGCCAATCGTCCTGGCATGTATACGAGCGTTAACCATTATATGCATTGGATACTCGAAAATTCGGATATTTAATGTCGTTAAAACATCTTAGTTGTGTCCTTAAAAAGTAATATATTAAATAAAAAATTTTTCAATACTCGCTAAAGGATTTGCTTTCATAAAACAGTTTTAAAGTAACTAACCTATAACATTATTATGAATGTATATTTTTAAAACAATTACAATTTAAAAATAGAGATACGAGTAATGGTGTATTCGTATAATGCTTAGCATTAACTTATCGTTTAATTCGCAATTTTGGTTTTGTTTCTGAGAACGCTTTCTTCCCGAAGACTAATTGGGAAAAGCGATTTTATATACGTCCTCGTAGCTGGTAGCAAAATGCACTTCAATACCATCGGTAATGTAGGAAGGTAGCTCAGCGAAATCTTTTTTATTTTCCTCAGGTAATATTATGCAAGTAATGCCTGAGCGTTTTGCCTGAAAAATATATACATATAAAATTATTAACTATCACTATGTAGAATAACATGTTAAACTTACAGCAATAGTTTTCTCTTTAATGCCGCCAACGGGCAACACTCGTCCTTTAAGGGACACCTCACCAGTCATGGCTAAATTTTGACGTACTGGACGATCCGTTGCTAAAGATATCAACGCCGTTACAATGGTTACACCAGCACTAGGTCCATCTTTAGGTGTAGAGCCTTCTGGAACGTGTAGATGAATGTGCCTACAAAATATAAAGCTTTTAAATTGCTTTCAGAGTCTACGAATAGATTTTTATAGACGTCTACCCTTTCTCCAAGAAAGTATTTTCAGACTTAACATCACGCAGGTAATTTCGCGCCACTGTCAATGCGATTTGTGCAGATTCCTTCATAACAGTTCCAAGATTTCCAGTGAGATGTATTGAACCACTAACATCATCGTCCTTTGTGAGTTTGCCTGTTTTACGTGGAGCTGTTTCAATGTAGAGCGATGAGCCGCCCATTGCGGTCCACGCCAGACCCATTACCACGCCGGGAGGTGTATCTTTGTACATGCGATCCGATGAGAATATATGTTTCCCAAGGAACGTAGTCAGATTGTCAGCCGTAATTGGGAAATGGTTGCCTTCCTTTTTCACAAAGCGATAGGCTACTTTGCGAACAATCTATAATGATAGTAACGTTAGAAAATAAGTGATATAGGAATCGTTCATTTTCGTACCTTCTCAATATGCTTTTGGAGATTTCTTACACCCGATTCCCGGCAATAGCTTTTAATGAGCGTTGTTAACGCCTCATCATTAATAGTTATATGATCGCCTGTTATGCCACAGTCACGCATCGCCTGTGGTATCAGATACTGGCGTGCAATAGCCATTTTTTCTTCTGCGACATAACCGGACATCTCAATCAACTCCATACGATCACGCAAGGGTTCTGGTATGGTATCGATAACGTTTGCTGTGCAAATGAAGAGCACGTGAGATAAATCCACGGGTACATCTAGGTAATGATCGAGGAAATTTGCGTTTTGTTCGGGATCAAGGAGCTCAAGTAATGCGGAACTGGGATCACCTTGGTAGCCCCTGTAAGGCGGAAACATAACATCAATTAATAGCAAAGACTTTAATATTATAATTTATTTCCGTGCCAACTTACTTGCCAATTTTATCGACTTCATCGATCAGAACCAACGGATTTTCAGTCTTAGTTTTCTTTAAGCACTGTATCAGTTTACCGGGCATTGCGCCTACATAAGTACGCCGATGACCTTTGATTTCTGCCACGTCAGTCATCCCGCCAACACTGAATCGGAAATATTCACGATTTAAGGCGCGTGCAATGGAGCGAGCTATAAAATGCCAACGATTAGTTTTAAAGCCATAAGGAATAATTATAGCAGTTAATACCAATACTTGTTTTTCCCACACCCGGTGGACCATGGAAACAAAGAATTTTTCCCTGAGTGCTGCCTTTCAAGTGGCTTACTGCGATGAATTCCAAAATACGTTTTTTGATATCTTCCATACCGTAATGATCATGATCTAGGATGTCCTGCGCTTGTTCCAGACTTAAATTTTCCGTACTCGTAACGCCCCATGGAAGCGAAGTTAACCAATCCAAATAGTTACGCGTAACACTGTTAACAATTAGCATAGGTTAAATAATTTTTGTAGGCCCTGAGCAGAGTTTTTATGTATTTACTTGAATTCTGAGCTGTGGCTTTCCAAGAAGTTCAGCTTATTCAATTCCTCATCAATGACAGTCATGACATTTTCGGGAACTGTTTTGTCTTTTAACTTTTCGCGGTATTTCTCGCCAATGGCATCCTTGTCATCTTTTTCTATGCCCAATTCTTTTTTGATTACTTTCAGCTGTTCTTGGAGTATATATTTGCGATGCTGTTGCTTTACCTTTTCCTCAACTTCACGACCAATTTTCTGTTGCAATTTGGAAAGTTCCAGCTCTTTTTTTAGCAAAGCCAAGGCAAGCAATAAGCGCTTAGGTATCTGAAACAGCATAGAAATTGAAAGATGTGAAATGTTAAATACTATATGCATATACATACATATACCCCGTGTAATAATTATAAGCGCACCACAAATTGGCAAGTTTTTAAGTTTATTTTTTGTTTGTTATTTTTTTATAAAAATTTGCATAGTTTATTCTTTAACTAGACCGCATAGGTGCCAGTTTCAAACTTTGTGCAATGTTAAAAAAAATCAATAATCTTTCGTAAATATTTCTAGCTTTCTAATTAGGGAGACTTTGAGTGTGAAGTTTTGTAGCCCATTCAAAATTGCGAAAAATTCAACGGTAGGTCCCCGCTAGAAAGTTTGGAAAATGTATTTATTCGGATTTCGTTTAATTAACTGTATTTTTATAAAAAAAAAAAAAGTAACCAAAAAATAAAGAAATTCTTAAAACATTTTAACATGTGGTGCGCCGCGGGTTTATAAATGTAAATTTGTTACTTATGCCTGGGTCACACATGTGGTATAGAAATTATAATATCAAGATTGTAGTTTGCCGTTGCTACTTAGAAACTACAATGATTTGTAGCAACACACATGCGGTAAACATCGTAATATTGATTCCATACTACAATGAGTGTCTCTAGCCATACAAAAGGTTACGATGTTACTCACATCCATTTCCTCCATTATCTTTTGCAGTTCCTCAGGCTCTGCAGCGGACAGCGATGCACCTAAGTCACACAGGTAAACTGGATTATCGACAACACGTTGATTTTGATGCAACATTTGCTGCAAACTCTCTCTGTGGTGAAAATAAGATATAAATTCTTTAAAAATCAATATATGTATTTAATCTGATCTCAAGCTACCTGTACAAAGGATTCATTGTTATAATATCCCTGATGGTTTTTATCACTTCCTGAGTGAGTGCCTTAACCTCCTCGGTCTGTTTGTACTGTTCATGCTTAACATTTTCCACTTCAACCATGAGCACAGGTTGTGGGAGGGTTCCAGTTGTTGGTGGCACTTGCGATGTTCCCGCTGAAGGTGGTACAGCAATGCCAGCTGGTTGTGCTACTTCTTCTATTTTCTCAGGGGGCACCTTAGCACCTTGACTAACATCGCGTTTGGATATACGACTCGAGCGCACTTTGCGCGCCAATTTACGTCGTTCCAATTCGTTTTGTTGTTCTTCAGCTGGGATGTTCAATTTTACATTAAAGAGTGGAAAATGTATTGTCGTCTTCTTCTCTGAGTGGAGAGCATTGTGACGAAATATTTTCTTATACATAATGTCACAAGAGCACCAAAGTATATGATAGGAGTGGGAAAGGTTCGATTGGGTTGTAGGGAATTTGTGTTCGAAGTGATAGGCTTTGTGTTAGCAGCATGTGGTTAAGGGTGTTGGTTAATGGTGGGCGTTAGAATGCAACAATGTAATATACATACATGGTGTTTTTAAATAAAAAATTTAATCAAAAAATAATAATAAATAAATTTAATCAATAGATTGCGCTTGTAAGCTTCATTTTGTTGCACTCTCCTTTCCCACTTACGTTATATACGGAAATTTTCAACTTGAAATTTATAGTTCTTACCTTTCGGTGTAGGCACGAGGTCCTCTAAAAGCTGTCCAGTTATTTTAACGCGTCTATGAGCCACAACGACCATACGCAATTTATCGCCCAAATCTTGAAGTTCCTGTATTTGCGCAAATGTACCAACACTGTACACATCATCCAGTTTTTCAACAATTTCCGCTTCATTTTCATTGTCCTTTTTCATGAATACACCCACATACGGTTGATTTAACTTTACCTTACGTCTTATCAAATCAATTACCATTGGATTCGAAACCTGAAATTATATAACACGTGTTAAAGTAATGTATGCATGTATAACTTAAAATAATTATGTATGTTAAAGAATTCTTAACAGGATTGGCCTACGTAACGCACTTCTAGAATTTTCATAAATCGCGGAAAGACTGGATTACGACGTGTTGCCAGCAGCGGCAAATGCGGCCACACTTCCGGCACTGCCACGGTCGCCGGTAACTGAGGGCCCTTATTTACAATGTACTCCGATGTTTCTACTTCCAAATCCTCCTCTTCATCTTTTTTTCGATTTGTGCAATATTTACGCGAGTTAATAGTCATCGTTTGGAGTACCAACGCGCCGCTGCTGGCGTCGAAGCGTCGCTGTAGCGCTGCATATCGCCAATTGGAACGTGTTAGATAAAGTTTTGCATGCTGCTCTTGCGCCACTAAGCTACCAACGCTGCGAGTAAATGTGCGGTGCCGAAGTAAACGAGATAGCATTTTCCGACCACAATTTCAAATTGTTTAAAACAAATTGCACTCCGAAAATAATAAAATATATCAGATCTGAAAAAGGAATATTTTTACTCAACGGCGCTGGCTTTTATTATCACTTGTCAGAATGAAATGACATTTAAAATCAGCATGACAGAAACCAAGGCGAATTTATATAAGGTGATAGCAGGAGTACAATAACAAAAACCTACATGTATTTTGTTTTTGCTTTGGCGGCATAAACTGGCAAAATCTGTAAGAGTGTGTGTGGAAATTCAAACAAAATTTTTCAATTTGACATAAGAAGCCGTGAGGCGAAACCCATACACAAAATCAGCTGATCTAGTAACACCATGATTCAATAATACAAGGTTCGATAAACTGACAGTTGTCTCTCTCGCACCGCTCCCTTAGCAGTGGCACCGTGTTGCTTCTTTGCACATTTACATGGAAACAGTGTAGCTTTGTGTGATATAGAGGTATGAGCGTTTGTGCAATATGTTTATTTGTATATGCATATGAAGCATATTTAACTGTTGAAAACATAAACTGTTTTTAAATGGGATGTTTACATCAATCTCATAGTAGTCTTATTTTAATTTTGAGTCATTTGGCATTTTTTATACAGCTAAATAGCACATAAATTACGTAATTTACATAGATACATCAATATTACGTTCAAAATTTCGTTTAAAATGATAGATTTCCTGCAAAAACATTAGAATTTGCAAAAGGAATTTCACTACTAATTGCCTACTTTGCGTACTTTTCTACTACCATTTTCGCACCAAGAGATTTCATTCTCCCCTTTTCTCCGTCCTTCGTAAATGCAACCTTTTGTAAGGGAGTGTCAAACCGCAGCTGTCAATAATTATCTAACCTTGTATTATTGAATCATGTAGTAACACCACGTTATATAAATTCGCCTTGACAGAAACGACCAGAAAAAAGTTCCATTGGAAATCATATGGGCAACAGTGTTTAGTAGGCAGACAAGGCGCATCAATTACAGGTGATAGCGCATGATTCAACAACTACAGCTTGTAGCAATCGTACAAAAACAACATTTACCGTTGGCATGAACTCCTTGTGTCATTAACATCTTTATCTATTCAAGAATGATAGAATACAAGAGAGGAATAGCGGTCCGAGATCGGCGCAACCTTTGTATTCTCTCAATCGTGTTTATCTATTCATATTTGTATGTTTATGTATCAGAGAACGTTTAAAACAGAGAAGCAGCAACACGCTACTCGTTGGTATTTTGTAATAGATCAGAAATCCTCTAGAAGTTCACCACCTTAAATTTTTAACATCGATAGCTCTAGAAGTTCACCATTTTTGAACAGCGTGAGCGCAGAGCGGCACAAAATAACAGAATTTGAATAAATTAGCAATTGTGAAATGTTATTTTTGTGCATGTTTATATATACACGTGCACGTTTATAAAAAAAAAAACGATTTTTGCGACCCAAATGCCGACGGCAAATCACCAATGAGTTTGCATATTTGCATAGCTTTCACCTATTTATTAGATAAAAAATCTACGTTTTGGAGTTAAAGCATTCCCTGGCATATATTTTCGAAAATTACTTTTCATTAATTTAACCAAGAATTTTAATCTTTTTTTTTATTAAATCAATGCCGCGAAAAAGAAAATCCAAACCAAAGTACTTAACATTGATACAATTTAACAAAATTGTATCTCCGCTCAGCTCTGTTAACTTGCCGCTCAGATCTGTTATAGCTGAAATACAATGCCGGCGAACGGCGAACTCACCACAGCGAAATTCGCGCTGTCAAAATTAGAACACCCGCAAGCATATGAAATTGAACACAGCCAAAGCGAAATGCGAAGTTCGCTTGGCGGCGTTTCATGGCGATAGATTTATTTCTATCGCTCTGCTGGGCGATGACAGCTGTGCGTGCCAAAGGTGGCCGTATTTGTTTTGTGCTTTCAAAGTTTAAAAAGAAAACAACCTAAACACGATTTTTTTTTTGTTGTTTGAAAAATATAGTTGTGGATTCGTTAAATCTGGCTTGAAACAAATTATTTATAATAATCTTTCTTTGTTTTACATTTATATTTGTTATCATTTCCTCATTTCTAAATATGGTTTAGTTTTTTCTAAATATGGTCACCCAAATTATAAAGGCGACCAAATGGGATCAGCTGTTTTCGCTACCGCTCTAATTCTGTTTAAGTAGGCGAAATAGTTGGGCGAACGGTGAACGACAGCATCGCCCAATTCGGCGAAGTTTGCCGTTCGCCGGTATTGTATTTCAAGCATTAATTTGCCGCTCTCAATTTTCGATTCGAGTGGTGAGCTTCTAGAGCGATTTTGGAGTGTTTGACAATTCACACGGCTATTCGTAATTGCTGCTTAAACGTTCTCTGTCAAGTTGGATGAACACTGCGAACAGCGAGAGAAAGAGAATGAGCGATAAACTTCAGAATGTTCTAGAGTTGCCATAAGTGCCAGCGCAGGTATATAAGGGCGCCGCCACCGCGAGGTGAGTGAGTTACAAGTCAGCAAGCTACAAGTAAAGTGAACGGAGAAGTGAGTTGCGAATAAGTAAGCTATAAGTTTAATTGTGTTAACAAGTAGTAAAGCGTTGTTATTGCTTTAACAAGTATTGTAAAGTGTTTTTACTGTATTAGCAAGTATTGTAAATTGTTTGTTGTACAATAAAGTTAATTGTACTACAATTTGGTCATCGATTGCATTTATTTAACAATCCAGCGATACGAACCGAGAGAGTTGGGAAATCCGGACGAGGTTTCAAGGATAATCGTAACAATTGGTGTCAGAAGTGGGATTGTTAAATAAATCCCGAAGGATAAACTACTGAAAATGGCGAAAATTCAGGACTTAAAGATTGAGGAACTGAAACAGGAGTTGGAAAAGCGTAATTTGGCCACCTCCGGAAGAAAAGTGGAATTATTATCCCGTTTGCGGGAGGCTATGGAAGCTGAAGGCATCGACGTGGACAAATACGACTTCCAGGGTAAATCCGACGATGCATCCGCAAAGGACGAACAGAAGGATGAAGCTGCTTGTTCGTCGAAGGATGTGCAGCAGACATCCGGGAAGGTTGAAGAACAGCAAAAGTCTCCAAGTTCATCAACAGCTATTGACATGAACACGTTATTGGCTGCCATGTCACAGATGTCATCACAGCTGTCATCACAGATTTCATCCCAGCTGCAAGTGCAGGAAACACGCATGTCCTCGCAGCTGGAAGCACAGAAAACGTACATGTCATCGCAGCTAGATGAAAAGATTACTCAGCTACAAGAAAATTTATTTAAAAATAACGCGGAACTCAGAGAGAGACAGGATAAAATCGAGGAACGACAAGATAAAATCGAAGAGCTAATTCAGGAGAAAGTCGAGGCTAAGGTAGAAGAGTTGGAAGGTCGCCTCCGAGATATGCAGTTGAATCGCCCACCTTCTTCGACCAGCGCGCCCAAGGTAAAGACTCCATCCTTTGACGGCACGATTCCTTTCCAAGTCTTTAAGCTCCAGTTTGAGAAGACAGCTACAGCAAATCACTGGAGCATGGAGGATAAATCCGCTGCACTGTTCGTTGCATTAAAAGGACCTGCAGCGGAAATCTTGCAGACTATTCCTGATTGTGGAAGGAACAGTTACGATGCGTTAATGGGTGCAGTGGAAAGACGTTATGGTAGCGAGCACAGGAGACAGATTTACCAGATGGAGCTGGAAAATCGCTGCCAGAAATCCAACGAGACTCTACAGGAATTCGCCTCCGAGGTTGAAAGGTTGGTTCATTTGGCAATTGGAGATGCATCTGGTGAGCACCTCGAAAGAGTAAAAATCCAGAGGTTCATCAACGGAATGCGGGACGTGTATACCAAGCGCGAGACGTATGCAAATCCAAAGCCAACATTTGCTGAAACGGTCTCGTATGCTCAGACAAGTGAAACGGCAGCGCTCCTAAGTAGACCAGCCTACAAAGCCCATTGAGTAGAAGTGGAAACACCTGACGTGATGAACGAGATCCTGAAAACACTCAAGTCGATGGCAGGGAAGAATACTCCAGGTGCAACCGAGAGGAAGGATGGTGCTAGAAAATGTTTTAGTTGCGGAAAACCAGGCCACTTCGCACGCGAATGTAAGACGGGTTCCAACAGGTCAAACAGTTCAGCAGTACGCAAACGCAGGACTGAAGGAGACGAATCCAACTACAATCAGTCGTTAAACTAAAACGTGCCAGCAGGAAGGGCCGCGTGCTGGCTCCAGAAGTTGAAGGGCCCATAATCTCCGTCTCACAAATTGGCCGGAATGCGAGCAACCTCACTATTGGTGGATGTGTGAATGGGCAGGAGTGAGTGCTGACAGTGGATACTGGAGCGCCATATTCCATTATTCGACCTGATGTGACTACTTTTTATGTGAAGCCACTACCTGGAGCAAAGCTGCAGACTGCAACTGGTGAGCGAACCCAAGTGTTAGGAGAAGTACTGGATGAAGTCATCATCGGCGTGGATTTCCTACTTGGGCAAGGCATGAAGATTGACCTCCAGGGAATGATCCTAACCTATGGCGACAGGAAAGTGCCACTTAGGGTTGGTTACGACAACCAGTGCTTCAGCAGACGGTTGGTCTTAGAGGAAGTGCCGAAGATTCCACCAGAAAAGGAAGTGGTTAGTTGGGAAGAGGTTGACAGTGATGGAGACGAAATGGTTTCGTCAGGAGAAGGAAGTGGTTCACCGATACAAGAAAAGCGTGACGGTTCCGCCAGCTCAGTGAACAAGAGGTCGCAACAAGGAAGTGGTCATGGCGAGCCAGGCAGTGTTTCCGGCAGGAGGAAAGCCACTGAACCACGTTGCAATGGTGATACGCCGGTGGCCGGAAATGGAAGCGGCTGTGGTAGCAGTAGGCGCGCTTTGAAGTGTCCTGAAAAAGGTGGTCGGCAAAAGCGAGCAGTTAAGCCGGAAGCCAAGGTTGAGATTATACATGTCCGGTCAATGAAGCTAGCGGCTGCGGACGAGCGAGATACGAAACGACGGCGGGAGTTTCAGCGTAAGGATCCGGATGTAACAAGATGTACTGAAGGCAGTGCAGCACGAAGGCGGGAGTCAGGGTGTCAGGGACAGATGATGCGGCATAGATCCGAAAAGGGTGCCCACGTGAGGAGACATGGTCCGGTCACCACCAGTGGCCGGCAGAAGCACGACCATGTGAGATGGTGCACTCCCGGAGATAAGCCGGAAGCAATGTCCAGTAACGCACTGTGGTTGTACATGTCGCAGTAGAAGAAAAGCTTTACCTCCAAGCAAAGACTTGCCTGGAAAGATCCGTTGAAGATTGACAAACGGCTGAAGGACGCAGTGCATCAAATCCAGACAATGGGGAGACCGAGGACGAAGATGAAAGTGGTCCACTTGGAAAGACTTGCAGCGGTTGAAGCGGCAAGTGTGTCTGATCGGGACGATCAATTTGGTCATCGATTGCATTTACTTAACAATCCAGCGATACGAACCGAGAGATTTGGGAAATCCGGACGAGGTTTCAAGGATAAGCGTAACAATACGAAGTTAGCTTGACCGGCGAAACGGCGGTATAGCTATGTTTAGTGCTCCTTCAGTCATGCACAGTGATAGTCAATATAAAAGTTCCAAATATTATTTCTATTCAACGCGGGTTCTACAGTCAATCAATAAAGTTTAGGTACAGCGTATTCTTTGTAATTCGGGAACTGTTTGTTAATTAGTTTATGTTTCGCACATTTTTTATAAAAATATGGGTAATTCTACAACAAAAACTCTAAAAATTAGAGGTCTAAATCTTTCTTTAGAAATAAATTGAGGGTAATTCTCTAGGGTGGGGTAACAACCCCTAAAAAAGGTGCGGAAAAGTCGGGAGGGGTACCAAACAACGCGTTTCGGCCCCCCTAATAACAATCCGGAGGGGGGAAATATAATTATTAACCATTTAAAAGTTATGAACAAAAAACTTTTGTTAAATTTCGTTGTTTTCTATGAGCAATTACCACGACAAAAATGCACTAAATCACCAGTTTCCACTTTTAAAACACTACTAAAACGTTTCCGGTTAATATTTTATGCAAACCAAATCAGTTATTCACTTTTATTTTATATATTTCGTTAATAAAACAGAGTAAACAAACTTTGCGCCTGCTGAAATTAAGGCCCGTTTACATAGAACTTTGGCGTTGCGTTGGCGTTGGCGTCGCTTCAACAGCTGACTATGAATACATGAATTCAAATGCAGCCGTCCACATAGCCAAAATTCGACAACGCTCACGCCAACACAAAGCAAAAAGATGGCCAACTCTCAACTTTTCGCGTGCGTCGCTCGTCAGCTGTTGCGAATAAATAAAATTATGTGAAATATTTTTCCTTTTTAATCAAGTGCGGGCAAGAAATATCGTTTTTAATGCAATTATTGATATGAAATATTAATTTATCTGTCGTTAATATGTTAATTTAGTGGCCCAAGGATTCGCCGCCAAGCGTTCATTGTAGCAAGCATACTTTTAACGTGCGTTCTGTCAAACCAACGCCAACGCCAACGCAACGCCAAAGTTGTATGTAAACGGGCCTTTATTATAACCTCAAGTCGCTGGTATTGCCACTTTATTTCACATGTCATTTGCGCTATTATACTCAGTTTACACTATACACTTCTTCTTCTTCTTTTTACTTTCATCTAAATAAGATATTGTAACCAAAATATAATAACAAATTTTGCTATACCATCGCGCGATTTTTTATTAAAAATTTTCATTATTTATCGAAGTATTGATTTTTATGGAAAAAGCGCCACAGGCGAAAAATTTTTAATAAAAAATCGCGCGATTTTTTATTTAAAATTTTCATTATTTATCGAAGTATTGATTTTTATGGAAAAAGCGACGCAGGCGAAATTTTTTAATAAAAAATCGCGCGATTTTTTATTAAAAATTGTCATTATTTATATATATATTAAACGAAAGAAGATATCGAAAAGCATTGAACAGTGCACAAATCTCATAAGGAAAAGTGAATTATTACGAAATACTAATACAGTGGCAGCACTATAGCTATTTTGGAATCTCGCGTTTCAGCTCGCAAAGATTGTGAACTTCTTTTTAATAACAAAATAATCTATCTTAGGTTGATAAAACTA
>NW_023458559.1:25634433-25637260 GCF_013731165.1 Rhagoletis pomonella | reverse complement strand
ACATACATACCTAACCAATTATGAAAATAATGTAAAATCGCACACGACAGGTTGAAAAATCATGA
Source organism: Rhagoletis pomonella (assembly GCF_013731165.1). Classification (NCBI taxonomy): domain Eukaryota; kingdom Metazoa; phylum Arthropoda; class Insecta; order Diptera; family Tephritidae; genus Rhagoletis; species Rhagoletis pomonella. Next base: position 25,637,195 of record NW_023458559.1, on the reverse strand, counting down.
TACTTTTTTCTTTCGTCTGTCGATTTTAGAACTGGTTCGGAACTATAGACTAAAGATTAATCGATTATACTTTTTGCCTTTCAAGTGCTTATTTAAATATTTTATACGGAAATGCATGCTGCACTTAAAAAATATCTTTTTCAAATTTATTGGAAGGTCTATTTCATGGTTGTGGGATAATAATTTTTCGGAGAAGTTGGTGATGCCAGAAATTACTTCGCCTTTAAATATTTGAAATATGCTACTTATTCAGCCTAACCTGCTCCGCTGGTGAATGGAACAAACGGACCCTTCGTAAGACCACGTTTTTCTGCAAATTACACAGCTTGACTTAGGCATTATTAATTTTTTAATCACTAATTATATAGTAATTTTTTCACAAAAATTCAAACGGTAAGTTTTAGAAAAAAACCAAATTTTCCACAAAAACTCAAACGGAAAATTAAAAAAAAAAACAATGTTACAAGCAAATAATAAATGGCCAAATTGCCCCCAAAATATATGTAAATACTTCCAAAGAAGCAACATATAAAAAGTTCAACGAATAAAGGCAACATTGTGAAATATAAGGTAGCCGAATGTCAGAAAATTAACAAAGAATGCTGCCTTATTACTTCACCTGTTTATTGAGCCATTGGTCAGACCTATGTACAGCTTTTTAATTACTATTTGAGCGTCGATTCTTTTTATAGGAAGACGTTGAACACTTCTGCTGCAAATCCCTATTGAAGGAGCCTACTCTTTGACTTTGAATAGCAAAACAAGGGGGCGTACGGGGCAGTTTTAGCACAAAAGTATTTAGCCAAGGTTTCAATGAATATCCCCATGAAACAAATATTCCCCGACAAGTAAATAAAATAACTGTTTTTTTTTTAATTTTTCTAAAAATAAATTTTCCAAATAGCTTCATTTGAAATCTTTGAAACGAATATAAAATCAAAAGCAAATCACGAAAAAGTGGTTTAAACTGTGCACACTTCTTTCATGTCTAGTAGTGTTTTTTTAAGATTGGTCCACAAAATAATAATACAGAAAGAAACAAACGATCAAGTAGAAGTGGGAACTAGCACAACTGCCCATTTATAGCTCGGTTGTATAGCTTGAGAAATAATAGGCTTAAAGACACTTTTATCAAAGTTGATAAAACTGACTTTGAACCAGTACTCTCTCTTATGTATTAAAATATGGGCTTAAATTTGTAATTTTGTTTGCCAAATAAACATTCGCATTCGCAAAAGCTCCGTATTGATTATTGCGAATGCGAAAGCGAATGTGAATGTTAAAATTAATGCGGAAGCTCCGCGGTTGCGAAGGCGAATGCGAATATTCGCAACAACCCTGATACATACTCAACGTTGTTGCATATCCATACATTCATACCACAATCTAACCAGTAAACCACCTTGGGTGAATTTGGAGATTGCCTTCCTCGGGGATGAATATGCCAGGGATGAAATTATTGGTACACACGCCTTCTAAGCACGCAGGGTTGCTTTTGTGAAACAGAAGTTATTAACACAAAATAGTTTCAAAAAGTATAGTGCAAAACGAAATTTATATAATAATTCCACATAAAATGGTAAACGTAAATGACTCACTAGGTAAACTATTGGAATACAACTTGTTTCATTGCCTTTTTTGTGCAAAATGATAATGACTATCTGAACGCTCGGAGCGATGCCACTAAAATGAGAAACTACAGAAAAAATACTGCTCTGGTGTTACCTGTACCGTGGTGAATATATATTTCTATTTATCTTCTTCTGTTTACGCGAAATACAAGCAGGTAGTAATTTTCATTGAATTTCTTCAAGAATCTGTACATTTTATGCTTTAGTTTTATAACTCCATGAATTTTATGTGTTAGCAAGAACAAGGGAATGGCGGAGGAATGCTTTTTAAACATCTTGGCGATGGGCTGTTTACCTGCAGGATACAGGAGAAATGTAAAGTTTTCTTAATATAGTAAAAAGTTTTTTCACCTTATCACTTTTCTATTCATTGGCACAGGCCCAGAGTAATAAAATTTTTTAAATGAAAAAATAATAACTTCTTCATTAATAATAATAATAATAGATTGGCGCTTACACATATGTTAGTGTTTGGCCGAGCTTCTCCTCCGATTTGTGACGTGCGCCTTGAAGTTGTCACACAAAGCGGAGGGACCTACAGTTTTACGCCGACTCCGAACGGCGATTGTATTTTTATGAGAAGCTGTTTTCATGGCAGAAATACAGGCCATTGCCTGCCTTCAAATTTTAAAGCTTGTTTTACTAATTTCTTTAATTATTAGAGTATTATAATATCATTTTACTAATTTATTATTGCTTACTACCAAATGTAAACATTTATTTACCAAACCTTTATTTGCTTCGGGGATAGAAACAAGGCCGAAGTATACTGAAGTATTTATATATTTATTATGTTTATTTTATATTGCAGTACATAATTTTTTAGATTTTAACATTCATATTTTATATTAATCTTATTCATTTGTTTAATTGCTGCACCATTTATAATTTTCTTTTAATAAGATCAAGATTTGTCAAATGCTTAAATTTATTATCTAATAATAATACAGCACACAAACCTGAAGTCTAAGAAAAATTCTGAGGAAGGCCACAAAATAGCAGCACACAACCCCATGCCTTCCTCAGGAGTGAATATGGCTACAACAACAACGATTCCTACAACAACAACCCAAAAAAGTTGGCTACTGTCTATACTGTGATTCATACACACTGTAGGCTTTATTTTGATTT
>NW_023458559.1:25621824-25634333 GCF_013731165.1 Rhagoletis pomonella | reverse complement strand
CTAAGTACAAATTTTTCATATAATGAAACTAGTTCATAGTTTTTCTCTTTTTACTTGTAATATAAACATTTCTAAAATAAATGTATTTTTTGATTGTTCTTCGTATTTTCTGTCTTTTTTTAGTGCCTTATTTTGCTTTTTTTGCAATACCTAGTGCCTTTTCCTGCCTTTTTCGCTATTTTGTTTTGCCTTTTTTTGCCTTTTTTGCAATACCTAGTGCCTTTTCCTGCCCTTTTCACTATTTTATTTTGCCTTTTCCAGCCTATTTCGTTATTTTATTTTGCCTTTTTTATAGGTTTTTAGGTCCTAAAAATCCGTTCCCTGATAATAATATATAGACTTGAATATTTGTTAGGTTGTTGGGCGATTATAACCGATTAGAATTTCCTCGTGCCAATATGCAAAGTTTTTCACTTGATCCAATAACCGGAAGTGAAGTGTCTTCATCTTCCTTCTTTTCTTTATTCTTATTCAGGGATGCATTTTCATTATTATTACAATATCACAATCCCGGATTGTTATAAACAACAGGGTTGTTACAATATTATTATACTTTCATTACATTGTGATCTTATAATTAACAGGGTTGTTGCAATATTATTATACTTTCATTATATTGTGATCTTACAGCTCGGCCTCGTTCAATACTAACTAAAATGATTAACAATTTCTGGAGCATCTTTTCCCAATTTCGATATATTCTGGGCGGGTACTTGTTGCCACCTTCTGATTCGGTGAGCTTCAACTACTCCGTCATAAGGTAACTGCGTAAGTTGACAGTTATCGATATCGCGTATGACGTATCTATCGTTACCGAGTACCTTGTGTATTACATACGGACCTTCGTACACGGGAATTAGCTTTTTGTTTGTACCGGGACTAGTATCCACGTTTCTTATGACGACATATTCATCTACCTGGAAAGTTTTGGGTACAGTCCTATTTTGTAGGGATATGTTAACGTCATATTCTTGTTTCGCCAGTATAAAATTGGACGCGTCAGTACGTATACGTTCTAAGTCTCGATTCCCGTCGGGACAAATCTTGTCTTGGAAATACTCGGTAAACTCGACTATTATTTCTCCTCTTTGTTCCACACCAAAAAGTAACCGGCGTGGAGTATCTCGGCAAGTGCTGTGGATAGAGTTGATTATGGCATATTCAGTTTCAGTAAATTTTTTAGTCCAATCGTCGTGGTTCAGGTCATTGGTCAATTTTCCCAACATTGTCTTTATAACCCGGTTGACTCTCTCTACTTGTCCGTTAGCCTGGGGTGATGCAACCGCTACTTTCACATGGTTTATGTTCTTCCTTAACAAAAATTCGGCGAACTGTAATGAGGTAAAGCAAGTTCCCCTGTCGATTATAATACGTCTCGGTCTGCTGTAATAACTGAAGTATTTATCAAGAGCAGCAATGACTTCTCGAGTACTTGTGGAGTTCGTGGGATATAGTTTTACAAATTTGGTAAATGCATCGACAATTACCAGGATATGCTTTCGTTTTGATTTTAGTGACGGTAATGGTCGAAAATGATCAATATGAATAGTTTCAAACGGTAAAGGAGTTTTCGGGATTGGGTATTGGTTTCTTTCTCTTACTTGGGGAGGATTAGCATACATAATGCACTTTAAACAGTTCCTAACAAATTTTTCCACCTTCGTGCGCATCTCCGGGAACCAATAATAAAGGCTTAGTTTGTTCAACGTTTTATCAACAGATAAGTGGGCCAACTTCTCGTGTATCGACTGTATTAGAAAAATAAGAAATGGGGTGCATTTTGCCGTCTTCTTGACGCACCAAAACCGATACTACTGGCGTCGCAGTGTAACTCAGTTTCCTTTTCTGGGTTGTAAATAGGTAAGACTGGGCTTTTAACTAGCCTGGACTTTAATTCACAGAAAGCGTCTTGACATTTTTCTTCAAAATTACATTGGGCATTTCTTTGTAATAGATCTTGCAAGGGTTTGGCAATTCGTGAAAACGAAGGTAGAAATCTTCGGAAATAGGAAAATAAACCCAGACACGACTGCAGTTGTTTCGGATTTGTAGGGATAGGGAAGTTTTGAATACTCCTGATATGGCAATCATTAGGTGCTATTCCCGAACGAGTGACCTTATATCCTAAATAATCAATTTCTTGGTATCCAAACTTGCATTTCTTCAGGTTAGCTTCAAGGTGCGTAAAGTAATTCGGTCTAACACAGATTTTAACAATACAACGTGATTTTCAAAGCCTTCAGTAGCAATAATTATGTCATCCATATTTATAAATAATGATTTTCCTCTCATTCAACATATCTCGAAAAATAATATTAATAAATCGTTGAAACACCGCGGGCGCATTCTTTAACCCAAGAGGCATTTTCAAATACTCGAATTGCCCATTAGGATTTACAAAGGCGGTAAACGGTATTGAATCGGGAGACATATTAACTTGGTGAAATCCACTCTTCAGGTCTAGTACGAAAAAGAAAACGTTTATTCTGTAGGTACTCAATACAGTCTTCAATTAATGGCAATGGATAATTATCCCTAACCATCAATTTGTTCAGGGCCCTATAGTCCACACACATACGGGTTTTACCATTCTTCTTCTTTATTAATACAATGTTTGCACTTCGTTGCGTTCTGCATAAGACAGACGGCGAGGGCATGATGGAAAGGGACGTCAGTCTTTAAGTGTATCTTCATTTCATACTTAAGTGGTTCAGTTTTTTTATTAGGCTAGCAGACCCGGCGAACTTCGTCCCGCCCAAAATAAATTTTTTTTATGGAAAAATTTCACGTTCACGATTTCCAGTGATACATTTATCTGCTAATATGTATTACGGATTGGTGGTTGTCAGAAGGCATATTTCCATTGTCGTTTTTAATAACCTAACGAAAGTATATGTTCGTGAAGAAGCTCTTGACATTCACCAACGATGTGGCGTTTCACAGCACGGTTAATCGCAAAACGAAATTAATTTGAAGAACTTTTTCCCATTCATCATTCTCATCTGTCCTTGGTATAGTTGGTAGCAATTTAAAAATTTGTGAGTATCGTTGTTCTACAGAAATCCAATATACACAGACTTATTTCGGTCGAAATACCTTAAAGTTCTTATCAAGGAGCGCAATGGTTCTGATGGTAGACATAATGCTGGTCATTTGAGATTGACCACTGGACAACTCAATCCTGGTATATCCGAATGAAGCTCGCAAATAACGTTCATTGGGCCAATCGCAACACACGGGAGCTCGGCACACTCGGTGGTACAGCACGTCGATGTAATCAGACATTCACGGCACTTTTTCTCACTTGACGATTTTTAGTAACTACTCGACCCCAGCGTCACCCTGCGGCTGTTTTTTGCAATAGTATTGCCCTTACGTATATAAGCCAGATCGGATCATAACTAAGAGCTTAACAATAACACGACTCCAGCGCCACCTGGCAGGTCAAACTGGGAATCTGAACAGCTACGAAGAGACCTTACTCACACAAAAAAAATGTCGTTAAAATCGATTCACTCACAAACACACGAACGAAGTATTATATGTACATATATACATCCAAGATAGGTACTTTCAGAACCTTTGGGAAGACGCCGCGCGCCCTTCTTAAATATCCCCAATTTTCTCTAAGAGTCTGCGATTCATTTCGCATATCTCTATACTACTATATGTTCGAGTACTCAACCATGAACTTTTCCAGGAATGTGCAGTATGAAAAATTCGGTTTATTTGAGTAGAGTAGAGTACTTGACTACAATGAACACATCCAGAAATAGTCCATGTTCGAGGCACCACTGATGAAAGTTTGCAAAACTATCGCAAGTTCCCAACTGATAAAACGTTGTTACTTTAATACTTTAATAATACGCGCAACACTGCGGTTGTGATTTCAGCTCGAACAGCCTCATATGCAGTATGAAAAACTCGATTTATAGGAGAGGTGCCACGCCTGTTTTCCAATAACATCAATATTTTCATGAGTATGCGATTAATTTCGTATGGGAGGTGCCACACCCCCTTTTCCAATAGCTCAAATTTTTCTCCAAGAGTATGCGATTGATTTCTTATATATCCCTACCAAGATCCAGTACTCTACCTACACTTCCAGAGATATGCAGTATGAAAAATTTGATTTTATAGTACGTGCCACACCTTTTTCACTTAGCGCTATGAAGTACACTTTACCACCTGTTCCCCGCGCCCATTTTCTAAATTGATTTTATATACCTTCATACCAAGTTCCAGTACCCTACAATGAACGCTTTCAGAGTTATGCGGCATGAAAAATTCGGTTTTCCAATAACATCCATTTTTTCCATGAGTATGCGATTGATTTCATAGATTTCCAAATATACACAAAAAATTTCATTCAAATCGGTCAAGCCGTTTCGGACGAGTTGACCACAAACACCGTGACATGAGAATTTATTCGAATGGTGGCAACCCTATGCATATTTTGTCCTGTTTTAAGTGTTTTCATACATTCGCAGTGGAATAGCATTATTGCGGCTTATCTAAATTAATATTTTTTTTTTGATAATTCAGACATCTGGCAACACCGGTTTTTCAATTTTTATTAACAAACATTCTACAGACAAAGAGAAACAAAATGAAATAAAAACGAAGAAAATCCGTTGAGTCGTTCTTGAGTTATGCGATAACAAACGGACAGCAATTTATATTTATATGTAAAGATTTTTGTCGAGTGGTGGCAACCCTATTAAATTTTTTTTTTAATTAAATTTTTTTACGCATTCTCAGTTATTTACATTATTTCGGCTAATGTAAATTTAATTTTTTTTTATATTTGCAATATGTGGCAACACCGGTTTTCCATTTTTTTTACATTCATTTTACAGACAGAAAGACACAAAATGAAATAAAAGCGAAGCAAATCCCTTAAGCGATTCTTGAGTTATGCGATCACAGACGAAAGCTATCAATTTTTATATATACATACATTTTTTTTTAAATGGTGGCAACCCTACCTAAATTTTTTTCTGAATTAATCTTTTTGATGCATTCTCAGTGAAATAGCATTATTGCAGCTCATTTATAATTTTTTTATTTTCTGATATTGCAGATATCTGGCAACATAATATTTTTCAATTTTGTCCTTACAAACTTTCTAGACAGAAACCACAAAATGGAATAAAAACGAAGAAAATCCGTTGAGCCGTTCTCGCGTGATGCGATAACACGTGAAAGCAATCCATTTTTATATACAAAATTTTTTTTTCGAATGGTGGCAACCCTATAAAATTTTTGTCTCGAATAAGTTTTTTTTATGCATTCTCAGTGAAATGGCATTATTGCCGCTTACTTATAATTATTATTTTTTTTCTGATATTGCAAATATCTGGCAACACTATTTTTCCAATTTTCTCTTTACAAACCTTCATTAGACAGAAAGACACAAAATGAAATAAAAACGAAGCAAATCCGTTGAGCCGTTCTTGAGTGATGCGATAACACACGGACAGGAACTCATTTTTATATATGTATAAAGATTTTTGTCGAGTGTCGGCAAACCTCTTCAAATTTGTTTTTTATTAAATTTGTTAATGCATTCTCAGTAATGTACATTATTGCGGCTTATGTAAATTAAATTTTTTTTTGATATTTGAAATATGTGGCAACACCGGTTTTCCAATTGTTTCTTTACATTCATTTTACAGAGAGAAAGACACAAAATGAAATAAAAACGGAGCAAATCCCTTGAGCAATCCATTTTTACATATAAATTTTTTTTCGAATGGTGGCAACTCTACCGAAATTTTTTTCTGAACTAAATTTTTTTATACATTCTCAGTGAAATAGCACTATTGCGGCTCATTTATAATTAATTTTTTTTCTGATATTGCAGATATCTGGCAACATCATTTTTCCATATTTCTCCTTATAAACCTTCTACAGACAGAAAGACACAAAATGAAATAAAAACGAAGCAAATCCGTTGAGCCGTTCTTGAGTGATGCGATAATACATAAAAGCAATCCATTTTTAAATATAAATTTTTTTTTTTCGAATGGTGGTAACCCTATCCAATTTTTTTTCCCGAATTAATTTTTTTATGCGTTCTTAGTGAAATGGCGTTATTGCGGCTTATTTGTAATAATTTTTTCTTTTCTGATATTGCAAATATCTGGCAACACCATTTTACCAGTTTTCTCTTTACAAACCTTCTACAGATAGAAAGACACAAAATGAAAGAAAAACGAAGCAAATCCGTTGAGCCGTTCTTGAGTGATGCGATAACACACGAACAGCATTCATTTTTATATATAAAGATTTGAAGTAAATGTCATCAACAAGTTCTTTTAATCTATTGCGTTGTCTCTCGGTAAGTATGCTCGTCTTCCTTGTAAGAAACGTCGATACAAAAAACGTCAGGTAAACAAACTACAATGAATATTCTTACCTGTTTGTGATTTTACAATAGCCGAGAATGAGTCGGAATCATTTAAAATTTTTTGTGCTTCAATCATATTTCACTTATTATTTCTTCCTATAGCTAACAATTTCGATTTTGTATAATCTTTCTTAACGTATTTAAGTTTAATGTGAAATTTATTGAGGAAGTCACGTCCCAAAATAACAGGTACTACCATGATTCAATAATACAAGGTTATGTAATTTGTGACAGCTCAAATTTAACACTCCTTTATCTAGATTTGTATTTTGGAAGTAGGAGAAAGGGGAAGAATGTGATCGCCTTTTGCGAAAACGGTAGTAGAAAGGTACTAAAAAAGTCCGCAAGTATATAATTAGAAGTAAAATGTGTATTATTAATTCTATGTGAATTTGCAATATATTTGGTGTTTTAATGGAAATACTAAACAATACGTGAAAATATACATTTATAATTGTCATTTCCTGAACAAATATAGAATATCGACCGTTCAGCTATGCAAAAACTAAAAATGCAGATCAGTAGAACTTTTTACGCCCATTTTAACCATGCCAAGTTGAGTAAAAAATAAAGACGTTCTAGAAGGTTAAATTTAAATATTTTAACATTTTAAATATTAATATCGTATGAACTACATAACCGATTAAGATACTGATGACGTCACCATATATTAGGGCTATTCGCGATTCGGTGCATAAGAGCTGACAAATTTATGCAATTGCAGAAATATGCCATGGATTGTGAGCGACCTTTATTAAACTGTCATGGTAAAACTTTTTTATTCAGCTGATAGAAATGTCAACCAGAGTTGCAATGCGTAGCATTTTTATGCTATGGATTTTCGGTATTGCAAATTTGTCAAGCGTGTATTTTGTGTGTGTATTGCAAATAATTTGCAATACAAATTTGCAATGCAATGATGCTAGGCACCGGATCGCGAATAGCCCTATTATATTTATATGCTTTTTTTATATTTTCGAACCAAAACCACTAAAAACGAACAAATGTTATTTTTTTATGAAATAACCTTCTTTGAAAATAAACTACATAATTAATGGCAAAGAAATTTATTCTATTTTGCAGTATCAGTTATTATCTTTAATTTGATATGCATATTTTATCATAATCTACTTTTGGGTCTCAAGAATTTAGTGATAATAAAAAATATAAACAAACAAAGCATATAAACTTCTTATGTCTTCTTTATTTTTTAACTGCGCCAAATAAATTTGGTATCGTTCGTATCAATCGGCGATTTTGATTATTTTATTGTTAAACGGTCGCTATTCTAGACTTGTTCCAGAAAATTACGCAAACGAAGGTGTTGCCAACGAATATTTAGTATGAAGAATTTTTGGTTTTACTACTCATATAACTAGAAACTGTAGAGTGAGCAACATTGTGCACAAGTAAAGGAGCCGATTTTATGTGTGGGAGCGAGAAGAGTGTTTTATTACAAAACCTTTCTATTATTGCATGATGAGGTACTGCCATATCTTCATCAGAAATAACGATAAATTCAATTTTATTCATCATTTTATTAAATTGTACATAACATTTAATTTTCGAAATAATGTTTATTTGATTGCCCCCCCGATTCCTTTGTATTTTGGCGTGTTTGTACTTTTAAATTCCTGGTGCTCGACCAACTGTTTTGGGACCCGTGACCTTCCAATAAAACTAACCGGACTACCGGTATCAAATAGGGAAAACACTAATCAGAAAAAGTTTTTGTATCTACCATAAACATAATACTCACGAAATTATATGCGTTTATGATGTTCGGCTCATCGTCTTCGTCTTCCATAACTGATGCAATCTGGTTTTTCGGCTTCAAAATCTCTGCGGGGTTCGGGCATGAACGGTGGTCATGGCCAGAGGTGGGCACTACCACAAACAAGCGATCGCTAAAAGTGAGAATGTGTTAGTGTGCCTAATTAATTTTGCATGCTGCCGCGTTCTCATCGTTACGCTCTTGCTTGTATACGTTTGAGCGTGTGCTCTTTCTCTGCCCTTGCCTGGTCATGGCCCATCCGCCAGCAGCGGAAGCATGACCCGTCTGGTTGCAATGGGTAAGGGCAGTTGGGCTTAATGTGCCCATTCTTCGAAAAATTGAAACACTTCGGCTTAGTGTCATCAATCGTCCTTGTTACTTGCCGACGTCCTGCCGTGGCCACCACGTCACTTCCTAAATACTTCCTCTCATATCGGTTAATCAATGATTTTAATTCGTCAAGAGTCCTGGCAGATAGCAACAGGTGTACATTGGGCACGGCATTGCTAATCTCATCGATTACGAATTCGATGATTTCTTGTTCGGCTACTTTTGCCCGTTTTGCAATGGCCTGCATGGCTAGTACATAGCAGTGCAGGGATTCTTTCTTTTTGTCCCAGCGCCGCTGTGCTAACGTTTTGTAAATTTCATTTCTGGTGACTGGTACACTAAATTCAGGCTCTAAAGCTTTTTTCAGCTCTCCATAATTTAAAGCTGTTGTAGACGAAAGGAAGACTTTAGCTGTACTGGTCAAACAACGTCGGAGTGCCAATAATTTAAAGCGGTCATCTGCCCCTGACGCTTCAGTAACCTCCTCGAAATCTCTAATAAAATTATGTATTGGCATCGATATGTCATCCCCGCTAAATTTTGGGAGAGCATGCTCAATATCCCCGTAGTCTAGTCGGCGTTGTTGTGATGAGCAACCGTTGTTCCTCAGCTCGTCGACTTCTTTCATTAGACGCGCATCTCTACTCGTTATCGTAGCGCTGCCAGTTCATCGTCGATGTTATTTATACTAGTGACATCGGGGGTGGCGGCAAGGTCTGCCAAAGTCGTTGTTTTAGTAGAGGCGGTAGTAGTAGGAGCTTTGGCAACGGCAGTATTAACAAAGGTTGCTGTAGCAGCACTAGCGGCAGTGGTGACAGTGGCGGCAGTGGTGACTGTAGCAGCAGTGGTGACGGTAGCGGCGGTATCAACATAGGCGGCAGTAGTAATAGTATCGGTAGCAGCGTCAGTGGTAATAGTAGTAGGAATATCGGCAACGGCAGTAGTAATAGAAGTTGTTATAATATCTAACAGCAGCAGTAGTGGAAGTAATAACGATATCGGCAGCACCGGCAGTAGTAGAAATTGTATCTGCAACGGCAGTATCAGCAATTATTCGCTGCATCTCCGATTACACCCTGTAAAAGGCGGCGCAGTTGAGTGTTTGTGGCTGTGGGTGGAAAATCCACACCCAGTTCGGTGAGTGAAGTTATTATTTTACCTCGAATATCGGCCATGGTGTAGAAATTCGCAAAAGATGAATATATTTATATGTAGTGTGGTCTTGTCCTCACACCTGATGATATAGACGTGAATATTTGTTAGGTTGTTGGGCGATTATAGCCGATTAGATTTTCCTCGTGACAATATGCAAAGTTTTTCACTTGATCCAATAACCGGGAGTGAAGTGTCTTCATCTTCCTTGTTTTCTTTATTCTTATTCAGGGATGCATTTTCATTATTATTACAATATCACAATCCAGGATTGTTATAAACAACAGGGTTGTTACAATATTATTATACTTTCATTACATTGTGTTCTTATAATTAACAGGGTTGTTGCAATATTATTATACTTTCATTATATTGTGATCTTACGAATAATCCCAACGGTTTTTACCCTCCATTCCCGCCCATCCGCACGAGGGGCGCGTGATACAAAAAAGATGGTAGTTTCAATAAACAACTTTTGACGGATAATAAAATTTTTTGAAGTTTCATAAATTGTGAGCATTCCCAACGGCCTTGCCACTTTGATAAAATTAAAACAATAAATCGGAGTATTTTCTTTCCCACATTTATACCAATTTAATAATACTTCAAATGAAAAATCATTATAAGTGCTTGGTAATTTTTTTACTTACGTGGTTCGCACCTTTTTTTATTAAGAATATATAAAATATGTAATGTTAAAGGAGACTTCATTGAAATTTTATAATAAAAATCACGAGAGCATTATGTTATTGTTGTTATGTTGTTATTTTGTTGCAATTTAAAAATGTAATTCTATGAAATTGTCTTTCCAAATAAATCCTTTTATAATCGCCAATTCCATGTGAGTAAATTGTTCTCATAATTAAACATGCAAAACAAAAACAAATTGGGAAAAATTATTTTTGTTTTACTTTATAATTTTGGGAATATTTGTTCACATGAGATTCGTGATTCGTGATGAAATTTACTTTTAAATTTCTCATCAGATTTTGCAAAAAATTGGGCTTTGTGGTTAGCGTATCACCAACTTCAACAAATTTCGAATTTAAAATTTCCAATGTATGCAAAAAACTTGAATTCGTCTTGCGCAGGCCGCCCTCCGATAAGCAATTAGCATAAGTACAATTTTGATCACTTTCTTCATCCGTTCTGAAACCTAGTTTCGTCAACTCCCTTTTTGAGATTATACATTAATTTTCAAGTTCATCATATTCGACATCTTTGAGTAGACTGATGAAATCTTCCGCTTAAAAAAAATATTACTGCTCGTTATCAGGTAGCACGAATTTAAGGAAATGTCATAATTGTATTAAAAGTCAAATGGTTAACAACAACGACGAATGTCATTAAATGAAACTACCTTCTTTTTTGTATCATGGAGGGGCGCAGTCCGTATGACGTACGGAACCAGTATTTTCAATTTTTGCGCCGAGTCACGACAGGCAGGAGTTTGTTAAGTGTCGAGATCTAAAACTGTTTAGCTACAGAACTAAATTCATCAGCTGATGTTATGTCTTTATGTTAATAATTCATTTATTGAGAGAGGGAGTACTGCTTTCTTATTTAATACTGAAAAGCGGATCTGATATATCAAACGTGCTGGAATGAGAGTTAAAATCCTGGCATAAGCAACGGAGTGGGTCGTGCAATTCACAATTAGTTTTGCAAGCTTTCAGAAATAGGGGACAAAAGTGTCTTGATACCAGGGAGGGAACATTCAGGCTAACTTCACCCAGAAGAAGCGGACTTGAAATTGAGCCTGTCAGTAATTTAACTATAACAAGTAAGAAAGTCTAAGTTCGGGCGGAGCCGAACATTAAATACCCGGCGCAAGTATTAAATATGTATATGTTTTCCACCTTTCCGAAAGCTACCGCTACATGATAAACCGGGGTGTATAAATTTTAAGTAAATTAGCGTTAAATTTCGAAATATTGAAATTTCAAGCATTTCTGAAATTTACCGTTATATGAAAAGCGGCCTCAATTTTAGTCCAATTTCAACAATTTTCAACGGTTTGCTTTTATGTGGCAAGCACAATAACCGTACCGAGTTTGGTACAAATTGGTAGAACGGTTACATATATGTGATCATAAGTGGGCGGTGCCACGCCCATTTTCCAAAATTTTATCAAACATATTTCTTTGTTCAGAATTGTTGCAACCATCAATTTTGAAAAAATTAGCTTTAGTATTTACTGATTTATCGAGGATTTCGTATTTTTCTAAATTACCGTTATATGGGATGTGGGCGTGGTTATTGTCCGATTTTTAAAATTTTTGGTATGCTGTACCAGGACCAACAACTGTGCCAAGTTTGGAAGAAATTGGTGCAGCGGTTACCAAGATATACACATGTAACCATAAGTGGGCGTGGCTACGCCCATTTGCCAAAATGTTTTAATATTCTTATTTTTCGTCTTAAACTCATTGTAAATATCAATTTTGAGTGAATTATCTTTAGTAGTTACTAAAATATCGCACTTTTCGTATTTCTGAAAATTACCGTTATATGGGAGGTAGGCGTGGTTATTATCCGATTTCGCCCATTTTCATTACCATCCGTCCTCCGCCGAAAGGAAGTCCACGTACCAAGTTTCGTTCAGATATTTCAATTTTTACTCGAGTTATCGTGTGCACAGACGGACGGACGGGCGGACGGACGGACGGACGGACAGACAGTCACCGCTTAATCGATTTCTCTCTTCATTCTGATCATTTATGTATACATTTGTCTATATCTATCTCGATTCGTTTTGCCTGTTACAAACAACCGTTATGTGAACAAAGTTATATGGCGATCCTGCCCTACCTAACTGGAATCCTAGTAGAATCCTTCTTA
>NW_023458559.1:25615819-25621724 GCF_013731165.1 Rhagoletis pomonella | reverse complement strand
TTGGATCAAGTGAAAAACTTTGCATATTGTCACGAGGAAAATCTAATTGGCTATAATCGCCCAACAACCTAACAAATATTCACGTCTATATCATCAGGTGTGAGGACAAGACCACACTACATATAAATATATTCATCTTTTGCGAATTTCTACACCATGGCCGATATTCGAGGTAAAATAATAACTTCACTCACCGAATTGGGTGTGGATGTTCCACCCACAGCCACAAACACTCAACTGCGCCGCCTTTTACAGGGTGTAATCTGAGATGCAGCGAATAATTGCTGATACTGCCGTTGCAGATACAATTTCTACTACTGCCGCTGCTGTCGATATCGTTATTACTTCCACTACTGCTGCTGATAGATATTATAACAACTTCTATTACTACTGCCGTTGCCGATATTCCTACTACTGTTACCACTGACGCTGCTACCGATACTATTACTACTGCCGCCTATGTTGATATCGCCGCTACCGTCACCACTGCCGCTACAGTCACCACTGCCGCCACTGTCACCAATGCCGCTAGTGCTGCTACAGCAACCTTTGTTAATACTGTCGTTGCCAAATCTCCTACTACTACCGCCTCTACTAAAACAACGACTTTAGCAGACCTTGCCGCCACCCCCGGTGCCACTAGTATAAATAACATCGACGATGAACTGGCAGCGCTACGATAACGAGTAGAGATGCTGCGTCTAATGAAAGAAGTCGACGAGCTGAGGAACAACGGTTGCTCATCACAACAACGCCGACTAGACTACGGGGATATTGAGCATGCTCTCCGAAAATTTAGCGGGGTTGATATATCGATGCCAATACATAATTTTATTAGAGATTTCGAGGAGGTTACTGAAGCGTCAGGGGCAGATGACCGCTTTAAATTATTGGCACTCCGACGTTGTTTGACCAGTACAGCTAAAGTCTTTCTTTCGTCTACAACAGCTTTAAATTATGGAGAGCTGAAAAAAGCTTTAGAGCGTGAATTTAGTGTACCAGTCACCAGAAATGAAATTTACAAAACGTTAGCACAGCGGCGCTGGGACAAAAAGAAAGAATCCCTGAATTAAAATCATTGACTAACCGATATGAGAGGAAGTATTTAGGAAGTGACGTGGTGGCCACGGCAGGACGTCGGCAAGTAACAAGTACGATTGATGACACTAAGCCGAAGTGTTTCAATTTTTCGAAGAATGGGCACATTAAGCCCAACTGCCCTTACCCATTGCGACCAGACGGGTCATGCGTCCGCTGCTGGCGGATGGGCCATGACCAGGCAAGGGCAGAGAACGAGCACACGCTCAAAGAGCATAACCATCACGTGTACGTATACAAGCAAGAGCGTAACGATGAGAACGCGGAAGCATGCAAAATTAATTAGGCACACTATCACATTCTCACTTTCAGCAATCGCTTGTTTGTGGTAGTGCCCACCTCTGGCCATGACCACCGTTCATGCCCGAACCCCGCAGAGATTTTGAAGCCGAAAAACTAGCTTGCATCAGTTATGGAAGACGAAGACGATGAGCCGAACATCATAAACGCATATAATTTCGTGAGTATTATGTTTATGGTAGATACAAAAACTTTTTCTGATGTAGTGTTTTCCCTATTTGATACCGGTAGTCCGGTTAGTTTTATTGGAAGGTCACGGGTCCCAAAACAGTTGGTCGAGCACCAGGAATTTAAAAGTACAAACACGCCAAAATACAAAGGAATCGGGGGCAATCAAATAAACATTATTTCGAAAATTAAATGTTATGTACAATTTAATAAAATGATCAAAAAAAATGAATTTATCGTTATTTCAGATGAAGACATGGTAGTACCTCATCATTCAATAATAGAAAGGTTTTGTAATAAAACAGTCTTCTCGCTCCCACACATAAAATCGGCTCCTTTACTTGTGCACAATGTTGCTCACTCTACAGTTTCTAGTTGTATGAGTAGTAAAACCAAAAATTCTTCATACTAAATATTCGTTGGCAACACCTTCGTTTGCGTAATGTTCTGGAACAAGTCTAGAATAGCCACCGTTTAACAATAAAATAATCAAAATTGCCGATTGATACGAACGATACCAAATTTATTTGGCGCAGTTAAAAAATAAAGAAGACAAAAAGAGGTTTATTTGCTTTGTTTGTTTATATTTTTTATTATCACTAAATTCTTGAGACCCAAAAGTAGATTATGATAAAATATGCATACCAAATTAAAGATAATAACTGATACTGCTAATAGAATCAATTTCTTTGCCATTAATTATGTAGTTTATTTTCAAAAAAGGTTATTTTATAAAAAAATAACATTTGTTCGTTTTTAGTGGTTTTGGTTCGAAAATATAAAAAATAAATATAATAGGGCTATATATAAATATATAGGGCGATCCGGTGCAAATGGCCTAGCATCATTGCATTGCAAGTTTGTATTGCAAATTATTTGCAATACACAAACAAAATACACGCATTTGCATTTGTCATGGCTTGAAAAATTTGCAATACCGAAAATCCATAGCATAAAAGTGCTACGCATTGCAACTCTGGTTGACATTTCTATCAGCTGAATAAAAAAGTTTTACCACGACAGTTTAACAAAGGTCGCTCACAATCCATGGCATATTTCTGCAATTGCATAAATTTGTCAGCTCTTATGCACCGAATCGCAAATAGCCCTAATATATGGGGATGTCATCAGTATCTTAATCGGTTATGTAATTCATACGATATTAATATTTAAAATATCAAAATTTTTAAATTTAACCTTCTAGAACGTCTTTATTTTTTACTCAACTTGGCATGGTTAAAATGAGCGTAAAAAGTTTTACTGATCTGCATTTTTAGTTTTTGCATAGCTGAACGGTCGATATTCTATATTTGTACAGGAAATGACAATTATAAATGTATATTTTCACGTATTGTTTAGTATTTCCATTAAAACACCAAATATATTGCAAATTCACATAGAATTAATAATACACATTTTACTTCTAATTATATACTTTGCAGACTTTTTTAGTACCTTTCTACTACCATTTTCGCGATCACATTCTTCCCCTTTCTCCTACTTCCAAAATACAAATCTAGATAAAGGAGTGTCAAACTTGAGCTGTCACAAATTACATAACCTTGTATTATTGAATCATGGTAGTACCTGTTATTTTGGCACGTGACTTCCTCAATAAATTTCACATTAAGCTTAAATACGTTAAGAAAGAATATACAAAATCCAAATTGTTAGATATTGGAAGAAATAATAAGTCAAATATGATTGAAGCACAAAAAATTGTAACTGATTCCGACTCATTCTCGGCTATTGTAAAATCACAAACAGGTAAGAATTTTCATTGTAGTTGCGATAATCTAACTGTCGTTTGTTTACCTTTTTGTTTTTTGTATCGACGTTTCTTACAAGGAAGACGATCATAGTTACTTACCGAGAGACAACGCAATAGATTAAAAGAACTTGTTGATGACATTTACTTCAAATCTTGATATATAACAAGTAATTTTTAGCAAAAAAAACCGACTTCAACTCCCATATAAAAAAAAAAATATATATATATATATATATATATCTCATGATCCACTGATCGGATCTCAACCAGATTAGTATGGGACCACCTCTGAGACACTACCTTTCCGATGCAAAAAGAATTGGTTGACGTGGTCCAAAGTTATGCGGTAACATACATAAAAAAAAAATAAAATAAAATATTCCGACGAACTGATAACCTCCTCCTTTTTTGGAAGTCGGTTAAAAATGAATGCTGTTCGTGTGTTATCACATAACTCAAGAACGGCTCAACGGATTTGCTTCGTTTTTCTTTCATTTTGTGTCTTTCTATCTGTAGAAGGAGAAATATGGAAAAATGATGTTGCCAGATATCTGCAATATCAGAACAAAAATAATTATAAATGAGCCGCGACAGTACTATTCCACTGAGAATGTATAAAAAAAAATTTATCCAGAAAAAAGGGTAAGGTTGCCACCATTCGAAAAAAAATGTATATGTAAAAATGGATTGTTCAAGGGATTTGTTCCGTTTTTATTTCATTTTGTGTCTTTCTCTCTGTAAAATGAATGTAAAGAAACAATTGGAAACCCGGTGTTGCCACATATTTCAAATATCAAAAAAAAATTTAATTTACATAAGCCACAATAATGTACATTACTGAGAATGCATTAACAAATTTAATAAAAAACAAATTTGAAGAGGTTTGCCGACACTGGACAAAAATCTTTGTATATAAAAATGAGTTCCTGTTCGTGTGTTATCGCATCACTCAAGAACGGCTCAACGGATTTGCTTCGTTTTTATTTCATTTTGTGTCTTTCTGTCTATTAAAGGTTTGTAAAGAGAAAATTGGAAAAATAGCGTTGCCAGATATTTGCAATATCAGAAAAGAAAATAATTATTATAAATAAGCCGCATAAAAAAAATTTAGTCGAGAAAAAAGTTTTATAGGGTTGCCACCATTCGAAAAACAAATTTTGTATATAAAAATGGATTGCTTTCATGTGTTATCGCATCACGCAAGAACGGCTCAACGGATTTTCTTCGTTTTTATTTCATTTTGTGGTTTCTGTCTGTAGAAAGTTTGTAAGGACAAAATTGAAAAAAATGATGTTGCCAGATATCTGCAATATCAGAAAATAAAAAAATTATAAATGAAAAATTAGAAATGAAAATTTTATAATTTCACTGAGAATACATCAAAAAGAAAAAAATTTCGGTAGGGTTGCCACCATTTAAAAAAAATGTATATGTAAAAATTGATAGCTTTCGTCTGTGATCGCATAACTCAAGAATCGCTTAAGGGATTTACTTCGCTTTTATTTCATTTTGTGTCTTTCTGTCTGTTAAATGCATGTAAAAAAAATGGAAAACCGGTGTTGCCACATATTGCAAATATACAAAAAAAAATTAATTTACATTAGCCGAAATAATGTACATAACTGAGAATGCGTAAAAAAATTTAACATAAAAAAAAATTTAACAGGGTTGCCACCACTCGACAAAAATCTTTACGTATAAATATAAATTGCTGTCTGTTTGTTATCGCATAACTCAAGAACGGCTCAACGGATTTTCTTCGTTTTATTTCATTTTGTTTCTCCTTGTCTGTAGAGGTTTGTAAATAAAAAATTGAAAAACCGGTGTTGCCAGATATCTGAATTATCAAAAAAAAAAATTAATTTAGATAATCCGCTGTAATGCTATTCCACTGCGAATGGATGAAAACACTTAAAACAGGACAAAATTTGCATAGGGTTGCCACCATTCGAATAAATTCTCATGTCACAGTGTTTGAGGTCAACTCGTCCGAAACGGCTTGACCGATTTGTATGAATTGTGTATATTTGGAAATATATGAAATCAATCGCATACTCATGGAAAAAATGGATGTTATTGGAAAACCGCATTTTTCATGCCGCATAACTCTGAAAGCATTCATTGTAGGGTACTGGAACTTGGTATGAAGGTATATAAAATCAATTTAGAAAATGGGCGCGGGGAACAGGTTGTAAACTGTATTTCATAGCGCTAAGTGAAAAGGTGTGGCACCTACTATAAAATCAAATTTTTCATACTGCATATCTCTGGAAGTGTAGGTAGAGTACTAGATCTTTGTAGGGATATATATGAAATCAATCGCATACTCTTGGAGAAAAATTTGAGCTATTGGAAAAGGGGGCGTGGCACCTCCCATACGAAATCAATCGCATGCTCATGAAAATATTGATGTTATTGGAAAACAGGCGTGGCACCTCTCCTATAAATCGAGTTTTTCATACCGCATATGGGGCTGTTCGAGTTGAAATCACAACCACAGTGTTGCGTGTATTATTAAAGCATCACGTTCGGTGTGAAATTCTAACAAGGTTTTATCAGTTGGGAACT
>NW_023458559.1:25605069-25615809 GCF_013731165.1 Rhagoletis pomonella | reverse complement strand
CTACCAACTATACCAAGGACAGATGAGAATGATGAATGGGAAAAAGTTCTTCAAATTAATTTCATTTTGCGATTAACCGTGCTGTGAAACGCCAGATCGTTGGAGAATGTCAAGAACTTCTTCACGAACATATACTTTCGTTAGGTTATTAAAAACGACAATGGAAATATGCCTTCTGACTACCACCAACCCGTAATACATATTAGCAGATAAATGTATCACTGGAAATCGTGAACGTGAATTGTTAGTGAAAATGGATCGACCAAAATATTTCAATAAAAAAAATTAATTTTGGGTGGGACGAAGTTCGCCGGGTCTACTAGTCTAACATAAAAACTGAACCACTTAAGTATGAAATGAAGATACACTTAAAGACTGACGTCCCTTTCCATCATGCCCTCGCCGTCTGTCTTATGCAGAACGCAACGAAGTGTCAACATTGTATTAATAAAGAAGAAGAATCGTAAAACCCGTATGTGTGTGGACTATAGGGCCCTGAACAAATTGATGGTTAGGGATAATTATCCATTGCCATTAATTGAAGACTGTATTGAGTATCTACAGAATAAACGTTTTTTTTTTCGTACTAGACCTGAAGAGTGGATTTCACCAAGTTAATATGTCTCCCGATTCAATACCGTTTACCGCCTTTGTAAACGAAGTAAATTAGTACAAATTGTTAGTAATTTTCATTAGAGTTTGAATAACTCCTTTCACTAAATTGCTTTTAGTAACTTCAACGAGACCTTAACTTATTTTATTTTATTCATTTTAGTGCAGTTTTGACAAAATTTTCATGCTAAATCTTTTGTTTCACTACTTTATTTTATTCCTTTGATTAAACATGTTAAATAAAAGCTTATTTTTAAAAAAATATTTTTTTTACATTACTTTATTTTCTAATTTTTAGTCCATTTATAAAAGCGTTGTATATTAAATAGTTTTATTTTATTTTATGTACAAAATTTTGCAATAGATATTAAAATAATTCAACTTGCAATGAAAGAGATCAGAAGACTATGCAAGCAAAATGTTGTTTGCTTACGTTTTGTATAAACATACATATGTACATACATACATATAGCAGCAGTTAATTTCATTTAAAGAAATGGCATGTCATCCACTTCCGCTGTAGCATGGCATATATTTAGGCGCAATATTAAAGTTCTTCTGGCGAGGAAACTTCTCGAGTCTTCTAATTTTATCTCCTTTATATGATGCCTTCAACGAGGTTCATATCTAGACTAGGTTGATATCTAGAATTTGCCATAAATGGCTTTGCTCTGGTCTTACGTTCTTTGGCAAATTACGCTCTGTTAGCCATAAATTTTACTAATTTTTGACCGACTTTGAATCAAGACCCCTGGACCATATAGGGAATTCATTTATATTTTAAATTGCATTGTCATCGTGATTGGAACTATGCTGAAAATTTCAAGTCTCTAACTTGTCGGGAAGTTAGTTTAAAATCGATTGGAAATTTCCACGATTTGCGCGGGATGACCAAGTTAAATAAAAGCTTATAAAAACTGATGGTAAAAACGTACTATATGTGCCTCATGAAATGGAATCTAATGTAATACAGTCGATACACGAGAAGTTGGCCCACTTATCTGTTGATAAAACGTTGAACAAACTAAGCCTTTATTATTGGTTCCCGGAGATGCGCACGAAGGTGGAAAAATTTTTTAGGAACTGTTTAAAGTACATTATGTATGCTAATCCTCCCCAAGTAAGAGAAAGAAACCTATACCCAATCCCGAAAATTCCTTTACCGTTTGAAACTATTCATATTGATCATTTTGGACGATTACCGTCACTAAAATCAAAACGAAAGCATATTCTGGTAATTGTCGATGCATTTACCAAATTTGTAAAACTATATCCCATGAACTCCACAAGTACTCGAGAAATCATTGCTGCTCTTGATAAATACTTCAGTTAATACAGCAGACCGAGACGTATTATAAGCGACAGGGGAACTTGCTTTACCTCATTACAGTTCGCCGAATTTTTGTTAAAGAAGAACATAAACCATGTGAAAGTAGCCGTTGCATCACCCCAGGCTAACGGACAAGTAGAGAGAGTCAACCGGGTTATAAAGACAATTTTGGGAAAATTGACCAATGACCTGAACCACGTCGATTGGACTAAAAAATTTACTGAAACTGAATATGCCATAAACAACTCTATCCACAGCTCTTGCCGAGATACTCCACGCCGGTTACTTTTTGATGTGGAACAAAGAGGAGAAATAATAGTCGAGTTTACCGAGTATTTCCAAGACAAGATTTGTCCCGACGGGAATCGAGACTTAGAACGTATACGTACTGACACGTCCAATTTTATACTAGCGAAACAAGAATATGACGTTAACAGATCCCTACAAAACAGGACTGTACCCAAAACTTTCCAGGTAGATGAATATGTCGTCATAAGAAACGTGGATACTAGTCCCGGTACAAACAAAAAGCTAATTCCCGTGTACGAAGGTCCGTATGTAATACACAAGGTACTCGGTAACGATAGATACGTCATACGCGATATCGATAACTGTCAACTTACGCAGTTACCTTATGACGGAGTAGTTGAAGCTCACCGAATCAGAAGGTGGCAACAAGTACCCGAAAAGATGCTTCAGAAATTGTTAATCATTTTAGTTAGTCTTGAACGAGGCTGAGTTGTAAGATCACAATATAATGAAAGTATAATAATATTGCAACAACCCTGTCAATTATAAGATCACAATGTAATGAAAATATAATAATATTGTAACAACCCTGTTGTTTATAGCAATCCTGGATTGTGATATTGTAAAAATAATGAAAATGCATCCCTGAATAAGAATAAAGAAAAGAAGGAAGATGAAGTCACTTCACTTCCGGTTATTGGATCAAGTGAAAAACTTTGCATATTGTCACGAGGAAAATCTAATCGGCTATAATCGCCCAACAACCTAACAAATATTCAAGTCTATATATTATTATTATTATTACCAGTACAATAGATCGTCTAAGTATGCTCTTTCTTTTTTTATTATAATTATTTTATTGCTATTGGACCTAAAGATGAAATAATCGTAAATGTAATCTAGGACCACTGTAGTTCTTCAAAAATAAAAGCAAAACAATTACTAATAATCTGTAGAGTGAAGATGATATCGCACTATAAATAATAAAAGGTGGAAGCTAGAGAAACGAAATAATTAACGCGCAGCCACATTAATATCTTAAAAAATCTAGGAACAATTAAATGAGAACAGAAGGAATTCCCGATTGCAACCGGCATAACAATCAAATTGAATAGATGTGTATAGATGTGCACATACATACATATACAATATATGAACTAAGGCATCCAATCCCGGACCATTTTTTGAATCCCGGGATTTCGGGATCTTAAAGTGGTAATCCCGGGATCCCGGAGTTTTTCGGGATATTACTACCATTAATTAAAATATGCTAACAAACTAGTTTTGGGGTCTTTCTTTAGTGCGAATACTAGAAATAAAAACCAAATTTGTGTTAAGCAAGGAGATATAAATGTCTTTATTTTATATAAGTTTAAAAAGCTAATTACAAACTGAATAAACTAAAACCTATGGAATTGAAATTCATTCATATTACAGTCGCAGTCATTTTTACAAAAAGTAAAAAATAGGAGATCATCTTTACACTCACATATAGTATTTATTTTTATATATATATGTGTAGTAATATTAGTACACCAAAACATACATATGTATATATTCTTAAGTATATTCATATACAAGTCGGACGGATTTCGTAAAAAAATATGATGTCATGTCTCCAATTCGCTTCAAATTTTTTTATGGGTTCTATACATGAAACAAGCTAACACGAATTCGAGGATTTTTTTTCTGTGGAGATATGATCTGTCAAAGTTCGAATTTTTTCGTGATTCTGACCATTCATGTACTTCTTCAAATCGGGATCCCGAGTCCCGGTACTAGATGCCTTCATAAAACATACAGTGCGCTGTAAGTAATTCGCTAGCGACAGGTTATGCGATGCCCGTATTGAAAATATCAAAATTTAGCGATTTTGTGCATTACTGGTTGTTAGGCAATGCGCTACCGATTAGTAATCGCCACTTTTATACCAGGTAATCGCTAGCTAAAGGACAAACCACGCGCACCGCTCGGTACGCTTCAATGACATTGCCATGATAAATTCTTTAGGCAAAAAAATTGGTGTCGCAATTTTTGTGACTAGTACCCGCCTGGCTACCACTAATGATTTCGCTGGCCCGCCAGTAGTGAGTACTGCAATGGGATTCTGACAATCGCTAGGCTACATTTTCATCGCCAAAATTCTCAAAGGAAAATCAGTGTGGCCTAAAAGCACGCAACATGGAAAAGTAACGGAACCAATGTGTAATCTACCAAAGCCGCCAGTATGAGGGGCATGTACCTAGATGTTGCATGTTGTTAAGCGCGGCTGCTATTATTTTGGAGATTTTTAGCGATCAAAATTAGCTATAGCGAATGCTGGAATCCGGTCGCTGTGGTCATCCGATATTAGCGATACCAATTCCTTTGCCTAACGAATTTAGCATTGCAATGTCATTGAAGCGTACCGAGCGGTGCGCGTGGTTTGTCCTTTCGTTAGCGATTACCTGGTGCAAAAGTGGCGATTACTAATCGCTAGCGCATTGCCTAACGAGCAATGCTGAAGTTGCTACCGAATTGCCTGACAATCGGTAATGCATGGAATCACCAGCACCAGTCATCAGCAAAACTCCAGCAGAACTACAGGGTGGAAGCTCGACAACTTCCAAGCAAAAAAAAAAAACATTACCTTAGAAACTGATGCGGAATCCAAACAAAATTGGTAAGCGCTGCCTCTTTCGCTTCTAGTAGGCATTAGAAGGGCGTGTCGTTGGGGGTAATGGCTTGAAGGCGACTTTGCATTCCCCGTAATAGCTTCTAGAGCCGCGATTCCATATTTCTTTGCTGGGTTGCTATCCAAGTATTACGAGTCAGCGACTTTTTAAATTTGTAGCAAAATTTAAAAAGAGAAGCTTCCGTTTTTTCCAATTCGGTAATTGCAATTTATAAGGTATCAAAGACAAATATTGCGAATTACTGAAATGTATTCAGAAGCAAACGACTAAAAGAATTTACGAAACTTTTTGGCCGATGAGTTGTAAGGCAAAATATCGAACTATACTACTCGTTATTGCAATTTTCAACTTATTGAGTTTCCAGTGTATAAGTACATAAACATTTTAATCAGCACTGCTTCCTCTCTTTGCAAAACAAAAAAAACGGCAATAATAATCGCAAAAACCGACAATTGAAAAACCTCTGGCAATGAAGCGGGTAAGCGTTGACGCATTCGAAAATCACTGTCAATAATGGTTTGTGAATAAAAAATTTGGTTTGCTCGGATTTAGTTAGCGATGTGTTGAGAACCTGAACGGATTTACTAATTAGGCGGCGCGCAAATAAAATAGCAGCTAAGTAAGAAAAAAGTGGTTAATAATAGTGCGATTGGTTTATGACGTTTATACCAAGAAAAAGTAAGTGAAGCAAGTACAATAAAAATGGAACTAACTAAAACAAACTGTTTTAATATGTAAATAAATAAAAGTAGAAATTATAAATTTATCAAATACTAAAATTCTTCCAATAGAAATAAATAAGTTGAGTTTGAATGATGAAAACGCGAAACGAAATGTGAATAACATACATACATACATAGGGAACATATATACATACATACATACAGTGATGAACAAAATTATTGGCACAGCAAGATAGCTAAACTTTAACACTGCTTTTTGGCCACTTATGAAATGATTTTTAATTGCAAAAAAAAAAGAAATGAGAGAGAATGAAAAATTATCAATTATATTCAGTTCAATTCATTTTATTATGTGATGTATTTAATTACAGTAATTATTAAAGAAAAAAAGTACCTATTAATACAAAACAAAATTATTGGCACACTTCACACAATAACAAAATAGTTAAATATGTACTAATGAAATTAATATTTTGTAGCTAAGCCCTCTTGTATGATGACTTGGCATCGAAGAAACCAATTTTTGGGTGGTTTCTGCTCCAATATTCTGCCATTCCTCTACTAGTGGCTAAGGGTGGGTAACTCTGTAAATTTTGGTGTGCTGACTCAGTAACTCCAACTCACTTTAATGAGTCAGCACAGTGAGCTGGCACAAGTGTGCTATCGCACAATTGGTATGTACATCGAAATTTTTGATGATGTTAGTAATCGAAATCGATTTAGAAAAGATTATCTTTAGCTTCTGTTCAGCTGGCCGGCAAAATTTTAGAAAGATGATTTCAACCGGTGAGTTCATTTGCAAAATAATTCCCCTTGGATGTATTAACTTCCAGCCCAGTTATGCATACTTAGCTTTGCTTGAGAGTGGTCATGTAAGAATCTGTTAAATAGGCTATGCTTGTAAGCGGTTACCCAATGCATAGCACTTCACATGTAGAATTCTCTTTGGTTTTGATTTTACGTAAAAATGGTATAACAGTGCAGGTATGCATAACTGGGCTATTCGCCTTGCTTCTTGTTAAATTTGGTAGTCGTATATTCAATTGATGGTTAGTGTAGTGATGCCATCTATTATGGTACTTTTTGGAAGATCGTATTGTGTGAATGTGTCAGCTCATCAATTGAGTTACCACATCGACACAGTTCTAAACAATGCAAGCTGCACCGAGCTATGCAAGTGTCAGCACATCAACTGAGTTACCATATCGACTCTGTAGCACACTGAGCTATACATTGTCAGCACATAAACTGAGTTACTGAGTTAAAAAATTTTTCAGAGGTGAGTCTGAGCGTGCGGCACAGTTCTAAGAGTCAGCACAGTAACCCAGCACAGTGCTGAGCTACCCACCTCTACTAGTGGCACCTTTAACCCTGCTTTTGTTGTTATAACACGCTTCTTAACGCGCCTATCTAGCTCTTCCCACAAATGTTCTATTGGGTTTAGATCAGGCGATTGAGGCGGATGCGGCAATGTATGTTTATTATGGTGCGCAAGCCACATACGAACATCATCAGCAGTATGCTTCGGGTCGTTGTCGTGCTGAAATGCGAATGACTCTGGCAATTTCAACTTTTCGGCACTTTTTTGACATTTCTGTTCAAGATTTCCATGTAATATTTCTTGTCCATAATGCCATCAATGAACTCCAGCTCACCGACACCTGCAGCGGACATGCAGCCCCACACAATGACTCCTCCACCACCATGTTTTACACTCGCAGAAATGTTCTTTTTTTGCAGTTCGGTGTTGGGCTTTCTCCACACAATTTGCCGGCCATCAGATTGAAAGATGTTGAATTTACTTTCATCTGAGAAGAGTACATGGTCCCAAAAGTCACTTCGCTTGCTTAGGTACTCCTTAGCATAGGCTAAACGCTTCTTTTGGTTAGCTTTCGAAATTAGGGGTTTGCGTCTAGCTACACGAGAATTGTAGTTATACTCATGCAGTGCTTTCCGGACTGTTATTGGATGAATATCCTTTCCCAACTCTTCCTTAACTTCTGTTGCGATTTGTGAGGAGGATATTCTCGGTTTTTTTTTTTACCTTCCTCACTATTTGGCCGCATTCGCGGTCGTTTAAAACCTTAGGCCTGCCTGTACGTTTTGCGCTTTGCGAAGATGAAGCCCCCTTAAAGCGTTGTACAATGCTCCGTATAGTGTAGCGGCTCCTGTCCATCATTTCACCAATCTCAGCATATGATTTTCCCTGATTATGCAAATATAATATTATTTTCCACTGAGATTCGGTAGTTTCACTTTTTTCTGCTCATTTTAATAAAAATTAAGGAAACTTCACAATATTTTAAGGCAAACTGATGTTTGAAGTTTGCCTTCTGTCAACATCGCAATTTCTTACGTAGACAAAGAGGGACTTAAAAAAAAAAGTTGCTAGATTGATAGAATTTGGACGAAATAGCCCGGTAACATTTAAGTGTTCCAATAATTTTGTTTGTCGAAAATTAGTACTTTTTTATAATTTATATTTATTTTTAATTAAATATAAAACATAACAAAATTAATTAAAGTTCATATAGTTGATAACTTGTCATTCTGTCTACCGCTTTTTTTTGCAATTAAAAATCATTTCATAAGTGGCCAAACACCAGTGTTAAAGTTTAACTGCCTTGCTGTGCCAATAATTTTGTTCATCACTGAATGTACATACGTATATTTTCGGCTATATTATTGTAAATAAAATAACCTAAATCCATGTTCTCTCGTTTTCAGTAAAAAACACAATGACAATAAATGTACAAAATTGTTTTAAATTTTTTGTTTTTGAACACAAGTTTTTTTGTCGAAAGTGAAAATTGTGAAACAATTTTACGTACATTCATACATACATATTCCTTCGATTAAGCTCTGCATGGCTTTGAAACCAATTAAATGTTAGCCGTAATAAGTTGACCAAAAGTTACCTATTTTAGTAGTCGACTACGAACTCCCGACAGGGTACAGATGAATATACATATGCATGCACGATATCAGGTTCGAAGTATATCTAAACGAATGATTTGATATCATAATTAGGGTACTCACAGTTCTATATTATCTACTGTGTTAATTTTGCCACCTGGTAACTTTAAAACATTTTACCATGTGGTAACTTTGTTTGTTGTTGGTTCCCATACTAATTAGAGATAACACTTTTGGGCAAAATTTCTAGACTTTGTCTCATGTTTATGTTCTGTAATAAATTGGCATCTATCGCTGCTTGTACATACATACATGAATTTCGCTTTGGGCGCAGCGCTGCTTGTACATAAGGTCGGTGTTATGCAGAAATTTTGTTTGGCAAACTGCGTGCAATTGTTGTTGCAGCAAACTCGGAGAGAGCGAGTTTGGCGACTCTCACAGAAAACTAATTTTGTTTGGTCAAACTGCAGCAAATTCGGTGTTGTCATATACAAAAATTTTAAATTTTGCGCGTTATGTACATCTGAAATTCTCATTTCGTGTTGGCAATAGCCATGAAAACCATAATGAACGTGCAACCCTGTGTCAAACTCGACATAACCACCTCCGAGCAAACTAAGGAGCCGCCATTTAATTTGGCAAACAAAAGTTTGTCTGCATAACACCGACCTAAAGCAGTGTTTGCATTATTCAACTTTGCGTTCAACAATTGCGTTCAACTCAACGCAGGGTTGCACGAAAAAAAAGTTGAATGGCTGAATGTTGGCTGGCGACCAACTTTGTTGAAAGCGATTAGTTAAAAGGCCATTCAACCAAAAGTTGAATGCAAAGTTGAACAATGCAAACACCTTTTTATGGCGAATATTTTGATATTTTTTCATATTTTGATATTTTTAGCCATTCGACTTTTTTTTCGTGCAACCCTGCGCTGAGTTGAACGCAAATGTTGAACGCAAAGTTGAACAATGCAAACACACTTTAAGTTTCTCTTTGCGCCTGCCTGAAGCTGGCAAAGGTTATTTTTTTTTTAATTTTTGCGCTGTGCTAGCTGAGTATAAAAAAGAGAAGAGAGAATAGAGAGAAATATGTATGTGGTTTGTTGATGCTCTCTAAACACAAACGCGTGAAAGGCAAACGGTCTAGCAATGCGTGGTATTGTTGATCAACTTAATACTTTATTTAAACATAAGGGTTGCTCACAGTTCGAGTGTGTTATCTTGTTAAAGTTGCCACCTTTTAACTTTAGAAGTAAACTGTGAGTACCCTAATTGAGAATGCGTGTACTTAATATTAAAAATATTTTTTTTATAAACTGCCATTCCACAAGAATGTATTTTAAAATGTAATTTAGCCTCTAAATCCATTTAGTAAAATGTTAGATATTATACAAATAAAAAATGTTTCTTACAGCACCATGTCTACAAAAAATAACATATTTCGGCTGCTGCTTATCGTTTACTTAGCACACTGGACACGAGCAACGACTAAAGATTATGTCGGTATGTACAATAAAAAATAAATATTCTGAGAATAGAAACAAGTTCAGATAATATAATATGCATTTACGACTAGTACTTTAATTTAGTCTTGTAATAACAGCAAACAGAAAGAATGAACCTAATAATTTAAATATCAACGGTTTAGTTGTCTTTGCAGAATACCTAAATCCCTGTGCTCTTATCGCTCAAAAGCTTTTATTAGCCGCTTCATTATTACTAATGGGTAGAAAATTTAATTTAAGTTTGAAGTTAAATATAGGTAGGACAGTAATCCTCCGTTCGAACTTGCAGAAGACAACCCTCACAAATTGGAAAATATCCAAAAATCTCACAATAGCACAAATTGTATAAATAAAATTAAAAAATTGTCTAAAGCAGTTTGGTAAGCAATCGTAAGAAAATTAGTAATTTACTAATTTCCGCACACTATAAGTTCTAATAAGTTATTTTAAACTTAAAACTCATCCTAGTAAGAATGTTTCTAGCAAGATTTTGCAGCTTCCTCTCCAAGTAAACTGTCACTTTGCTCTCTAAATTTGCGCCACTCTGCAATTTTTTTGCATATGGCTCATTCCATCCCAAATCACCCAGGCCGGCGGAAAGTGAATTTAAGATTGCGATAAAACTCACAGGGATTGTTCCTTGAACAATTTAAGGAGACACGTATTTTTTCTTTTTGCTCAGAAATGCGAATTTTTCGAATAATGATTTTTTTCTTTTTGAGTACGAACGCTTCTTTTTTCCTCTCTTAATAGCAACTTTTGATGAAATCGTTT
>NW_023458559.1:25601728-25604969 GCF_013731165.1 Rhagoletis pomonella | reverse complement strand
AAAAAAACTTGTGTTCAAAAACAAAAAATTGTATGTATGTATATATGTATGTTCCCTATGTATGTATGTATGTTAATAGCACATCTTTAGCGGGCTTAATACATGCTAACTAAATCATGCAGGTAATAGTTAACCTAAAATAAGTATAAAAGCCGAGAGTACCAAAAACATTATATGAATTGACACCCTACAAGTGAACTTACTAATAACCGGTTTGTAGTTAGCTGAAAATAAACTGACCTTTTTTGCGACGTCATCATGTAAAAGTAGTCACTTGAAAGCATTGTAACGTAGTCGAGGCGTAGTCTCCCCTAGTTGAAAGAAAGTGAACTTATAGTGCATTTATATTTAGTTGAATTCCCTACAGGGTACTTTAATTCGTTTTATTGGCTTGCATTTTATTGTCTAACAATTTTTTTTTTGTTATTTTCCTTATTCACGTTTCGTTTTCGCAGAGGTGATTACCAGTAGTAACTCTGTTATTCATCATTCAAACTCAACTTATTTATTTCTATTGGAAGAATTTTAGTATTTGATAAATTTATAATTTCTACTTTTATTTATTTACATATTAAAACAGTTTGTTTTAGTTAGTTCCATTTTTATTGTACTTGCTTCACTTACTTTTCCTTGGTATAAACGTCATAAACCAATCGCACTATTATTACCCACTTTTTTCTTACTTAGCTACTATTTTATTTGCGCGCCGCCTAATTAGTAAATCCGTTCAGGTTCTCAACACATCGCCAACTAAATCCGATCAAACCAAATTTTTTATTCACAAACCATTGACAGTGATTTTCGAATGCGTCAACGCTTACCCGCTTCATTGCCAGAGGTTTTTCAATTGTCGGTTTTTGCGATTATTATTGCCGTTTTTTTTGTTTTGCAAAGAGAGGAAGCAGTGCTGATTAAAATGTTTATGTACTTATACACTGGAAACTCAATAAGTTGAAAATTGCAATAACGAGTAGTATAGTTCGATATTTTGCCTTACAACTCATCGGCCAAAAAGTTTCGTAAATTCTTTTAGTCGTTTGCTTCTGAATACATTTCAGTAATTCGCAATATTTGTCTTTGATACCTTATAAATTGCAATTACCGAATTGGAAAAAACGGAAGCTTCTCTTTTTAAATTTTGCTACAAATTTAAAAAGTCGCTGACTCGTAATACTTGGATAGCAACCCAGCAAAGAAATATGGAATCGCGGCTCTAGAAGCTATTACGGGGAATGCAAAGTCGCCTTCAAGCCATTACCCCCAACGACACGCCCTTCTAATGCCTACTAGAAGCGAAAGAGGCAGCGCTTACCAATTTTGTTTGGATTCCGCATCAGTTTCTAAGGTAATGTTTTTTTTTTTTGCTTGGAAGTTGTCGAGCTTCCACCCTGTAGTTCTGCTGGAGTTTTGCTGATGACTGGTGCTGGTGATTCCATGCATTACCGATTGTCAGGCAATTCGGTAGCAACTTCAGCATTGCTCGTTAGGCAATGCGCTAGCGATTAGTAATCGCCACTTTTGCACCAGGTAATCGCTAACGAAAGGACAAACCACGCGCACCGCTCGGTACGCTTCAATGACATTGCAATGCTAAATTCGTTAGGCAAAGGAATTGGTATCGCTAATATCGGATGACCACAGCGACCGGATTCCAGCATTCGCTATAGCTAATTTTGATCGCTAAAAATCTCCAAAATAATAGCAGCCGCGCTTAACAACATGCAACATCTAGGTACATGCCCCTCATACTGGCGGCTTTGGTAGATTACACATTGGTTCCGTTACTTTTCCATGTTGCGTGCTTTTAGGCCACACTGATTTTCCTTTGAGAATTTTGGCGATGAAAATGTAGCCTAGCGATTGTCAGAATCCCATTGCAGTACTCACTACTGGCGGGCCAGCGAAATCATTAGTGGTAGCCAGGCGGGTACTAGTCACAAAAATTGCGACACCAATTTTTTTGCCTAAAGAATTTATCATGGCAATGTCATTGAAGCGTACCGAGCGGTGCGCGTGGTTTGTCCTTTAGCTAGCGATTACCTGGTATAAAAGTGGCGATTACTAATCGGTAGCGCATTGCCTAACAACCAGTAATGCACAAAATCGCTAAATTTTGATATTTTCAATACGGGCATCGCATAACCTGTCGCTAGCGAATTACTTACAGCGCACTGTATGTTTTATGAAGGCATCTAGTACCGGGACTCGGGATCCCGATTTGAAGAAGTACATGAATGGTCAGAATCACGAAAAAATTCGAACTTTGACAGATCATATCTCCACAGAAAAAAAATCCTCGAATTCGTGTTAGCTTGTTTCATGTATAGAACCCATAAAAAAATTTGAAGCGAATTGGAGACATGACATCATATTTTTTTACGAAATCCGTCCGACTTGTATATGAATATACTTAAGAATATATACATATGTATGTTTTGGTGTACTAATATTACTACACATATATATATAAAAATAAATACTATATGTGAGTGTAAAGATGATCTCCTATTTTTTACTTTTTGTAAAAATGACTGCGACTGTAATATGAATGAATTTCAATTCCATAGGTTTTAGTTTATTCAGTTTGTAATTAGCTTTTTAAACTTATATAAAATAAAGACATTTATATCTCCTTGCTTAACACAAATTTGGTTTTTATTTCTAGTATTCGCACTAAAGAAAGACCCCAAAACTAGTTTGTTAGCATATTTTAATTAATGGTAGTAATATCCCGAAAAACTCCGGGATCCCGGGATTACCACTTTAAGATCCCGAAATCCCGGGATTCAAAAAATGGTCCGGGATTGGATGCCTTAGTTCATATATTGTATATGTATGTATGTGCACATCTATACACATCTATTCAATTTGATTGTTATGCCGGTTGCAATCGGGAATTCCTTCTGTTCTCATTTAATTGTTCCTAGATTTTTTAAGATATTAATGTGGCTGCGCGTTAATTATTTCGTTTCTCTAGCTTCCACCTTTTATTATTTATAGTGCGATATCATCTTCACTCTACAGATTATTAGTAATTGTTTTGCTTTTATTTTCGAAGAACTACAGTGGTCCTAGATTACATTTACGATTATTTCATCTTTAGGTCCAATAGCAATAAAATAATTATAATAAAAAAGAAAGAGCATACTTAGACGATCTATTGTACTGGTAATAATAATAATAATATATAGACTTGAATATTTGTTAGGTTGTTGGGCGATTATAGCCGATTAGATTTTCC
>NW_023458559.1:25599707-25601628 GCF_013731165.1 Rhagoletis pomonella | reverse complement strand
AAAAAATGTAATAACATCGCAACTGAAATTGAAAAAGTCGTGGCTAATAAATTTTTTGTCATAAAATTATGTGGAAAATGTAATTCTATGAAATCCATCATATAAATCAAAAAGTGAATTTTGAATTTTTTATTAGTTATGACTTTTTACATTTCAGCGATGATGTTTGTTACGTTTTTTTTTTTTTTTGAATTTCTGGTGACGATATGTATACTTCAAAATAGATAATTGCTCGGCGCGCAATACCTCGTATCCGCCAAATGCAATACCACGTATAAGATAGTCCGAAAATTTGACAAAGGAGCGAAAAAATGTATTTTCTTCAAAATTTGTGAATGGTTTCCCAACTAAACGTACTAAATATGAGCTGCTACTATAATTATCCACTATTTAATTTGTAAAGTAGAGAAGCATTGAGACAGGATAACCAAAATAAATTGTTTTCAATGCCACCTCACGGATGCGAGGTATTGTGTGACAAGCGACGATATGCTATTGAATTCTTTGACAGTTTTGAACCGCCGCACACTGGGCCAGGAGACCTTCATAACTGCCATCAAATAAAATAAAGCTTTTAGACCTTCTAAAGTGGATCGAATGTTTTCGTAGGTATGTATTATTAAATAAAATAAATGTCTACTATTGGAAAAAACTAGTAAACAAAAACAAAAAAAAAATGCGAAAAATCAGGGGTAAGTCCTATCTACTTCAATATAATTTGGCTCTCAAAGGGCTTAGAGACAAAGGGCTTGACACAAATTAAAGGTCTTGAATAGCACTAAAACGCACTTGTTCTTCGAGTGATATAAAATTGTGTGAAGGATACACAGCTGCATACAAATAAAATAAATATAATAAATAATATATTTTTACAATTGAGGTGTTAAATTTTTTTTCGAATTTTGAACAGTGGAATCGCGTTGCTCGTCTCAAAATCTGTAATATTAGTGTAATAAAAATATAAAATTTCTTTTTTTTAATAAATCCGGTGGATTTTGCATGTTTTTTCGAAGAACACTATTTTTGACCAATTTTTTTAAGGTCAAGGAGTAATTGTGGCTCAATGGCAATATTTTTCGGAGAAAAGGAATTACATTAGCTTTCAAAACCATTTTGTTTCATATCAAAATGCTGCTTCTGTCGAAAGCTCTATGATTAATTCGCATGTAGTGTTCAAAAAGCACACTGTGCATTTATAAAAATATATATAATATAGCAAAATAAAATATGTTTCATACTTGGGCGTACACAATTTTTGATTCTTGTTTCAAGTTGCTAAAATTTTGCGTTGATTTTTAATACATAATTTCGTTTGCTGACGGTATTGTGCATTTTCTTCAATATAGAAAACTTTTAGAACGTCCTTTGTATGGAATAAAATGCGAGACACTTTTAACAAAAAAATTCTCGAAAATCGACACGAGCAAGCAACTTGAAACTTGCACTTTTATATACTGGAATTAAATAGGCTATAAACCTACATACCCTTCTCTTAAATTCTCATTAGAAATGTTGAAATATTGATGATAATTTTTTTTTTTTTTTTTTTAATTTTCGCAAGTTTTCCACAAATCTTGAAGCTTTAATTTATGGGGTTTCGACATAACTTCCAAGGACATAACTTCCACCGAGCCGTGACATAGGATCCATGGGAGTTATGTCGTGAAATTACTACCATCGATCGATTTTTGGCCCATGGCAGTAAGGTCTGACATTATTTCCACAGATCTGATTCATGTAAGGTATGTCAGACATAAGTTCAATGATAATTGTATATCACCACCATTGTATATCACTATCTCTTATTCTATGTTGTGTAAAAATTTAATAGATATGTATATCGATTTTTATACCCGAGCGCACTTGTGCACAAGTGGCGATCCTGCCCTACCTAACTGGAATCCTAGTAGAATCCTTCTTA
>NW_023458559.1:25584215-25599607 GCF_013731165.1 Rhagoletis pomonella | reverse complement strand
TCTTATAATTAACAGGGTTGTTGCAATATTATTATACTTTCATTATATTGTGATCTTACGAATAATCCCAACGGTTTTTACCCTCCATTCCCGCCCATCCGCACGAGGGGCGCGTGATACAAAAAAGATGGTAGTTTCAATAAACAACTTTTGACGGATAATAAAATTTTTTGAAGTTTCATAAATTGTGAGCATTCCCAACGGCCTTGCCACTTTGATAAAATTAAAACAATAAATCGGAGTATTTTCTTTCCCACATTTATACCAATTTAATAATACTTCAAATGAAAAATCATTATAAGTGCTTGGTAATTTTTTTACTTACGTGGTTCGCACCTTTTTTTATTAAGAATATATAAAATATGTAATGTTAAAGGAGACTTCATTGAAATTTTATAATAAAAATCACGAGAGCATTATGTTATTGTTGTTATGTTGTTATTTTGTTGCAATTTAAAAATGTAATTCTATGAAATTGTCTTTCCAAATAAATCCTTTTATAATCGCCAATTCCATGTGAGTAAATTGTTCTCATAATTAAACATGCAAAACAAAAACAAATTGGGAAAAATTATTTTTGTTTTACTTTATAATTTTGGGAATATTTGTTCACATGAGATTCGTGATTCGTGATGAAATTTACTTTTAAATTTCAAAAATTGCAAAAAATTAGGCTTTGTGGTTAGCGTATCACCAACTTCAACAAATTTCGAATTTAAAATTTCCAATGTATGCAAAAAACTTGAATTCGTCTTGCGCAGGCCGCCCTCCGATAAGCAATTAGCATAAGTACAATTTTGATCACTTTCTTCATCCGTTCTGAAACCTAGTTTCGTCAACTCCCTTTTTGAGATTATACATTAATTTTCAAGTTCATCATATTCGACATCTTTGAGTAGACTGGTGAAATCTTCCGCTTAAAAAAATATTACTGCTCGTTATCAGGTAGCACGAATTTAAGGAAATGTCATAATTGTATTAAAAGTCAAATGGTTAACAACAACAACGAATACCATTAAATGAAACTACCTTCTTTTTTGTATCATGGAGGGGCGCAGTCCGCATGACGTACGGAACCAGTATTTTCAATTTTTGCGCCGAGTCACGACAGGCAGGAGTTTGTTAAGTGTCGAGATCTAAAACTGTTCAGCTACAGAACTAAATTCATCAGCTGATGTTATGTCTTTATGTTAATAATTCATTTATTGAGAGAGATATATCAAACGTGCTGGAATGAGAGTTAAAATCCTGGCATAAGCAACGGAGTGGGTCGTGCAATTCAAAATTAGTTTTGCAAGCTTTCAGAAATAGGGGACAAAAGTGTCTTGATACCTGGGAGGGAACATTCAGGCTAACTTCACCCAGAAGAAGCGGACTTGAAATTGAGCCTGTCAGTAATTTAACTATAAAAATCGATATACATACATATCTATTAAATTTTTACACAACATAGAATAAGAGATAGTGATATACAATGGTGGTGATATACAATTATCATTGAACTTTTGTCTGACATAACTTACATGAATCAGATCTGTGGAAATAATGTCAGACTTTACTGCCATGGGCCAAAAATCGATCGATGGTAGTAATTTCACGACATAACTCCCATGGATCCTATGTCACGGCTCGGTGGAAGTTATGTCGAAACCCCATAAATTAAAGCTTCAAGTTTTGTGGAACACTTGCGAAAATTCAAAAAATTTAAAAAAATTATCATCAATATTTCAACATTTCTAATGAGAATTTAAGAGAAGGGTATGTAGGTTTATAGCCTATTCAATTCCAGTATATAAAAGTGCAAGTTTCAAGTTGCTTGCTCGTGTCGATTTTCGAGAATTTTTTTTGTTAAAGGTATTTCGCATTTTATTCCATGCAAAGGCCGTTCTAAAAGTTTTCTATATTGAAGAAAATGCATAATACCGTCAGCAAACGAAATTATGTATTAAAAATCAACGCAAAATTTTAGCAACTTGAAACAAGAATCAAAAATTGTGTACGCCCAAGTATGAAACATATTTTATTTTGCTATATTATATATATTTTTATAAATGCACAGTGTGCTTTTTGAACACTACATGCGAATTAATCATAGCGCTTTCGACAGAAGCAGCATTTTGATATGAAACAAAATGGTTTTGAAAGCTAATGTAATTCCTTTTCACCGAAAAATATTGCCATTGAGCCACAATTACTCCTTGACCTTAAAAAAATTGGTCAAAAATAGTGTTCTTCGAAAAAACATGCAAAATCCACCGGATTTATTAAAAAAAGAAATTTTATATTTTTATTATACTAATATTATAGATTTTGAGACGAGCAACGCGATTCCACTGTTCAAAATTCGAAAAAAAATTGAACACCCCAATTGTAAAAATTTATTATTTATTATAATTATTTTATTTGTATGCAGCTGTGTATCCTTCACACAATTTTATCACTCGAAGAACAAGCGCGTTTTAGTGCTATTCAAGACCTT
Organism: Rhagoletis pomonella; assembly: GCF_013731165.1. Classification (NCBI taxonomy): domain Eukaryota; kingdom Metazoa; phylum Arthropoda; class Insecta; order Diptera; family Tephritidae; genus Rhagoletis; species Rhagoletis pomonella. The sequence goes on along the minus strand of NW_023458559.1, from coordinate 25,597,128 downwards.
TAATTTGTGTCAAGCCCTTTGTCTCTAAGCCCTTTGAGAGCCAAATTATATTGAAGTAGATAGGACTTACCCCTGATTTTTCGCATTTTTTTTGTTTTTGTTGACTAGTTTTTTCCAATAGTAGACATTTATTTAATTAGAAGGTCTAAAAGCTTTATTTTATTTGATGGCAGTTATGAAGGTCTCCTGGCCCAGTGTGCGGCGGTTCAAAACTGTCAAAGAATTCAATAGCATATCGTCACTTGTCACACAATACCTCGCATCCGTGAGGTCGCATTGAAAACAATTTATTTTGGTTACCCTGTCTCAATGCTTCTCTACTTTACAAATTTAATAGTGGATAATTATAGTAGCAGCTCATATTTAGTACGTTTAGTTGGGAAACTATTCACAAATTTTGAAGAAAGTACATTTTTTCGCTCCTTTGTGAAATTTTTGGACTATCTTATACGTGGTATTGCATTTGGCGGATACGAGGTATTGCGCGCCAAGCAATTATCTATTTTGAAGTATACATATCGTCACCTGAAATTAAAAAAAAAAAAACGTAACAAACATCATCGCTGAAATGTAAAAAGTCATAACTAATAAAAAATTCAAAATTCACTTTTTGATTTATATGATGGATTTCATAGAATTACATTTTCCACATACTTTTATGACAAAAAATATATTAGCCACGACTTTTTCAATTTCAGTTGCGATGTTATTACATTTTTTGCATTACAGGAGACGATATGTACTCGTAGTTAGTATGATTGCCGTACTGAGTGCCATACCTACATAAGAGCGCTGAACTTGCCCTTGCCAGCTTGATTTTTTTCTCACTGGTATGTGTTGCTGGCCGCTGTAGTCAAAGGGTTATATACAACTTTTTGCAAGGAACGCGATGAATTGCCAAATGAAATGTTAAATGTCATAACTGGGAACTTGGTAAATCACCTGAAATCTTCATCAGATTATTTTTCGGATGGTCGTAGTAATATTAACTTGGTACAAAATCCATTTACGAAGCATTCATAGATCTTCAGAATACTTCGACATTTAAACACACCTTTGAATCTGTGTCTCTGAAAGAGTTTTGGGTTAGTGTTAAGAGTAAATATCATGAAGTCGCTAAAAATGCCATCTTAACTTTGCTTCCTTCTTTTACAACGTACTCTGTCAACAGGGTTTTCAGCTTACACTTATACAAAAAACAAATTCAGGTCGAAATTAGATGCTACCCCAGAAATGTGCATACAGTTTTCAGACATTATATCGAACTACTATGTTATACAATACCTAATTAATAACAGTGAAACAATTTCATTCTCTACATTAAGTTTTAGAGTATGTTTATTATTTCTAGTAAAAATTTGTATTCATATAGAAACTGCACTGCCTTTAACTTTTAGTAATTTAATGTGGGGTTTCATAAAATTAATGGGGTTTAGTAAGGGTTCTATCATCTTAAAAGTTTAAGAACCCCTGTCTTTTAGCACCTTCATTAGCCGCAGCTCTAGCAAGAAGCCAGTTGTACGAACCGGTTTCTAGGAAAACGTATATTTTTTAAATCCCGCGCTTAACTCTTACATGAACAGATCGTTTTAATCAAATGTTAGAAGACGATTCAAGAAACTTCAATAAAGTATACTTACTCTAACAGCCGGTTTCACCAGCAATTTAAGTGGAAAATGATTTTTTATTTTCTGTAAATTTTCACATAAAATTCAAAAAGTTAAAATAATTTTTTCACATAAATTGCTTTCGTGAAATAGGCTGTAACTGCCGCAGATTTAATTTTTACAAAATGTTTTAGCATCTGGTTTTATTACGGCTAGCCAAAAGGAGAATCCTTTCTTTTTGGGTTAAAATATAAATTTCTAACACATTATATTCCATACTCACCTAAATTTCCTCATAAGCACTTGGTAAAATTATTAAACGAAATGGAAATCGTTTCATTCCTTATTTCAAAATTATTACAACAATTTAGTTTTATTCATATGCATTTTTATTAATGATTGCTTATTATTTTACTAAGCTTACAATTGCCGTTATAAAATACTACATCAAATCAGTTTTAATATAATAGTAATATAATATGTATGTATTTTTTTTTATTTTATTAATCAATAACAAATTGAATTTACCTATCATTTGGGCATCAAAGTAATTGTAGTTATTTTATTACTCATTGCAATAAAATAAAACAATAAAAACATTGAGGAATCATGTTCGATTAAAAGAAAACAAATATTTAAATTGAGACCATTTAGAGAGATCATTAACGATGGTATTTATTAATTTTCCTCATGTAGAAATTGAACCTTTAGAAATAATTGTAAAATACTCGAAAACCAAATAAACAAAATTTGTTTAGTTCTTCCATTTTAATGATATCAGATTAGCGATAGTGAAACTTAAATAAAAATAACAAGCGGGTGGTCAACAGATTCACACTGTTGTCATAATGCGAAGCTTTTCGAAATCAAATTAAATACATTTTTTCTTCTGAGCAAATAATATGCATATTATGTATTTAAAATCTGCCCTGTAACTTTATAGAATTCATTTGTTATTCCAACATCTATAATTTTATATTGTTATTTTTTGTTCCATTAGCGGGTTAAAGACATACAGGTCAAAGGCATTTCATCACAGGAATGAAGCAACAAAAATTTAATTTGGCAAACTTAACAATTCTAAAGACACGCATAGGAAGAAATACAGCTAACAATAGATATTTTCTTTGGGTTAAAAATAAAACAGAAAATAATAATAGTAGGGAAGGATCACAGCACAGTCTATTAGGTAATACATACATACTTCTTTTAAACCGGTTTGCGTTATAAGTTTAAAATACACATTTATGTATTAATAATTTTTAGGTGGTTTAAAATAAATGAATCATGTGAAAACATCTTTAATAGATTTACATGTATGTATATAGTTCGAATTTCAAAATCATATATCGTCGTTTAAAATACAAAACGCATATCAAGATACAGCAAACCGGCACATATGACGTTATCGAAATTTTACAGTGGAGAGTAAAAATTGTGTTTGTTGTTGTTTTAACAGCATGCAAATTCCGTAAAGAGTTTTGGGAAGTGTTGCTGGAGTGACGGTCCTTGGCCAGATATAAATCTGGGTCGTTCCGGTTACCTAGACCCGACTGCCGTGGGTCTTATTTCAAAACGGGTTTCTCTTTTATAAAGCAATCCCATTTCAGGCTAGTTACAAATCGCTATTTTGGTACGAATAGATAAGACCAGCTGCCAGGTGCTTTCTGTGAGCAAAACTCATTTTTGGTGCAAATTTCAGTTACGCGGTTTTGAACTTTAAACGACGATATGTACATAAATATGTATGCAAGTACATATGTATATAAGTGTGTATACAGCTTTACAAAAACCTCACTAACTCAAAACGGTGCCTTGCAAAATCGTGTTTTCTTTTTGTTCTGTTAATGACATTTAGTACGTCTACTGTAAAAGTACAGTTAATGATTTTCAGTGAGCAAACACCTAAGGACTTTCAAGATATTTGGATTCATAAAATCAGTACACATTTAGGCTTTACAAACATTTTTCTTTTTAAATGTAAAATGCTCTGATTAGTGTTAATTTGCTATTTTTGCACATTCATACAATCCCGAATCAAGTGTTATATGATATCTGTATTTATATGTATGTATATACATATATATATATATAAAGTTTATATATATATATATATATATATATATATATATATATAAATTTTATATATATATATATATATATATATATATGTGTTTATATATATATATATATATATATATATATGTCCATATAACATTTACCTACATTCAATTAAGTATCTTCTTATCTTTTGCATAATATTCATTAGTAATTATCTCTTAACTAGTTTATATTGCGGTTATAAGTAAGTATATATGTATGTATAGTAGGTATGTAAATATGTATAAGAGGTTAATTAGTTAGAAAATACATTGATTGTGTGCTCGTATAATTCCCTCATCAATTATATGTATGTACGTGGGTTAATAAACCCTTACACAAATATTTGCTTGTGATAGTAAATTTTGATAGTTATCGATAATGATCATATGCATACGCAGGTGGATATTTTTTGTGTGGTAGTATTGGTATGGGTTATATTGTAATTAGGAATTAAAAATCAAAAATAAAGGAATTTTTCCGGCAAAGCAAGTCCTCATACAAGTTTAAAAAATTCATCGATGTTCAAGATAATTATCGCTTAAAACTATAATCATAAAAAAACTAAAAAGCTTTTAAATAAAAACTCTCTGAGAAAATTTAAAGTAATTCTAAAGTTTAGAGTACTGTTTGGAGCCTTCGTATTTGGCTATTTTTTAGGAAACAAGAAAGTAAACTACTTGAAAGGTTAAGTCCGCAGATACTCAAGTCTCTACTGCATTCACAAGTTAAGGCAACAGCCCAACAGGAAGTGTGACGAAGAAGAAAGAGATTGCTTCTGCCCGCATTTTAAAAGTCCTTGCAGTCAGAACAAGACCTGGACATAAATCACGTTACTTTGAAACGATTGTTGTTCAAACGATACTGACAAAACGTATGTTTATGCAGATTTTTTAAGCTTGCGGTGTTTTGTCTTCTGAGGGGATTCCATTTTGGGACGTATTTTCAAATCCGCCCAGCTCACGTAAATCTTAATATTTTTCTAAAATATTTTCAATGAAGTTTTCAAATATACTAAATTTTGTAATTGCTGTGGAAAAACCGCAACTTTTTTTGGTGATGCAGTTTGCAATATATATGTAAGTCCTCGAATAAAATGTCGGGGAGAATTTTTTGATCAAGACCCAAAAGAAAACCTAAGCATTAGCTGGTTAAGTTTAGTAATTTTATGAGTGATTTTTGTACTCTTTGTAACAAACATAATTTGAATGTAGCTCTTATTAGCCACCGGCTTGCCCACCCCTGTTATAAAAATACAAAGGATTGACCGAGGACGCGTTCCGGTTTTGGTTCAATTCAACACGAGAACAAAATGTATTGTCAAGAACGTTCCCACAAAAGAACCAAACGGTAAAAAAGGTATTGAAATTAGTTTGAACGTGAACAAAATGAGAACAAAAGGCTCGGGAACGTTTCCGCAAAGAACAAAATGCGAAGAAAACTCTCGGGAATGTTCTCAAAAAGGACTAAAATGTGAAATCAAACTCTCGAGAACGTTCACAAGAAGTACAGAATGAGAACGAAATTTTCGGGAATTTTTCCAATGAGAAAGAAAGTCTCGGGAACGTTCTGCTATAGAACAAAATTTTTGAGAATTTAACGTTAAGAATGAGAGGTGTGTCTGCGTGTGCTTATGAAAAATCGTTTCAGTTGGGACAATGATTGTTAATTTTAAGCCAGAGGAAAGATGGATCATTTTAACTTCCAGATCGTTTGTTAATAGGGTGGACTATCCATGTATGGAACAAATTTTAATTTTCTGAGCTAAAGAAAAAAGTTCGTGTCTTAAGTTGACTTAATTCTCGCGAATAGTTCAGAGAAGATTTGGTCCCGTTTCATTATCTTGCCAAACTGTTCTACGAGAGAAAGTTCCTTAGACGTCTGTTACCGTTTTGTTCTTTACCAGAACATTCCGGAGACTTCTGTTCCCATTTTGTCCTCTTAAAAAAGTCCCCGAACATATTGTTTGCATTTTTTTGCTTCGGGAACGTTCCCGAGTTTTTGTTCTTATATAATTCCCGTTGAGAACGTTCTCGTCAGTTTTATTCTCACTTTCGTCCCTGTGGAAACACTCCCAAACGCTTTTTTCTCATTTCAGTTTGGGCTTTAAGCAAGTTTTTAAGAAAACTACAAGAGCGACATTTAGTTTCGATAATACCTTTTGTTCTCGGTCCCTGGTACAAAGTAAAATTTCACAGTGCCCAAACCAAACAGGTTTCACATGGTTTCACACCAAAAATGGTATTTAGTCTTAAAGTTCCCGTTGTTGCAAAAAAACTATTACTCAGTCAACTAAAGCGCACTTTTACAAGGCTTACATGCCTAAAGTCTAATTAACGGTGGATTTGTGAAACATACAAATATTAATACAAGCATATAGTATGTTTTTTTTGACTAGTTTAGACAATAAGTGGTCTATAAAAAGTGGACAATTGTAAAGATAATTTATTTGTGGAATGAGTGACATCGATTGTGATTTATTACATACTTGTTTTTGTATATTCTACCTTCTTATAGCTAAACGTTTTGTTTAAGTTATAGCTTATTTATGTATGTATGTAGTTGTGCAAATTAAATGCAACATTTGAGCCGCACTTGTGCTTGGAAAACCGTTGAGTGGTTGCCTGGAAACTATGTATGCATATATTTCCTCTTACTTAATTTTGCTTAATTATTACGGCAATCATTTATTTAATATCTAAGTGTGTATGTTTTAGGCGACAGAAGAGTAAATCAGCGATGGTTGGTAAGTGAATAGAAAAGTCAGAAAGTCGGCAATGGAACACTTGTAAATGGTGTTTATGTATGTCAAACTATTGTAAGAACTAGTATGTTTCGAATGTCATATTTTTCACATTCGCAAATGCGAATGTTAGAAATAGCGTTAAGAAAGCTATAATCAACTTAAGTCACCGTTCTTATTACTTAATTTTTTTTTAAATTATTAGAACATAGAACGAGAGCTTAACCTATGCAGAGTTTAAATTATTTCTAGGTTGCTTATAAGACTTTTAGCAGTACTTGTTGAAGGCCCATCAATTTGCTTGATATGCTACTTAACCGTTTAGCGCCTGAAGCTAAAAGCCGGTTATTGCCCGCATGCTGGTTAGAAAGACTCATGAACGAAAGACACAAGATCCCGCCTTCCCGAAAGAAAGAAAAAAGTTATTTTCTAGCTGTTGAAATCTCGACGCCATCTTTGTTGTAAGAAGTAAACAACGAAGAGAACAAAAAAAACCGCGTAATTGTTGAATGCATGAATAATCATTTTTATTATGCAAATTGTTCTATAAATCATGTCGTTGTGTTGAATTATTCTTTACCGTATGTGTGCACACGTTGTCACAAGCGAAAATTAAGAAAATTGCAGCAAAAAGCCACCACCAAATTGTAAATAACGAACAAATGTAAACAAACGGCTAATGTCAAAGTCGCCCAACTTTTTTCCTAAATGCGATTATAACGGGCTACTAAGAAGAAGGCGAAATCTTGTATTTTTGGTTCATGAGAAAGACTTAGAGCCATTTCAACAATATTAGAGTGAACTCTCTGCCCATGTACACATTCGCATTCGCAAAACATTCGTATCATTCGATGCGAATGCGAATGTGTAAAATGATGCGAATTATTCACATAACGAATGCGAATCCAAATATTCGCAACTTCCCTGGTAGGAACGCTTAATAATAAACATACATACATACCATACATATATACATACCAGGGATGGAATTTAAATATTTGAAATGAGGCCGCAATCGGATAAAAAATGTGCCGCAATATAGATTAAAGGGCCGAATATTGGAAGGTTGTTTCCCCATTTTAGCTTTCTTGAAAACCTAAACATTTCAGACCATTTATTTGCTTATAAATTCGGGGATGGCAATAGACTACTGTGTCAAAGATATAAAAATGAGAGAAAAATATATGTTTTAATAACATCGTAGAAATCAGTGTTAACCATGCTTCCTTGAACTCGAAAATTGGAAAAGATATGATTGAAATCAGTGTTAACCATGGTTCCTTGAACTCGAAAATTGGAAAAGATATGATTGAGTTTTTGAAGTTTCCATGAAGCAAGAGTTAAGAACTCAACGAAATAGTTTCTTAAAAAACTTATTGAAAAAAGATAAAGAATGAAAACCCGATTCTGCATAAAAATATTTAAAAAATTCTTCAACGAAATCATAATGAGATTTTTGATGCTGCTTTTAACTTTTTTCAAAGATTGGTTTAAGAAAAACTTGAATAAGTGGGACCAAAACTATTTAGATTTAGATTTATGAGGTATCACTGGTTGGTATTTAACCATTTTTTTTATTTTTTGCAAAATTTAACTCATTCGCGTCCCTTTACCAATAGAAATAAAAGAATAAATGAAAGAGAAAATACCTTTCCAATAATACCTCATAAGTGTATATCGGAATAGTTTTGGTCGAGTTATTCAAGCTTTTCTTACACCAATATTTGAAAAGAGTTAGAAAAGTATTAAAAATCTTATTATTACGATTCCGTTGAAACATTTTTTTTAATGTATTTATACAGATTTTTTAGGCTTGAACTGTTTTCTCATCTGAGGATATTTTTTCAAAAAATTATTTAAGAAACTTTTTATTCATAAAAAACTAAATTTTTGGAAGTATTTTCAAATCGGTTCAGCTCACGTAAATCTTATTATTTTTTCGAAATATTTTGGTGCAAGTCTTAAAATTTAATAGATATTATAATTCCAAAGGAACCACAATACCGATTGTTTTTTGTATGGGGAGCGAGGCAGTCTAATATTGTACATACGTTGGAAAGCCGAAAAAATTTAAATTTTATTAGCATAACCATATTTTTTAATCTAAGTACGCAAAGGGCCGGGTGGCATTAAAAAGAGAGAAAATAGCACGATTGTGCATACTTTTCCATCCCTGGTAAATACATAGGTACATATGTATGTACTATATTATATGCAAAATTTTCCTGTATAAATGCTTTTAAATTGACCAAGTTGCCCTAAGTTTAATTATATCAAATTATGTTTAACAATGCAAAACTTGCAACTCCTCATTTACATACATACGTTCCCTGCCCGAAAATTTCGACTTCTCCATCCACTTGCCTTATTTTGGAGACTCCTTAAAGCAATGGAAATTATATTATTGGCAATGTTTTCTTATTACTCACACGCATATGTATGTAGTATTTTGTCACATTCATGCATACAATTAATGCTTATCTGCTTCCGTTTCCTGTTTCTCAACTGCATCAGCTTCCTTCTTCCCATCCTCGACAGGTGTATTAACGCTTTCAATACCTTTCTCTCCGTTAATTTCTTCTTTAGTTGCCTTAGCAGCAGCGATGTCACCATCTTTTTGCTTCTTGTCGCTCTTTTTCTCCTTGACGTTTGCGTCCTTCTTACCATCTGTGCCATTTTCTGTAGCTGGTGCTGTCGCTGCTGATGCTGCACGCTTAGCTCGCAACTTGATGCGTTGCGCCGGTCCAGCAGCCGTGTTGGCACAGTTGCAGATGGCATCAAAGATGCGCACCACCAAACCGCGCGCACGATTCACCATTTTTCCATTCTTTAAATCTGGTATAGTAAAACCTTTTTATGTCAAGTATTGTGTGGTTGTGCGTTTTTTTATTTAAATACATATGTTTGTGATGTATTTTTGCAGGCATAATTTGCATTAATTTTAAGCGATGGTTTCAATTTATTGAGGTTTGATGGGGGTGCAGAGCAAAAAGGTGAAAATTGCGAAAAAATACAGCATTAGCATTTGAAATCATACATGCAACAAAGGACAAGCACAAACAACAATTGAAAAAAAAACGAATACTACAAACAACAGCAAGACTTAATAGCCGCTTCAAGAGCTTATAAAAATCACTCATACGCCACACTATCGTTTGTCATGCGTTTCTAACGAGCTTCAATTGATTTGATGATGCCAGTACTTTGGCTACATTGTGATCAATATTTACCAAAATATAATTAGTAGCTTTCAAATCATTTAAAGTTTGTAGCAATTAGTTTTTGTCGCCTAACGCTGTAACTGTTTACCTGCTATTTTAATTACCCGATAATGCATTTCAGATTGTTGCACTTAAAAAAATAGTATCACTGAATATCCACTTATAATCACTTGGTATATCATTTAAAAATTTCTTTAAATTTTTTAAGTAAAATAAAAAAAAAGAATGTAATAGTTTTACTGTGCGTGATAAAAATCAGAATGCTGAGACTATTTGTACATCTAACGAACAATTAGAGATCTGGAATGATCGTTTGACCTATCTACATACATGTACATATGTATATGTACAGTGCAGTCCACCGCCTCCAAAATGGAGGGAACTTTTTATTGAAAACTCAAAAATTAAACCTACCAAATCAAGGGTGCTCTATCATCTGGTGGTACATCGACCTTGTTCAACCTCTAAATGACCTTCGAACTTCAACTCGTTCTGAACTTCTTAAATTAGTAAAGATACTTTTTATTGGAAAGCGATAATTTTAAATTACCAAGCCGGGGATGGTCTATATTTTGGTCGTATTACCGATTCCGGCTAAACAGACCGGAAGTCCATTCTAGAAAAAAATGTCCGACAAATGATATGTATTTTTGTTCGCAGAATCCGGATGGACAATAAAATATGCGTGTCTAATTAAAAAAAGGACTTCCGGTCAGTTTAACCTAATTCCGGTCGAAACCGAGACGCAGAAATACACCAAAAGATAGAGCATCCCCGATTTGGTAGGTTATTCAATAAAAAATATTTTGCTTCAATTTTACAGGGGTGGACTGGTAGTCTAGGATCCGGCTCTCTCTTTTTAATAAAGCGATTGCATACCTGACCAGTATATTTCAGGACGAGTGGATAAGGATTGAGCCAAGAGCTTGTGTGGGCAAATCCAAATTTTTGCAGCTAATGCCAGTTACGCGGTTTTGCAGAATGACGATACGCGGTTTTGTACTTTAAACGACGATATGTATACATATTTACGCCTTTCATATGCAGTATATGGCCTGGTAAATTTATTTACCAATGGACTGACCTCAGCATTGCCATTATTCAGCCCATATTAACTGTGCTGACATCGCTAATCTGAACATCGACATCGTTAGTCTGAATTAATCCACTTTAACAAGACATCCTATACCTTATGCGATGGTGCGATTTGAAATGCACTAAGGTAAAGGGCGTACCAACCATGCTCATGGAGCTTTACCCCATGCCGAGTCCTTCTTGAAGGACAAATAGCCAGCAGCAGTATTTTGTCCTCTCTCTTATTAAATATTACCTTGGCTGTTGCAATGCGAGATGCAACATGAAGAGGTAAAATAATCGGATTGGGCCTACTTGAGCGACTTGAAGGCTAAAAATACTTGGATGACAGTTGCGATTTAACTGAGAGGCCTTTAGATATTCAAGCTAAACTCCACGCTATAGTGTCTCATGCTGGCAAGGAAAAAGCAAGCATTTAGAATGGTTAAAAGCATTTGATGATCTTAATGATTATTCAAATTTACAAGGCTCCGGCTATTTAACTTGAATTTTAAATCTGTCCTTCTCTATGGATGTCTCCAATCTGTCATCAACCATTGCCGCCGAAAGATTCCACTCATTACCTGACTCGAGGTCATTCCCAACCAATTACTGTGGGCGCTTACACAACAAATTTTTAAGACCAAGTGGTCTTGGATTGCCCACACGCTACGTAAGTCAGCTGATTGCATCGCAAGAAAAACTATCGACTGGAATCCATCTGGCCAAAGACGAGTGGTGAAATTCATTTAGCAAGCAAATTCGAGCTTTCCCTAACCCTAATAACGAAAGGCCCTATCTAATTTGGTACAGAATTCCATGTTGTACAAAAGTCGGGAGGTACACATGAAAAGCGATATTTCATATGTTTATGTGTCTTATACCACACATTCCCAAGTTTCATAATAATTTTATTCCGTGTACTGCGTCCTATGAAGATTATAAAAGTAACTGAAACTCGCAGCGGCGAATCATGAGTTTTTAGGCGGTTATACGATTAGTTTCTCTACAAAAACTAAAAGATTATAAAAAATTGAATCTATTTTAAATATTGAATAACATACGGAAATGCTTTTTGGTTTGAATATAATAAGAAATTTTCTACCGTTATTAGCGTGTATTATAGGTGTTAGTGCGGTGAGTGATATTACATAATGTTGCAAAACTACCTACAAGATTTAAGTTTACAGAAATCAAAATTGATGAAAGTAATTAAATAGTCTTGAAAAAATTGTGCTTTTGGCAAAAATCAAGATTTCAACATATATTAAGTAATAAAAACGTTGTTAAAGTGCTAAAATTAAATTTTCCTCATTCGTTTTGCAAAAGTTTTACAAATGACATCACTAAAAACGGACGGATTAAAATATCACCAGAAATAAAATCACAAAAGTTCCAAAACAAAACCGATTGCCAGATATTTTTTTCGCTACCATAATTAAAAAAAAAAATAAAAAATTGGCGAACACTGAAATTCTTGGTGGTTTAATTGCGATTAAAAGCGGTTGAACACTTAGTATTTATGGTCGTTTAAAAAAGATATTAAAGGGTTTAAATATAATGATTTAAATCAGGGACACGGTGTTCCATAACGATTACTAGGTGAGAAATATTTTTTATTTTGCCGATAAGAGTTATAACCCAAACCCAACGTTCACTTTTTAAGTTGCCTGATAACTGTAATATGTTTTCCGTCGCCAATAAGAGTTTTTTTTTTACGTAACACCGTTTAAACTCCGTCTTGAAAATTTTTTAAATCGGATAAAATCACGCCTTCTAGAAATATTGCCAGCTTTGAGCTTTCGAAAATTATCGGTTTTAAACCGTTTAAAACCGTTTCGTTTTTCAAAACCGAAACCATAACCGTTATCTTGACTTGAAAAGGAACGAAACCGAAACCGAGACCCCTATTGCAAGTGTCGACTAGTAGTAGATAAACGACTCTAATTCAGGCGTGGTGTTAATGCTGGTAACCAAATAAACGAAGTCGTCTACTTTTTCAAACTTGTAACTGTCAACAGTGACGTGGGTACCAAGATGCGTATGCTCTGACTGTTTGTGTGATGACAGGAGATACTTCGTTTTATCCTCGTTCACCACCAGACCCGTTCGCTTTGCTTTTCTATCCAATCCCGAGAAGGCAGAACAGACGTAGCCCTTGTTTTTAC
>NW_023458559.1:25537724-25584115 GCF_013731165.1 Rhagoletis pomonella | reverse complement strand
CACGACTTTTTCAATTTCAGTTGCGATGTTATTACATTTTTTGCATTTCAGGAGACGATATGTACTCGTAGTTAGTATGATTGCCGTACTGAGTGCCATACCTACATAAGAGCGCTGAACTTGCCCTTGTCAGCTTGTTTTTTTTTTTCACTGGTATGTGTTGCTGGCCGCTGTAGTCAAAGGGTTATATACAACTTTTTGCAAGGAACGCGATGAATTGCCAAATGAAATGTGAAATGTCATAACTGGGAACTTGGTAAATCACCTGAAATCTTCGTCAGATTATTTTTCGGATGGTCGTAGTAATATTAACTTGGTACAAAATCCATTTACGAAGCATTCATAGATCTTCAGAATACTTCGACATTGAAACACACCTTTGAATCTGTGTCTCTGAAAGAGTTTTGGGTTAGTGTTAAGAGTAAATATCATGAAGTCGCTAAAAATGCCATCTTAACTTTGCTTCCTTCTTTTACAACGTACTCTGTCAACAGGGTTTTCAGCTTACACTTATACAAAAAACAATTTCAGGTCGAAATTAGATGCTACCCCAGAAATGTGCATACAGCTTTCAGACATTATATCGAACTACTATGTTATACAATACTTAATTAATAACAGTGAAACAATTTCATTCTCTACATTAAGTTTTAGAGTATGTTTATTATTTCTAGTAAAAGTTTTTATTTATATAGAAATTGCACTGCCTTTGACTTTTAGTAATTTAATGTGGGGTTCCATAAAATTAATGGGGTTTAGTAAGGGTTCTATCATCTTAAAAGTTTAAGAACCCCTGTCTTTTAGCACCTTCATTAGCCGCAGCTCTAGCAAGAAGCCAGTTGTACGAATCGGTTTCTGGGAAAACGTATATTTTTTAAATCCCGCGCTTAACTCTTACATGAACAGATCGTTTTAATCAAATGTTAGAAGACAATTCAAGAAACTTCAATAAAGTATATTTACTCTAACAGCCGATTTCACCAGCAATTTAAGTGGAAAATTGTTTTTTATTTTCTGTCAATTTCCACATAAAATTCAAAAAGTTAAAATAATTTTTTCACTTAAATTGCTTTCGTGACATAGGCTGTAACTGCCGCAGAGTTAATTTTTACAAAATGTTTTAGCATCTGGTTTTATTACGGCTAGCCAATATATTCCATACTCACCTAAATTTCCTCATAAGCACTTGGTAAAATTATTAAACGAAATGGAAATCGTTTCATTCTTTATTTCAAAACTATTACAACAATCTAGTTTTATTCATATGCACTTTTATTAATGATTGCTTATTATTTTACTAAGCTTACAATTGCCGTTATAAAATACTACATCAATTCAGTTTTAATATAATAGTAATATAATATGTATGTATTTCTTTTTATTTTATTAATCAATAACGAATTGAATTTACCCATCATTTGGGCATCAAAGTAATTGTAGTTATTTTATTACTCATTGCAATAAAATAAAACAATAAAAATATTGAGGAATCATGTTCGATTAAAAGAAAACAAATATTTAAATTGAGACCATTTAGAGAGATCATTAACGATGGTATTTATTAACTTTCCTCATGTAGACATTGAACCTTTTGAAATAATTGTAAAATACTCGAAAACCAAATAAACAAAATTTGCTTAGTTCTTCCATTTTAATGATATCAGATTAGCGATAGTGAAACTTACATAAAAATAACAAGCGGGTGGTCAACAGATTCACACTGTTGTCATAATGCGAAGTTTTTCGAAATGAAATTAAATACATTTTTTCTTCTGAGCAAACAATATGCATATTATGTATTTAAAATTTGTTATTCCAACATCTATAATTTTATATTGTTATTTTTTGTTCCATTAGCGGGTTAAAGACATACAGGTCAAAGGCATTTCATCACAGGAATGAAGCAACAAAAATTTTATTTGGCAAACTTAACAATTCTAAAGACACGCATAGGAAGAAATACAGCTAACAATAGATATTTTCTTTGGGTTAAAAATAAAACAGAAAATAATAATAGTAGGGAAGGATCACAGCATAGTCTATTAGGTAATACATACATACTTCTTTTAAACCGGTTTGCGTTATAAGTTTAAAATACACATTTATGTATTAATAACTTTTAGGTGGTTTAAAATAAATGAATCATGTGAAAACATCTTTAATAGATTTACATGTATGTATATAGTTCGAATTTCAAAATCATATATCGTCGTTTAAAATACAAAACGCATATCAAGATACAGCAAACCGGCACATATGACGTTATCGAAATTTTACAGTGGAGAGTAAAAATTGTGTTTGTTGTTGTTTTAACAGCATGCAAATTCCCTAAAGAGTTTTGGGAAGTGTTGCTGGAGTGACGGTCCTTGGCCAGATATAAATCTGGGTCGTTCCGGTTACCTAGACCCGACTGCCGTGGGTCTTATTTCAAAACGGGTTTCTCTTTTATAAAGCAATCCCATTTCAGGCTAGTTACAAATCGCTATTTTGGTACGAATAGATAAGACCAGCTGCCAGGTGCTTTCTGTGAGCAAAACTCATTTTTGGTATAAATTTCAGTTACGCGGTTTTGGAGAACGACGATTAGCGGTTTTGAACTTTAAACGACGATATGTACAAAAATATGTATGCAAGTATGTATATAAGTGTGTATACAGCTTTACAAAAACCTGACTAACTCAAAACTGTGCCTTGCACAATCGTGTTTTCTTTTGTTCTGTTAATGACATTTAGTACGTCTACTGTAAAAGTACAGTTAATGATTTTCAGTGAGCAAACACCTAAGGACTTTCAAGATATTTGGATTCATAAAATCAGTACACATTTAGGATTTACAAACATTTTTGTTTTTAAATGTAAAATGCTCTTGATTAGTGTTAATTTGCTATTTTTGCACATTCATACAATCGCGAATCAAGTGTTATATGATATCTGTATTTATATGTATATTTATATGTATATATATATATACCTACATTCAATTAAGTATCTTCTTATCGTTTGCATGATATTCATTAGTAATTATCTCTTAACTAGTTTATATTGGGATTATAAGTAAGTATATATGTATGTATAGTAGGTATGTAAATATGTATAAGAGGTTAATTAGTTAGAAAATACATTGATTGTGTGCTCGTATAATTCCCTCATCAATTATATGTTTGTAAGTGGGTTAATAAACCCTTACACAAATATTTGCTTGTAATAGTAAATTTTGATAGCTATCGATAATGATCATATACATACGCAGGTGGATATTTTTTTGTGTGGTAGTATTGATATGGGTTATATTGTAATTAGGAATTAAAAATCAAAAAAAGGAATTTTTCCGCCAAAGCAAGTCCTCATACAAGTTTAAAAAATTCATCGATGATCAAGATAATTATCGCTTAAAACTATAATCCTAAAAAAACTAAAAAGCTTTTAAATAAAAACTCACTGAGAAAATTTAAAGTAATTCTAAAGTTTAGAGTACCGTTTGGAGCCTTCGTATTTGGCTATTTTTTAGGAAACAAGAAAGTAAACTACTTGAAAAGTTAAGTCCGCAGATACTCAAGTCTCTACTGCATTCACAAGTTGAGGCAACAGCCTAACAGGAAGTGTGACGAAGAAGAAAGAGCTTGCTTCTGCCCGCGTTTTAAAAGTCCTTGCAGTCGGAACAAGACCTGGGCATAAATCACGTTACTTTGAAACGATTGTTGTTCAAACGATACTGATAAAACGTATGTTTATGCAGATTTTTTAAGCTTGAGGTGTTTTGTCTTCTGAGGGGATTTTTTTTCCAAAAAATCCTTTAAGACACTTGGGGTGTTCACAGTTCGTTCCAAATTGTGTCTGAAAATGTAGACGTCTACATTTTGAGACATCTTTAGCATCAAACTGTGAGCACCCCTTTCTAGCAGTCGTCGCAAAATCGTCTCAAAACTTTGCTGGTATTGCCAGACATTTCTTCTTTGCGTGCTTTTTTATATGTCGCCTTTCGATTTTGTTTCTGAAAAATTGTAATTATTTAACTTAATTACCAATTCCTAATATTTGCTATTTCTTTTCCTTGATTTGTTTCTTTTCATCAGAAATTGCGCTCAAATTAAATGCAAATACAGAAAACGTGCCCAATAAATAAAAAAAATGCGATTAGTATTGCCATAATGCAACCCTGCTGCGAGGTTGCAAAATGTAGACGCGTAAAAAACATACCTTTGAGTGTGACAAAATGTAGACGGCGTCGTTTTCCAATTTTGTATGGGAAACAACAACACCACAGATTTTACGGTTAGAAAACGTCTTAAAATGTAGACGTCTACATTTTGAGACACTATTTGGAACGAATTGTGAACACCCCAACTATTTTTATGCACAAAAAACTCCATTTTGGACGAATTTTCAAATCCGCCCAGCTCACGTAAATCTTAATATTTTTCTGAAATATTTTCGATGAAGTTTTCAAATATACTAAATTTTGTAATTGCTGTGGAAAAACCGCAACTTTTTTTGGTGATGCAGTCTAGAATATATATGTAAGTCCCCGAATAAAAAGTCGGGGGGAATTTTTTGATCAAGACCCAAAAGAAAACCTAAGCATTGGCTGGTTAAGTTTAGTAATTTTATGAGTGATTTTTGTACTCTTTGTAACAAACACAATTTGAATGTAGCTCTTATTAGCCACCGGCTTGCCCACCCCTGTTATAAAATTACAAAGGATTGACCGAGGACGCGTTCCGGTTTTGGTTCAAATCAACACGAGAACAAAATGTATTGTCAAGAACGTTCCCACAAAAGATCCAAACGGTAAAAAAGGTATTGAAATTAGTTTGAACGGGAACAAAATGAGAACAAAAGGCTCGGGAACGTTTCCGCAAAGAACAAAATGCGAAGAAAACTCTCGGGAATGTTCTCAAAAAGACTAAAATGTGAAATCAAACTCTCGAGAACGTTCCCAAGAAGTACAGAATGAGAACGAAATTTTCGGGAATTTTTCCAATGAGAAGGGGTGTCTGCGTGTGCTTATGAAAAATCGTTTCAGTTGGGACAATGATTGTTAATTTTAAGCCAGAGGAAAGATGGATCATTTTAACTTTCAGATCGTTTGTTAATAGGGTGGACTATCCATGTATGGAACAAATTTTAATTTTCTGTGCTAAAGAAAAAAGTTCGTGTCTTAAGTTGGCTTAATTCTCGCGAATAGCTCAGAGAAGATTTGGTCCCGTTTCATTATCTTCCCAAACTGTTCTACGAGAGAAAGTTCCTTAGACGTCTGTTACCGTTTTGTTCTTTACCAGAACATTCCGGAGACTTCTGTTCCCATTTTGTCCTCTTAAAAAAGTTCCCGAACATATTGTTTGCATTTTTTTGCTTCGGGAACGTTCCCGAGCGATTTGTTCTTATATAATTCCCGTTGAGAACGTTCTCGTCAGTTTTATTCTCACTTTCGTCCCTGTGGAAACACTCCCAAACGCTTTTTTCTCATTTCGGTTTGGGCTTTTAAGCAAGTTTTTAACAAAACTACATGAGCGACATTTAGTTTCGACAATACCTTTTGTTCTCGGTCCCTGGTACAAAGTAAAATTTCACAGTGCCCAAACCAAACAGGTTTCACATGGTTTCACATCAAAAATAGTTTTTAGTCTTAAAGTTCCCGTTGTTACAAAAAACTACTACTCAGTCAACTAAAGCTCACTTTTACAAGGCTTACATGCCTAAAGTCTAATTAACGGTGGATTTGTGAAACATACAAATATTAATACAAGCATATAGTATGTTTTTTTTTGGAATTGTTTAGACAATAAGTAGTCTATAAAAAGTGGACAATTGTAAAGATAATTTATTTGTGGAATGAGTGACATCGATTGTGATTTATTACATACTTGTTTTTGTATACTCTTCCTTCTTATAGCTAAACGTTTTGTTTAAGTTATAGCTTATTTATGTATGTATGTTGTTGTGCAAATTAAATGCAACATTTGAGCCGCACTTGTGCTTGGAAAACCGTTGAGTGGTTGCCTGGAAACTATGTATGCATATATTTCCTCTTACTTAATTTTGCTTAATTATTACGGCAATCATTTATTTAATATCTAAGTGTGTATGTTTTAGGCGACAGAAGAGTAAATCAGCGTTGGTTGGTAAGTGAATAGAAAAGTCGGAAAGTCGGCAATGGGACACTTGTAAATGGTATTTATGTATGTCAAACTATTGTAAGAACTAGTATGTTTCGAATGTCATATTTTTCACATTCGCAAATGCGAATGTTAGAAATAACGTTAAAAAAGCTATAATCAACTTAAGTCACCGTTTTTATTACTTGAATTTTTTTTTTTAAATTATTAGAACATAGAACGAGAGCTTAACCTATGCAGAGTTTAAATTATTTCTAGGTTGCTTATAAGACTTTTAGCAGTACTTGTTGAAGGCCCATCAATTTGCTTGATATGCTACTTAACCGTTTAGCGCCTGAAGCTAAAAGCCGGTTATTGTCCGCATGCTGGTTAGAAAGACTCATGAACGAAAGACACAAGATCACGCCTTCCCGAAAGAAAGAAAAAAGTTATTTTCTAGCTGTTGAAATCTCGACGCCATCTTTGTTGTAAGAAGTAAACAACGAAGAAAACAAAAAAAACGCGTATTGTTGAACGCATGAATAATCATTTTTATTATGCAAATTCTTCTGTAAATCATGTCGATGTGTTAAATTATTCTTTACCTTATGTGTGCACACGTTGTCACAAGCGAAAATTAAGAAAATTGCAGTAAAAAGCCACCACCAAATTGTAAACAAAGAACAAATGTAAACAAACGGCTATTGTAAAAGTCGCCCAACTTTTTTCCTAAATGCGATTATAACGGGCTACTAAGAAGAAGGCGTGATCTTGTATTTTTGGTTCATGAGAAAGACTTAGAGCCATTTCAACAATATTAGAGTGAACTCTCTGCCCATGTACACATTCACATTCGTATCATTCGATGGGAATGCGAATGTGTAAAATGATGCGAATCATTCACATAACGAATGGGAATCCAAATATTCGCAACTTCCCTGGTAGGAACGCTTAATAATACACATACATACATACCATACATATATAAATACCAGGGATGGAATTTAAATATTTGAAATGAGGCCGCAATCGGATAAAAAATGTGCCGCAATATAGATGAAAGGGCCGAATATTGGAAGGTTGTTTCCCCATTTTAGCTTTCTTGAAAACCTAAACATTTCAGACCATTTATTTGCTTAAAAATTCGGGGATGGCAATAGACTACTGTGTCAAATATATAAAAATGAGAGAAAAATATATATTTTTAATAACATCGTAGAAATCAGTCTTAACCATGCTTCCTTGAACTCGAAAATTGGAAAAGATATGATTGAGTTTTTGAAGTTTCCATGAAGCAAGAGTTAAGAACTCAACGAAATAGTTTCTTAAAAAACTTATTGAAAAAAAGATAAAGAATAAAAGCCGATTCTGCATAAAAATATTTAAAAAATTCTTCAACGAAATCATAATGAGATTTTTGATGCTGCTTTTAACTTTTTTCAAAGATTGGTTTAAGAAAAACTTGAATAAGTGGGACCAAAACTATTTCGATTTAGATTTATGAGGTATCACAGGTTGGTATTTCCCCATTTTTTTATTTTTTGCAAAATTTAACTCATTCACGTCCCTTTACCAATAGAAATAAAAGAATAAATGAAAGAGAAAATACCTTTCCAATAATACCTCATAAGTGTATATCGGAATAGTTTTGGTCGAGTTATTCAAGTTTTTCTTACACCAATATTTGAAAAGAGTTAAAAAAAGTATCAAAAATCTCATTATTACGATTCCGTTGAAAAATTTTTTTTTAATGTATTTATACAGATTTTTTAGGCTTGAACTGTTTTGTCATCAAATTATTTAAGAAACTTTTTATTCATAAAAAACTAAATTTTTGGAAGTATTTTCAAATCGGTTCAGCTCACGTAAATCTTAATATTTTTTCGAAATATTTTGGTGCAAGTCTTAAAATTTAATAGATTTTATAATTCCAATGGAAACACAATACCGATTATTTTTTGTATGGGGAGCGAGGCAGTCTAATATACATACGTTGGAAAGCAGAAAAAATTTAAATTTTATTAGCATAACCATATTTTTTATTCTAAGTACGCAAAGGGCCGGGTGGCATTAAAAAGAGAGAAAATAGCACGATTGTGCATACTTTTCCAGCCCTGGTAAATACATAGGTACATATGTATGTACTATATTATATGCAAAATTTTCCTGTAAATGCTTTTAAATTGACCAAGTTGCCCTAAGTTTAATTATATCAAATTATGTTAAACAATGCAAAACTTGCAACTCCTTATTTACATACATACGTTCCCTGCCCGAAAATTTCGACTTCTCCATCCACTTGCCTTATTTATGAGACTCCTTAAAGCAATGGAAATTATATTATTGGCAATGTTTTCTTCTTACTCACACGCATATGTATGTAGTATTTCTTCACATTCATGCATACAATTAATGCTTATCTGCTTCCGTTTCCTGTTTCTCAACTGCATCAGCTTCCTTCTTCCCATCCTCGACAGGTGTATCAACGCTTTCAATACCTTTCTCTCCGTTAATTTCTTCTTTAGTTGCCTTAGCAGCAGCGATGTCACCATCTTTTTGCTTCTTGTCGCTCTTTTTCTCCTTGACGTTTGCGTCCTTCTTCTTACCATCTGTGCCATTTTCTGTAGCTGGTGCTGTCGCTGATGATGCTGCACGCTTAGCGCGCAACTTGATGCGTTGCGCCGGTCCAGCAGCCGTGTTGGCACAGTTGCAGATGGCATCAAAGATGCGCACCACCAAACCGCGCGCACGATTCACCATTTTTCCATTCTTTAAATCTGGTATAGTAAAACCTTTGTATGTCAAGTATTGTGTGGTTGTGCGTTTTTTTTATTTAAGTACATATGTGTGTGAGGCATAATTTGCATTATTTTTAAGCGATTGTTTCAATTTATTGAGGTTTGATGGGGGTGCAGAGCAAAAAGGTGAAAATTGCGAAAAAATACAGCATTAGCATTTAAAATCATACATGCAACAAAGGACAAGCACAAACAACAATTGAAAAAAAAAACGAATACTACAAACAACAGCAAGACTTAATAGCCGCTTCAAGAGCTTGTAAAAATCACTCATACGCCACACTATCGTTTGTCATGCGTTTCTAACGAGCTTCAATTGATTTGATGATGCCAGTACTTTGTCTACATTGTGATCAATATTTACCAAAATATAATTAGTAGCTTTCAAATCATTTAAAGTTTGTAGCAATTAGTTTTTGTCGCCTAACGCTGTAACTGTTTACTTGCTATTTTAATTACCCGATAATGCATTTCAGATTGTTGCACTTAAAAAAATAGTATCGCTGAAAATCCACTTATAATCGCTTGGTATATCATTTCAAAATTTCTTTAACTTTTTTAAGTAAAATAAAATAAAGAATGTAATAGTTTTACTGTGCGTGATAAAAGTTAGAATGCTGAGACTATTTGTAAATCTAACGAACAATTAGAGATCTGGAATGATCATTTGACCTATCTACATACATGTACATATGTATATGTACAGTGCAGTCCACCGCCTCCAAAATGGAGCGACATTTTTATTGAAAACTCAAAAATTAAACCTACCAAATCAAGAGTGCTCTATCATCTGGTGGTACATCGACCTTGTTCAACCTCTAAATGACCTTCGAACTTCAACTCGTTCTGAACTTCTTAAATTAGTAAAGATACTTTTTATTGGAAAGCGGTAATTTTAAATTACCAAGCCGGGGATGGTCTATATTTTGGTCGTATTACCGACTTTCGGCTAAACAGACCGGAAGTCCAGTCTAGAAAAAAATGTCCGACATTATTTTTGTTCGCAGAATCCGGATCGACAATAAAATATGCGTGTCTAACTAAAAAAAGGACTTCCGGTCAGTTTAACCTAATTCCGGTCGAAACCGAGACGCGGAAATACACCAAAAGATAGAGCATCCCCGATTTGGTAGGTTATTCAATAAAAAGTATTTTGCTTCAATTTTACAGGGGTGGACTGGTGGTCTAGGACACGGCTTATCTGTACATACATATCATCGTTTAAAGTACAAAACCGCGTATCAACAAAATGCAAAACCGCGTATGTGAATTATGTAAATTATCTTCTAGAGAGTAAAAACACTTATATTTCAAAATGGTTCTCTTTTTAATAAAGCGATTGCATACCTGGCCAGTATATTTCAGGACGAGTGGATAAGGATTGAGCCAAGAGCTTGTGTGGGCAAATCCAATTTTTTGCAGCTAATGCCAGTTACGCGGCTTTGCAGAATGACGATACGCGATTTTGTACTTTAAACGACGATATGTATACATATTTACGCCTTTCATATGCAGTATATGGCCTGGTCAAATTTATTTACCAATGGACTGACCTCAGCATTGCCATTATTCAGCCCATATTAACTGTGCCGACATCGCTAGTCTGAACATCGACATCGTTAATCTGAATTAATCCACTTTAACAAGACATCCTATACCTTATGCGATGGTGCGATTTGAAATGCCCTAAGGTAAAGGGCGTACCAACCAAGCTCATTGAGCTTTACCCCATGCCGAGTCCTTCTTGAAGGACAAATGGCCAGCAGCAGTATTTTGTCCTCTCTCTTATTAAATATTACCTTGGCTGTTGCAATGCGAGATGCAACATGAAGAGGTAAAATAATCGGATTGGGCCTACTTGAGCGACTTGAAGGCTAAAAATACTTGGATGACAGTTGCGTTTTAACTGAGAGGCCTTTAGATATTCAAGCTAAACTCCACGCTATAGTGTCTCACGCTGGCAAGGAAAAAGCAAGCATTTGGAATGGTTAAAGGCATCTGATGATCCTAATGATTATTCAAATTTACAAGGCTCCGGCTATTTAACTTGAATTTTAAATCTGTCCTTCTCTATGGATGTCTCCAATCTGTCATCAACCATTGCCGCCGAAAGATTCCACTCATTACCTGACTCGAGGTCATTCCCAACCAATTACTGTGGGCGCTTATACAACAAATTTTTAAGACCAAGTGGTCTTGGATTGTCCACACGCTACGTAAGTCAGCTGATTGCATCGCAAGAAAAACTATCGACTGGAATCCATCTGGCCAAAGACGAGTGGTGAAATTCATTTAGCAAGCAAATTCGAGCTTTCCCTAACCTTAATAACGAAAGGCCCTATCTAATTTTGTTACAGAATTCAAAGTTGTACAAAAGTCGGGAGGTACACATGAAAAACGATATTTCATATGTTTATGTATCTTATACCACACATTCCCAAATTTCATAATAATTTTATTCCGTGTACTGCGTCCTAAGAAGATTATAAAAGTAACTGAACCTCGCAGCGGCGAATCATGAGTTTTTAGGCGGTTATACGATTAGTTTCTCTACAAAATTTAAAGATTATAAAAAATTGAATTATTATTAAAGATTATAAATATTGAATAACATACGGAAATGCTTTTTGGTTTGAATATAATAAGAAATTTTCTACCGTTATTAGCGTGTATTATAGGTGTTAGTGCGGTGAGTGATATTACATAATGTTGCAAAACTACCTACAAGATTTAAGTTTACAGAAATCAAAATTGATGAAAGTAATTAAATAGTGTTGAAAAAATTGTGCTTTTGGCAAAAATCAAGATTTCAACATATATTAAGTAATAAAAACGTTGTTAAAATGCTAAAATTAAATTTTCCTCATTCGTTTTGCAAAAGTTTTACAAATGATATCACTAAAAACGGACGGATTAAAATATCAGCAGGAACAAAATAACAAAAGTACCAAAACAAAACCGATTGCCAGATATTTTTTTTCGCTACCATAATAAAAAAAAATAAAAAATTGGCGAACACTGAAATTCTTGGTGGTTTAATTGCGATTAAAAGCGGTTGAAGACTTAGTATTTATGGTCGTTTAAAAAACATATTAAAGGGTTTAAATATAATGATTTAAATCAGGGACACGATGTTCCATAACGATTACTAGGTGAGAAATATTTTTTATTTTGCCGATAAGAGTTATAACCCAAACCCAACGTTTACTTTTTAAGTTGCCTGATAACTGTAATATGTTTTCCGTCGCCAATAAGAGTTTATTTTTTACGTAACACCGTTTAAACACCGTCTTGAAGATTTTTTAAATCGGACAAAATCACGCCTTCTAGAAATATCGCCAGCTTTGAGCTTTCGAAAATTATCGGTTTTTACCAAGGAATGAAACCGAAACCGTAACCGTTTAAAACCGTTTCGTTTTTCAAAACCGAAACCGTAACCGTTATCTTGACTTGAAAAGCAACGAAACCGAAACCGAGACCGTTTGAAGCACAGGTTTCAATCGGTTTCCAGAAATTTATAAAAATAATAAATAAACATTTCTTTTAAATAAATGATTTATTTAACCAAAATTAGCCATACTTTGCTAAAATTCTTGTTAAGTAGTAAATAAGTAAGGCAAAGTAACTTTTCGCAAAATGCTACTAAAAAGATGCCTAATAAACTAAATCTCCGACCTGGCATTAGTTATTTGGAAAAAGTCATTTTAGTTTCCAATTTCACATGTATAGATTTAAAGCGCACAGAAATGAAGGGGTTTCATAATTATTTAGTAAATATTTGACGAAAATAACAATTATATTTTAGTTTTCATACATCTTCAATTTGACAGCAAAAAGGAAACATTTAAGTGAATCAGCAAAAACTGTGTATCTGGTGATGACTTTGTTGCTGTGAATCGATAATCGATTAATTATCACCCCTATTGCAAGTGTCGACTAGTAGTAGATAAACGACTCTAATTCGATTATCGCTTTTCCATGGTAATGTGAATGTCGATTTCTCGTTAAATAAGCGACTGTGAATTGTTTTTTATCGCTCATCCTATTGTTTGTTTGTAGAAGGATGAGCCACTACAAACCAATCACACGCACTTATTGAACGAGAAAACGACTTCGAAAATACCACGGATAATCGATAATCGAATAATGCTGGATTTCTACTAGGCATTAAATGGCAATAATGACAAATGACAAAGTTGGGCTTTAAAAAATACTCGTGTCATTATGCTAAAAAAATTTTCATTATGATTATTTCCATATGGCATTTTTTTAAATGGCATATATTTGCTGTCATTTCAATGCCTAGTGGAAATTCGGCATAACAGTCATGGGAGTGCAATGGGGTATAGTCGTTGCGCTGGGTATGCAGTTACAGTTGCATGGCTATACTCAATCCCGACTCTTGCGTCCTCATTCGCGCACTCTGGGCAACGTGAGCAACCCATGTGCAAGATGCGGTAACCAATCCTAGTGGAGCCTTGGGTCACGGCAGAAAGAGAGGGAGCTTCGGTGGGGCCACTCCGACCTATTCGGTTTAAGGGCTCACTAAAGTCTGCAGCGTCTGTTCACCAGTAGGTGCGGCTGCAAGCGGGTGTCTGCTTGGAGCGACCGGCTCGCTATATAAACGTGTATTTGGTTGCGAAACCACTCCCGACCCAGCAATGGATTGTGCGCTGTGAAGAAACCAGGCAAAGCCTCGGATGAGACCCCCCCTTATGATGACGACCACGGAAAACGTTTAAAGGACTACGATTTCAGGGCATGCACCTGGAATGTCCGGACCCTTAATGGGGAAGATGCCTCTGCCCGGGTGGTTGATGTCCTCGTAAGGACAAAAGCTGACATCACCGCCATCCAAGAAATGTGTTGGACGGGGCAAGACAAGCAATGTCTGGGGCCTTGTGACGTCTATTACATCTGCCATGTAAAGGAGCGCAAATTCGGAATTGGATTTGTGGAGGGAGAGAGACTTCACCCCGGTGGACGAGCGTCTAGCCAGAATCCGCGTCAAAGCGAGATTCTTCAACATCTCGCTCATCTGCGCCCATGCCCCGACGGAAGAGAAGGATGAGGCATCCAAGGATCTCTTCTATGAGCGCTTGGAGCGCACGTACGAGCGCTGCCCCCGTCATGATATCAAAATCGTGCTTGGCGACTTCAATGTCAGGGTGGGCAAGGAAGGGATCTTTGGAACCACCATCGGAAAATTCAGCCTCCACGACGAAACGTCCGACAACGGATTTAGGCTGATCGAGTTCGCCCGGGCCCGCAACATGGTTGTATGCAGTACTAGGTTCAAGCATAAAAAGATCCATCAAGCTACGTGGCTGTCTCCGGATCGAAAAACGAGAAACCAAATCGATCATGTTGTGATAGACGGAAGGCACGCTGCCGACAGGAAGAATGCCCGAAAATTTTACCAAAGAGTTAGGCGACTTACGGAAGGTTTCAAGGCCAGGGCGTACTCCTGTAAGAACAACAATGGCGACCTAGTAACCGATGTTCAGAACATATTTAAATTATGGAGGGAACACTTCTCCGCCCTACTGAATGGTAGCAGCACGGAAAGTTGTGGGGAAGAAAAACCCGAGCCCGTAATCGATGATGACGGAGTCGACGTTCCACCGCCTGATTATGACGAGGTACGAATAGCAATAACGCGGCTGGAAAACAACAAAGCTGCTGGAGCTGACAGCCTGCCAACTGAGCTATTCAAGTACGGCGTCGAGGAATTGATATGGTGCATTTATCAACTTTTGGTCAGAATATGGTCAGATGAACGCATGCCCGACAACTGGAATTTAAGTGTGCTCTGTCCAATCCACAAGAAAGGTGACCTCGCCGTTCGCGCCAACTACCGCGGGATCAGCCTTCTAAACATAGGTTACAAGGTACTGTGTGAAAGACTGAAGCCCAACGTCAATGAACTAACTGGGCCTTATCAGTGTGGCTTTAGACCTGGCAAATCCACCTTATACCAGGTATTCACCATACGCCAAACCTTGGAAAAGGCCCGCGAGAAAAGGATTGACACTTACCACCTATTTTTCGACTTTAAAGCCGCTTTTGATAGCACTAAAAGGAGTTGCCTATACGCCACTATGTCTGAATTTGGCATCCCCTCAAAACTCATACGGCTATGTAAAATGACGTTGAGCAGTACCACCAGCTCCGTCGGAATCGGGAATCATCGGTATCAAAAGCCGCGAAGTCTGTTCTGCCTTTTCCAAGTTGGATTAGGAAGCAAAGCGAATGGGTCTGGTGGTAATCGAGGACAAGACGAAGTATCTCCTGTCATCAAACAAACACTCAGCACTTCGCGCCTGGGCACCCACGTCACTGTTAGCAGTTACAATTTCGAGAAAGAAGAGAATTTCGTTTATTTGGGAACCAGCATTAAAACCGGTAATAATGTCAGCATGGAAATCCAATGCAGAATCACTCTTGCCAACAAGTGCCACTTTGGACTGAGTAGACAATTCAGGAGTAAAGTCCTCTCTCGACGTACGAAAACTACGCTCTACAAGTCACTCATCATGCCCGTGCTGGTATATGGCGCAGAAGCATGGACAATGACAACATCCGATGAGGCGGCTCTTGGAGTGTTCGAGAGAAAAATTTTGCGGAAGATTTACGGGCCCTTACGCGTTGGCGACGGCGAGTACCGCAGACGATGGAACGATGAGCTTTACAACGACATGAACATAATGCAGCGAATTAAAATACAGCGGCTCCGCTGGCTTGGCCATGTCGTTCGAATGGACAGAGCTCCAGCTCTGAAAGTATTCAACTCGGAACCCGCTGGTGATAGCAGAGGAAGAGGGAGGCCCCCACTGCGATGGAAAGATCAGGTGGAGAAGGACTTGGCTTCACTTGGCGTTTCCAATTGGCGTCAGTTGGCATAGAAGAGAAACGACTGGCGTGCTTTGCTGAACTCGGCCAAAATCGCTTAGGCGGTTACAGCGCTAAATAAGAAGAAGAAGAGTCGACACTCGCAATAGTGGTGTATATTTTAGTGTTAATATCATCAGTGAACTGTAATTTTTGATTCTCTTTCCGTGTGAAAATCACACTTACTTATTTGTATTTATATCAAATATTTACCTATCATCAACAACCCTCATTATATAACAAATAATATAGTAAACTGATTTCTGCATTTAGATCTAGGCATATGTGGTGGAATATGGTGTATAATTGATTCAGAAATGTTTGCTATATATAAATTAAAGTTAATCACAATGTTTAATTTCGCCAAAAACAATCTTTGGACGGTACATATTTATTTAATAAATTATTATTTTTTTATCAAACTTGTTTTCGTTCTTTTATTCCAAAACCTAAACCGGAACGAAACCGAAACCGAAACAAATTTTGAAGAACGAAATCAAACCGAAACACTGGTGAAACCGAAACCGAAACCGGAACGTTATTTTGAATCGGTTTCATTCCTTGGTTTTTACTTATGTCTAACTTTTAAAGCATTTACCGAATAAGATTCACTTAAGAATTTATTGTTTTCTCAATGGATTTCAAACAACTTGATGATGTGTGTTCAATTTAAAAAATTACGTTTTTTTCAACGTTGAATTCCGGTAGAAAATATTTTGTTTCTTTAAGGCGACTTATCCCTAGAAATGGGCGGAGAAATTTTAGGAATAAAGTTGACAAAACGCAGATTTTATTGCGGATTTCTGCAGAACATCCCTGCGCTAACAACATTTGTTCTGCAGCTGTTTTAAATCGAAGAATCTTCTAGAAATTGGCGTGGAAATTATAGGACCAAAGTTAAGTAATTTAGATTTTATTGTGAATTTCAGCCGACTATCTATTCGCTAACCACGTTTGTTCCGGAATTTGTTTGGAAGAGAAGAAAGTCTTTTTTTTATGTTATTGCAAATGGGTGAGTATTCAAACAATTTGCCGAATATGAAGGGCTAACCCGACCATGGACTTCAAAGAGTAGCTTACGCACTTCACTGCACGTTCGCATTTTATTAAATTTTTAAAAATATCAATAACATTGTCTTAGCTTAAGTAGTAGTGTTGAAATTTCTGTTCAGTTTATGATATAAGCGTTAAGGCATTAGAGACGGGCTGGCGTAATCGAGATTCTCTGGCTCTCAGCCACTGTGATACCTCTGGAGCATAAGTTCTCCTTTTCTAATAAAATCAGTTTAAACCACAATTTTATGTGAGACCCAATTTCCCAAATCAAAGATCTTTTAGAGCTTTATAAAACCATTTAGAAAATAAGCGGCATTATAGCGAATTCCATTTGAATAAATATTCCCAAAAACTATAAAGCAAAACAAAAAAAAAAAACAATTTTATCCAATTCGTATTTTTTTAACCGACTTCACCAAAAGGAGAAGGTTATCAATTCGTCGTAATATATATATATATATATTTTTGTATGTATGTTACCGCATAACTTTGGACTACGTTAACCTTCTTCTTCTTCTTCTTCTTCTTCTTCTTTATTGGTGCTGTAACCGCCTAAGCGATTTTGGCCGAGTACAAAACAGCATGCCAGTCATTTCTCTTCTGTGTTAACTGACGCCAATTGGAAATGCCAAGTAAAGCCAAGTCCTTCTCCACCTGGTCTTTCCAACGCAGAGGAGGCCTTCCTCTTCATATGTTACCATCATCGCGGCCCGCGTTGAATATTTTCAGAGCAGGAGCGTTTTTGTCCATTCGAACGACATGGCCAAGCCAGCGGAGCCGCTGAATTTTAATTCGCTGCTCTATGTCCATATCCTTGTAAAGCTCATACCGCTTATCGTTAAATCGTCTGCGATATTCGCCATCACCAACGCGTAAAGGTCCGTAAATCTTTCGCAGAATCTTTCTCTCGAAAACTCCAAGAGCCGCCTCATCAGATGCTTTCATTGTCCATGCTTCCGCGCCATACACCAGCACAGGCATGATGAGTGACTTATAGAGTGTGATCTTTGTACGAAGAGAGAGGAGTTTACTTCTCAATTGCCTACTCAGCCCAAAGTAGCACTTGTTGGCAAGAGTGATTCTCCGTTGGATTTCAAGGCTGGCATTATTATTGGTGTTAATGCTGGTAACCAAATAAACGAAGTCGTCTACTTTTTCAAACTTGTAACTGTCAACAGTGACGTGGGTACCAAGAGGCGTATGCTCTGACTGTTTGTGTGATGACAGGAAATACTTCGTTTTATCCTCGTTCACCACCAGACCCGTTCGCTTTGCTTCTCTATCCAATCCCGAGAAGGCAGAACAGACGTAGCCCTTGTTTTTACCGATAATATCGATGTCGTCGGCATACGCCAGTAATTGTACGCTCTTGTAAAGTATTGTGCCTGAGCGGTTCAGTTCTGCGGCTCTTATTATCTTATCCAACATCAGATTAAAGAAATCACACGAAAGAGAGTCCCCTTGTCTGAAACCTCGTTTGGTATCAAACGGCTCGGGGAGGTCCTTCCCTATTCAGACGGAGCTGGTGGTATTGCTCAACGTCATTTTACACAGCCGTATTAGTTTCGCGGGGATACCAAATTCAGACATCGCGGCATAGAGGCAACTTCTCTTCGTGCTATCGAAAGCGGCTTTGAAATCGACAAATAGATGGTGTGTGTCGATCCTATTCTCGCGGGTCTTTTCCCAAGATTTGGCGTATTGTGAATAACTGATCTATGGTGATTTTTCCAGACCTAAAGCCACACTGATAAGGTCCAATCAGTTCGTTGACGGTGGGCTACAGTCTTTCGCATAAAACACTCGATTAGACCTTATTGTTGGCGCGTATGGCGGAGTCGCCTTTCTTGTGGATTGGGCAGAGCACACTTAAATTCCAGTCGTCGGTCACGCATTCATTTGACCATATTCTGTATACGAGCTGATGCATGCACCTCATCAGCTCCTCGCCGCCGTACTTGAATAGCTCGGCTGTCAGGCCGTCAGCTCCAGCAGCTTTGTTGTTTTTCAGCCGCGTAATCGCTATTCGTACCTCGTCATAATCAGGCGGTGGGACAGCTACTCCATCAACATCGACTGGAGACTCGGGTTCGTCTTCTTTACTACTTTCAGCGCTGCTACCATTGAGTTGGTTATACAAGTGTTCCCTCCACAATTTAAGTACATTTTTTCTCTGCGGCTTCTTAACATTCCTCATCGTACCAGTTGTTCTTTCGGGCTCGCTGAAATCCAACTACTTCTACGGCGGCGCACACTGGGGCCAAGCGTGCTCAAAATTCAATTTTGAAAAAATAGTTTTTGGACAAACAAAAACGCAGCTTTATTCCCTATTAAATTCTTCATTTAAAGCTAAGTTTTCAGCCTTCTATCGTTTTTCGGCTAGGAGATATGCGTGTCCAAGCTTGACAAATTTGAACAAAAAACTGGTTTTTTCAAAACTTTAAAATTCAAATGTGCAATTCGAATTGTTACTGTAAGAAAGTGGTATTATATTTCGTTATTTTGTTTTTTGCATTACCTCAAATGAAGCTTATTTATTCTTTTGGTGTGTTTTGTTTGAAATTATGTGTTTTAAAAAAATTATGATTAACAAAAAACTAAACTTACCTCTGTTTTTTGCAAGTGTAATTTTCAAAATCACTTTTTTTTAATGCTCAAAGCGCTTTTAAATTTGACAGTACTGCAATAAAGTATGTTCCTTCTTTACTAAAAATCCGGATTCAAAACCAAAAGCACTTTGCGCATTTTTGAATAAAATGGTTTTAAAAATTTCACTTTTATTTTAATTAAACACAAAAACATATACTTCTGGTTAACTTTGATTCTGTTTCATTTCGAACTTAAACTGTTTTTTAGTTAGAGGTTGCTCAATGAATAAAAGGCGGATTTAGTTCTAACGAGGACTTAAAAATCTTTAGTGAGAAGCGGATTTAGTTCGAATAAGGACCTAAAAAACTTTAGATCTATAGTAGGAAAACGGGCCGCGCTGACAATTTAGGAGATTGTTAGTTTCATTAGACCCTCTGATTACTTGCTCGCACTTGTTGCCAGTGGTCACCAACCGGAGATCTTTCTTTGCTGAAGCAATGGAGTTTGTAGAACTTGAAAGGAATTATATTAGTTGAACGGGGCTTGGATGGGATTTAGATTCCGACTATGAAGAATAAGTCACAGTTTTCATTATATAGTGCTTATCATAACTATAAGACACCCACATATTGAAAAGTTTTGACTATTTTTTATTATTATTTAAAATTAATTATTTTTTTTTTATAAAAATATAGTT
Organism: Rhagoletis pomonella; assembly: GCF_013731165.1. Lineage (NCBI taxonomy): Eukaryota > Metazoa > Arthropoda > Insecta > Diptera > Tephritidae > Rhagoletis > Rhagoletis pomonella. Next base: position 25,563,989 of record NW_023458559.1, on the reverse strand, counting down.
TATTTCTTAACAAAAATCGAATAAATCTAAGCTTCAAACCTCGTAAAAATATCGATGTTTTTAATTAGATATTTAAAAAAGATTTTGAGTGCAAGTCGGAAGTAGCTAGGACATGCCGTTGATTTTTGGCAAATTTTTTTGTGAAGGTGTCGCTCATTTTCTACAAATAAAAAAATCGTCGGACATACTTCGTATGGAAATACGTAAGTCCTAGCTACTTTAAAGTTGCTCTTTATGTACTACAATAAATGGGTTACAAAACTGCATACTCAAAATCCTTTTAATAGTGCTCATCATACCTATAAGACACCCACATATTGAAAAGTTTTGACTTTAATTTTATTAATCGACTTCAAAAAAAGGAGGAGGTTATTAGTTCGTCGGGATTTTTTTTAATGTATGTTACCGCATAACTTTGGACCACGTTAACCGATTTCCATAATTATTTCTTATCGGAAAGGTGGTACCTCAAGGGTGGTCCATTGTGCTTTACAATTAAAACGTAAATTTGTATTACATTTTAACTTAGCTTTAATTATTGCGAATTCATTGATAAAGCTATCCTCAAATCGAAAGGACTCGTATTAAAAAATTGGCCATTAATGGGTTAAAATATGGTCATCAATGCGTTAAGTCAAAGTCGTAAATGGGTTAAATTATTTATAATTTGCACAATAATAAAATCGAATTAACTTAACATAAGATATTACAAAAACCTGGGTCACCAACATGATTCAATAATAAAAGGTTTGCTCAAAAAGCAGTTTTCTCGCTCCCTCTTGACAAAATCGGCTCCCTTAGCAAAGCATTGTGTGTGGGTTCGTGTGTGTGTGCAAAGCTTTTGTAAGGGAGCTAAGGGAGTGTCAAAACTCGAATGTCAATAATGAGCAAACCTTTAATTAATTATTGAATCATGGGTCACCAATGGGTTAATGCATGATCAATAATGGGTTAATACGTCAAAAATTTACTCTTAAAAAGTAGTTCAAGCGAGTCTAATGGAAAGAAAATGATTTCAGAATTTTGAGCACCCGCTTATATGGGGCGGCCCCAGTGTGCGGCGGTACTTAATGATCGGGAAATGTGGTTCCACTGCTCGCGTATGTCGGATTGGTGAAGAGTGCTCTCAGAGAGCAGGTGTGTGAGTCGAGTGGCGAATAAATTAAATGGGTCATCTCATGATTCAATAATACAAGGTTAGATAATTATTGACAGCTGCGGTTTGACACTCCCTTACAAAAGGTTGCATTTGCGAAAGACAGAGAAAGGGCAAGAACGCATTCCCTTGTTGCGAAAATGGTAGTAGAAAAGTACGCAAAGTAGGCAATTAGTAGTGAAATTCCTTTTGTAAATTCTAATGTATTTGCAGGAAATCTGGCATTTTAAACGAAATATTGAACGTAATATTGATTTACCTACGTGAATTACGTAATTTATATGCTATTTAGCTGTATAAAAAATGCAAAATGACTCAAAATTAAAATAAGACTACTATGAAATTGATGTAAACATCCAATGCTTATGTTTTCATCAGTTAAATATGCTTCATACGCATCAACAAATAAACATATTGCACAAAAGCTTATACTTTTATTTCACACCAAAGCTACACTGTTTCCAAGTAAATTTGCAAAGAAGCAACACGGTGCCACTGCTAAGGGAGCGGTGCGAGAGAGACAACTGTCAGTTTATCGAACCTTGTATTATTGAATCATGGGGTCATCTGTTGTGATTGCAGCTTTTCGACGTTAAGCTTTCCTTGCATTGTTTGGCGCACATTTTTTGCTGCACAGAGGCGGGTGCGTATCTTGGCTACAACAAGATAGTGATCCGAGTCGATGTTTGGCCCTCGGAGTGTACGTACGTCTAATACGCCTTCCGTTTATCACAGCATGATCGATTTGGTTTCTCGTTTTTCGATCTGGAGACAGCCATGTAGCTTGGTGGATGATCTTATGCTGGGGCCTAGTACTACATATTACCATGTTTCGGAGGCTGAATTTTCCGAAAGTGGCGCCAAAGATTCCTTCCTTGCCCACCTTGGTATTAAAATCGCTAAGCACGATTTTGACATCGTGTCGGGGGCAGCGCTCATATGTACGTTCCAGCGCCCATAGAAGAGATCCTTGGACGCCTCGTCCTTCTCTTCAGTCGGGGTATGGGCGCAGATGAGGGAGATTTTGAAGAATCTAGCTTTGATGCGGATTGTGGCTAGACGTTCGTCCACCGGGATGAACGCCAGTACTCGGCGACGGAGTCTCTATCCTACCACGAATCCAACACCGAATTTGTGCTCCTTTACGTGGCAACTGTAGTAGACGTCGCAAGGCTTTACGCTTACTTTTCCTTGCCCCATCCATCGCATTTCTTGGATGGCGGTGATGTCAGCATTTGTCTTCCCGAGGACATCAACCAGCCGGGCAGAGGCACCGTCCCCATTAAGGGTCCGGATATTCCAGGTGCATACCCTTAAATCGTCATCAAAAAAGGAGACCCCGATCCGAGGCTGTTTGTTCTTTTTCATTGGGCGGGGTTTTAACGTCCCAACGACCCAAACCCAGCGTACGCGAAGTTTTACGCCTTCGCACTTTAGCTCGCTCCCAAACGGGTGTTTGGTTGCTACCCAGAGGATACGTGGATATAAATATCCGGACGTTGTAAGCTGCGATTTGAACCGTACGCACAAGAATCACTTCTGGCTACTCCCAGGTGAATGGCAGTCAAAAGTTTTGCACTTCTGCGCACGGAACCATCCTACGTGGACCACGTTAACCGATTACTATAATTCTTTTTTTATGAGAAGGTGTTACGTCACAGGTTAACAGATTTTAATACAAAAACGGACGTAAATGTGCCAAACCATTTTTTCCTAATTGTGCAATGAGTTAGTTCGTTGCTATCGGATATTTTTCAATAATTAACGTTTGCAGTTAGGTCTGGGGTGATAAGTTATTGCTTCTTTGAAATTTGATATACAAATAACCTCATTTTATTTCTACATACATACATTCCAGGTAACAATGCAACAGTTCGAGACTTCATTGGATATGATGCGCAATGGTTGTGCTCCGAAATTCAAAATTCCAGTCGAACTACTAGACCGTTTAAGAGATGGTGACTTTGTGGAAAACAATTCTGAATTGAAAGTAATGTAGAATAAAAAATCATATTGAAATCAAGTGTAACGTTTTTGCTAATAATTTTTATTTATTTGTAAATAAAAAAGTGTTACACCAGATGCGTAGCACAACTAGCAGGAACGGTAAGTTGCATTTAACGAAATGTATATTACATACATTCATTTCTATCAATGAATTCCTTATTTTATTTTATATTGCGCGTATATCTATTGTGCATAACTATGTACATATATTCTAGATGTACATATGTTTATGTTTTGTAGCCATGTATGTATTTACGTAGAGATACATATCGTTACTTTCATAGAAAGGTCTATCATATATAAGGGTAATCAAAAAAACTTTATAAAACTTTAATGACCTTATTCATAAAAAATTAAGTAGCTTTAAAAGAGGTTTAGAAACTGAGAAATTTATGAAAACGTTATTTTATAAAGCTCTTTAAACCTGCTTTATTTTTTATGAATGAGGCTATGTTTTTCGGTTACAAATTCCTTCAAAACATTGTTTTTTATTATTGATTTATTGATGTAGTAGTTGTCTTTAAATTCTAAAAACGGTATGAGTTAGGGGTTTTACATATTATAGTAACGATATATTCCTATGTATCGCTACCCTCATTTATAAACTCCCTATATAAGATATTTAGTTTTCTATTATATGAGATAAAAAAACATTAAAATATTGAAATTCTTTACGCACGAACTTTTTTTTTCAAAGCGCTGTAACTAATTTATCGATTTAGTAATTGTTTATAAATTGTATTCGATTCTTTAGAGATGTCTTCCAAAATATGCATGAATGAAAATTAGTTAAGGGCATTCTACTATATTGAGGTAACGATATAAAGGCTCAAATATCTATTTTTTTCGCTTCCAACATTAAAAATTATGAACTCCTCAAAATTGTCGTATGTGTGCAATCATGATCATCTACTTTCGTCTAACATTCTATTTATAGTTAACTAAGAAGGGTGATTTTAGCGTGCAAAAAGCGTTGGCACAAATTCCAATTATATTACCACCTGAGATGCAGGACACAGCCAGGGAAGCAATGAACGCTTGCAAGGAAGTGCGTAAGTACAAATCAAAAAATAATATTAGTTTCTTTGAAATTACAAAGATAAATATTAATTTTTCTATCAAATATACTCATGCCATCCTATATATTATATTTTGCAGAAAAAAACTACAAGGAATCGTGCGAGCGTGTTTTCTACACAACGAAATGCGTGCGTGACTATGCTCCCGATACTTTCAAGTTTCCATAATTTTGTGCAATTGTTTTTGTATTTGCTATGTAAATATATGCATACATATGTAACGTAAATATATCATTTTAATTTTAAGTTAAACCACACAAAACAACAAAATGAATATTTGGCTAAACTTACTCTGACGCGTTTTTTCCTTTGGCTGCAATATAAGAATATAAAGAAGCAATTTTTTTTTTATCGGCACACAGTAATTTATATTAACCCCCAATTGTAAACCATTTCCTTTTTCAATGTGTGTTTTTCTTGAATCCTTTACCTGTTGCAAAGTTTTGTCATTTTTCGAATCCTGCTGCTTCACAGCCTCAGCCTCGGCCTTTTGCAGCACATCATCAATAAATTCTGAGACTACTTCCATATTCTTCGAGTCCTGTTTGAATTCGTCGATACGTGCATCCAGTGGCTCTGCTTCAGCCTCAATTTTATCAATGCTATCTTCACCAGCATCTGTTGGGGCCTCCGCTGTGGCTACATCACCAGCAAAATGTGCGCGCATTACAATTGTATTTTCAATAAACTTATGATTTATAAATTTAATTGTTGGCTAATTCACTATTTTAAGGCGAAATTTTAATATTTCTTTGTTGAAAAGCTTGTCCTTTGTTCAGATTTAAAAAATTTTGTATCTACTCACTACGGTTTTTCTTGTGCGACTACAAAGCGAACGAGCACATTTGTTAAAATCTGCCATGTATGTGTGTGTATTTGTATGCCTGCGCTAAATTTGTAAGGGTGTGTAAGTCTGATAACACCCAAGTACTGGATGTGTGATTGTAAGGCTGGTTGGTTGACTTGGTGGGAGGGTGGTTGGTTGGAAATAGACAACAAGGTGCAATGCAAATTGTGCCACCACGCCCGACATAGCTCAAGTGGCGAATATTTAGAAACGGTGAAAAATCAATGAACTTACTGTCTGCGCTTTAATATTTCGGAAAGCAACAAAAACATGTTGAACGGGTAAAATTAATAAGCGGTAAACGGTTGATCGGATTCGAAAAACACAAAATTGTGGCTAACGGAAAAATTATACATATTTTCATAATATGCATTAATAATAATAATAATAGATTGGCGCCTACACATATGTAAGTGTTTGGCCGAGCTTCTCCTCCAATTTGAGTCGTGCGCTTTGATGTTGTCACACCTAGCGATTGTATTTTTATGAGAAGTAGTTTTTCATGGCAGAAATATACTCGGAGGTTTGCGCGCACTGCTTACCACTACACCACAGCAGCATTAATAAAAAAAATAAAGTAATTTTTAGCTTAAAACACTTTAAAAAATTATTATTTTAAGATATAAGTTGGTGGGAGGGATATGGCATCATTTGCTAAACCGATATTTGGTTTTGATAAAAAGACTGAACGAAATGTAAAAGTTAAACATCTTAGTAACTCTGCATGTTTATTTAAACTTTTTTTCAAGTTGGAATAGCTCTAATGAAAAGCCCTTATCCTATGTGTATGGCTTCAAAACACCATATTACAAAAATTAAATAGTTTACTCAGACTAATAAAAAAAAGTTATTCTTCCCACGATTGACTTAACACTTAATTAAAATACTATATACCGTAACTACTTCTATATTATATAGAAATTTTGTCTTATTCCAAATGTGATAAATCGTCCAACTCCGGTGGAGCACGTATATCTTCCGTCTCAATAATAATTGAGTTTGAATCAACCGACGTCTGAAAATTAAACAGAAATTGTTAATTAATTATTTATTTTGATTGTGATTCATTTTTATTTGGCTAAGCTAACACTTACTCTATCACTCCTATTCAAAAGCGAATTACCCACACTACCTCCACTACTTCCGCTACCATTTAGTTGTGTGGTCAACAATACCGATTGTGGGGTTGCCGGTCGTTGATGTACAATAGGTATTTGTTGTTGCTGTTGCTGTTGTGCTTGTTGAGGTTGTTGAGCTTGTTGTGTAGTAGCCTGCGAAACAATGACAAACTTTTGTGGCGGCTGACTTGGGTGTTGTATTGCGCGCAGCTGTGGTATAGCCGTAACAACGGGACTACTAAGTGTAAATAAATATTAAAACTGCAAAAATATTAAACGCTTAATATTTTAGTTTCCGTGTATCACCTGATTTGCGTCACTTGGGGTCGCCCTACTGTCGAAGCTGTAGCAGCCGCCGATGTAATAGGCGCATTCGAAATGCTACTTGGGGTTGGCGTGGTGGTCGATGGTGGGGCGTTTCGTGCCTTTATCACAGCCTGACACAACGCTGGTCCCATAAAGCCGTAATCATTTCTGAAGCCAATACATGAAAACTATAGAATTTTTATTATGAACTAGTTAACATCATAATGGGCTAACCTATATTCTTCAGTGTAATCTGGCGACCGACGTATCTGCTTGAGGACTGGTGGACAACACTTTTGTAACATGGCACGTATGTGACCCGCTGCTGTTTTATCTGTGTTGCTCTGCATTTGATTACCCAGTAGAAGTGGTTCAATGCGTTCAGATATAAATTTCAACCGAGGTATTATGAACACCTTAACTACTTCGGCGCCCATTTCCGTTAGTCCGGCAATAGCTCCGTACAAGGAAGATAGATGTGTCTTGTCATTTTGCAATGCTTTGCTGAATATTCTGTTTTAAGATATGAAACAAAAGTAGATAACAGCTTTTTCCGAATCAGATGTAGCTTATTACCGTGTTACACGCGTTTGTAGGTTATTAGTAGATGTATTGAAGGTCTTACATATCATCGCCATTAAACGAGATGCGAAATCGCGTAACGCCCAATGATTGTCTAATTCTGGCCGCATACATAGTTGTTTGGAAACAATGCAAGTGGTAACTGATGGTATCAGCTCATGTAACTGAAATGGAGCACATATGCAAGTTTGTACATATTTTCAACTTAACTAGCAAACCTTAAAAATATCTGAAATGACTTACATATTTTTCTAAATATAAAGACGGATTATCCAGCAACGCACGCACCATACGCATTAGATAGATGAGAAGCGCCAAGTTGTTTTGCACAACATTCACTTTTACACCTTCAGCGATGAAGGTGCACATACGTGGCAGCATCTCGTGTAAGCCAGGATCTGAGGCAAGCGATTGAAGTGCTTCTCCACGACGCGGTTCATCTGAACCTACACAGGCTTCGGTGATCTCTTTGTAGTAGAGTTGTTGTTCTACTGACAGCTCATGTGTAGCCAATTGTTTAACATGCACAGTTTCTACATTTCGCAACTTATGTATTTTCCCCGTTGCTGGCTTGCCCGCTGCATCTTTGGTAACTCCCTGCTCCAACTTCACCACTGGATTAACAGATTCCAAAGCTTGGGAGTCTTTGGATAGTGGTGGTGGGTTTTCCGGGATCGTTGGTTGTATCCCATCCACCACTAACCAATGAGAACGTAGCGTTATGTCCAATGGAACTTTTGGTGCAGAGCTTTGAACAATATCATTCAAATCCATCTCTTTTTCTTCAATAAAATGTAATTCACGTCCACCACCTGAGGCAAACCGAAATGGTATAAAATCGTTTGCAGTGAAGCCGTATTGGGGCTCAATGTTGCGCACCTTAAGCGCTTGATCAATATCGCCTAAAATCAATCGCTCACGTTTTGAATGATGCATAAATTTGGCCGCATCCTGTACAATGCGCTTGATTTTAAAGCTAACATCCTCCGCCAATTCCTTAGCTGCATCATCAGGCAGTGAACCAACGCCAATGCTTTCCGCTATCACTTTCATCGATTCGGCAGAGAGTGTGGTGCCATACAGCATGTCACCAGCAACTCGTCCAGCATTTATACTCATAATTTACGGGTAAATATATATAACTCTCTTATTAAATATAGGTCCGTATTTGCAAAAAAATATAAGAACTAGGAATGAAACGGTACGAGTAAATACAAGTCCATACTCGATACCTTTCGTTCGATACCAAGAAATTTTGGCATCGATACTTTTGAACCAAGTACCCTGAAAAAACGTCTGACCATATCAAAAAGAAACTATCAATTGTGCGCTCGCATTCATATGTACATACATACATACATCAAAGAAAATTTTACTTCATTGTTAGCTGTAGAGCTGTAAAAGTAACGAAATTTCGGATACCCGGATGTATCCGTTACTAATCCAATCAACACCCGTATCAAGGCGAATTTATACAAGGTGGTGTTGACAGAACAAAAACAAATATTACAACAACAAATTATACGCACATTGACAATCAGTACAAAGCAAAATTACAACAAACACACCATTTTGACAAAATGAACAAATTCGCCGTGAAATCAGCGGTCCGATAACACCACCTTGTATAAATTCGCCTTGACCCGTATCTTTCGTATCGTTACTTTACTCGTTACTTTTGATACATGCACTTGTACCTAGGGTTGCCAGATTTTGAAACGGAGAAAGGAGTACATTTATATTTTCGGTAGAAAAAAAGCAGCATGACATAAGAAAGGAGTACAATTTTTTTTTTTTTTTGTGCAATTTATTGTTACAAATTACCATTAATTAGGTACAAACAAACAAAGATATCTTAGAAATCTTTTTCAAAGCAACAATAAATGTGAATAAAATAATGTAAAAAAAAAATTATTTTTTAAAAACAAGCTTTTATTTAACATGTACAATCAAAGGAATAAAATAAAGTAGTGTAACAAAAGATTTTTTAGTAAGAAAATTTTGTCAAAACTGCACTAAAATGAATAAAATAAAATAAGTTAAGGTCTCGTTAAAGTTACTAAAAGGCATTTAGTGAAAGGAGTTATTCAAACTCTAATGAAAATTACTAACATACATTAATACATTTGACGAGTTTGGGCGCAATAAGCTTATCAGATAAAATTCTGCATAACTTCTTGTTCGGGGAGTCAAACAAAGGCATAAGTGCAGAATACGGCCCGCTACGCTAGAACACAACGAAAAAGTGGGCGTGGTCTGCCTTTTTTTCCTCATTTTAATGGCATATCATTTTTTTGGTGCAAACTTATATTTTCGGTTCTATGGAGGGGCGAAGGGGGAATTTTCGAAAATTTAAAATGGCTATATTTCGAAAAATTCCTGACTGAATTTAAAAAAATTGGTATCGTTAGAAAGGTAAACAAAATCCCTTTTTTTCTTTTAAGGAAACTCATTTAATAGAAAAATATTTTATTTTTCTAGGAGAAAACCAGTTTTAGTAAAAACTATGTGTAAATTATGATACACCAAACTATAGTAGGTAAATAGAGCATAAAAATGCCTTTCATTTAACATATAACTTTATATAGTTAGTTGTAAATACCGTGAGTAATTTTGTTTTACTGGTGTTCATGAAGGGAGAAATGACTATACTGATGCTTATGATCGCTCTCTGCTCAAAAATACTTCTGCCGTTTTCTTTGGTAATACAGAAAGGAGAATTCTACCGCCTGAGGGTCCCTAAGTGCGGCCGAAGGCCGCCTACGCAGAAAGGTGTTCTCTGCAAAAGGTGTTCAGCCCCCCTTCTTTGCCAACACAGAAAGGAGAATTCTACTGCCTGAGGGTTATAATCCCTAAGTGTGGTCAATGGCCGCCTACGCAGAAAGGTGTTCTCTGCAAAAGGTGTTTAGCTCCCCTTCTTTGGCAACACAGAAAGGAAAATTCTACTGAATGAAGGTTATAATCCCTAAGTGCGGCCGAAGGCCGCCTACGCAGAAAGGTGGTCAGCCCCCCTTCTTGGGTAAAAAATGTTTTTTTTTTAAAAAAAATTTTTTTTTTCTCAAAATTAATCCACATAAAGTATATTAATATGAATATAAAAAAACCATACCATTGTTTTTTTTTAAATTCGGTCAGGAATTTTTTGAAATACATATAGCCATTTTAAATGTTCGAAAATTCCTACTTCACCCCTCCATATCACCGAAAATATAAGTTTGCACCAAAAAAATTTTATACCTGTAAAATCAGGAAAAAAGCGCGGGCCACGCCCACTTTTTCGTTTTATTCTACCTTAACGGGCCGTATTCTGCACTGAGTAGTTTTGCTATATAGAGCACTTCAAAAGAGGCAGCTACTGATTGTCAGCAAAGTTAACGGTATGAAAGGGCACAGCGCAGTGAAAAAACTGGGCTGGCTGTACCTCACAGATCGGTTGCGCCCAACGAAGGGTTGAAAAATGAAAATGGCAGGTTAACAAGAAATAATGGTGTGTACGCACACCAGTAGAAGCGATAATTAATACGATTTATACCAAAGAACGTTCTTTGGTAGTCGGTAGAGCGGAAAAAAAAATTCATCTTAAATTTAACTAATACAAAAGCAAAATGTACTGAGAAAAACTACAAAAGCTCGAATTGAAGACTCCCTAATATACCTAGATAAACAGCTTGTTTGCCTACTGTCCTCTAGATAAGCATTGAAAAATCGACAAAATAAAAATAGATTTTCCTTAACAATTGAACTAGCCCAATTATGATTAAATAAAATCGTAATCAGCTTTTTAGAAAATGTAATTTAAAATTTATTCTCTTAATTCCTTTCATTATACATAACAATTGAACAACCCCAATTATGATTAAATAAAGTCGTAATCAACTTCTTAGGCCGTTTTTCAGTGCATGGTCGTGGTTTAAACCAAGTTTAAACGCCCGATCTGGCTGGTTTAAACTAAGATCAGCCAATCAAATGTAGCCAGCAGTTCAATTTGAACTCAGTTTACTTAATCTAAGTTTAAACTGGCACTGAAACACTGGCCTTTAGGAAATGTAGTTTAAAATGTATTCTCTTAATTCTTTCAATTATACATAACGAAATTCCTATTTACATTATCCAGTCATTACTATGTACATACATTCAGCTTTAGCAATTTTTGTACATTGCTGTTATATTGTTTACTAGGAGTATACAATTTTTATCTTAGATTATTTATTTAGTTGTTATAGCTTCTGGACCATTTACTTCCTGCATTCTCGCTATGCGTTTGTCAACAACATGCCTCAATTTACGTTGAGGTTTCATCAGTTCCGATTTGTCCATCGGTTCAATTATCTGACCCTTATGTGTTATTACAGCTGGTCTTGTTAGCATGCGAAAAGCGGTCTCTGGAACACAATTTCGCCCAATAGTTGCACGAATACTTGCTTCATATTCAGCGACACTTGTAAATGGAAATGGCACATCAGATACGAGGTGTGTGCGTAACTGTTTACTAGCCGACTCATTAATATATAGACTACCTTTATTATCATCACGGCGTTTTTCTTTTTTAGCTAACTTAAGAACAAGTCTTTTATTTTTGTTAGCATTTTGTTGTTCTGCTGAAATGCCAGCGCCTGCCCATGAGCCCCAACCCGGCATAAATAAATCAATTTCTGCATTTGTGATTTCTGTATCTTTTTTTTTATCGTTTGTAAAATCAGCGATAATATCATCATCTTCAAATGCCTCACTGATTGTCATCTGTTGATCCATATGCATCCTCTCCTGCTCATCGCCGTCACTCATATCAATATCATCATCAACGGCTAATGTATCGTTCAAGCCGATAAAATTATTTACATTATGTTTAAGTTTTACGTCGGCTAATTTATTTGGGTCAATCGTAGCAATTGTGTTGTTATCAGAAGAAGTAGGTACGTATGATGGTTTCTTTGCTTTGTTTCTAGCTTGTTGAAGACTTTTACTATTGTCGACTTCTGTAACAATTTTGTTCAAATCCACTTCAGCATTACTCCCCTCCAGGCTATCATTATTAAGCTCTTCATCTATCACTGGCCGTTTTACTTCTATTTTAAATGCTAAATCTTTCAAGTTCTTTAGTTCATCTTTTTTCTTACGATTTTTATTCTTCTTATCTTTAGACTGGGACTTCTGCAGAAGTTTTGCTTTTTTCTGTAGTTCTTTTAGCTTTTTAGTCATTTTTCGTTTAATTTTGTCTTCTTGCTTATCAAAAATATCATCGATATTGTTTTCAGTATTGCTATTCGGTACATTTGTTGAATCTCTTTTGTTAATATCCTCAACTACCCGTTCTTTAGTTAAATTTTCATTATTCTCCTGTTTGACTTGAACAGATTTTTTATTTATTTGCTTCAATTGTTTATTTTCTGTTTTAGTTTTAATCTTTTTCTTCTTAATGCTCGTATCTTTTGATACAGCTTTACATTTTTCAGTACCATAGGTATATGCCAATTCATGCTCCATTTTCTGTTCTTCATCACTACGTGCAGGTCGTTCTTCATCACCACCATCATTAGAGCGTTCATTTCCTTCTTCGGCCAAAAGCTTTTTATATTCATGAAGCATTTTATCATTTTCGTTTCGCTCTAACCAATATTTCCTCCAATTTTCTCCCTCGCGTTCCGAAGGTCGGATCTCATTTTGAAGATTGCCTACACGGGTCCATGGATTAAATGGATCGGAGTCATTCACCTCTTTCTCAATTTCTATTTGTGAAGTTTTTGTTAATTTGTCGTCTTCATCCTCATTTTCAGTGTCGTTTTTCTTTTGAGTTAATTGCCGACTGATATGCAATTGTTCAGCCAAGTCTTTTCTTACATCCTTATCATATTTTGCACGTATCTGCAAATTTTTGGCCCAAGTCCCTGTGTTTTTGTGTCGCAAACTAGCTCTTTCTAATACACGACTTTTTTCTAGTTCATTTAATTTTTCCAAAGCTGCTTCAGGGTTGGTTTTTTGTAAGATCTCAAACTGCTTGATTTGATCTTGCATTTTTTCTCTTTTTAATAACTTGTGATACTTTTTCGATTTAATTTTATTTTGCTTCCGTGCTTTTAATGACTTTTGGGACTCTCTGATCTTCAAATACGCTAACTCTCTACGACGTGCAATAAGTTCATCACGAGTTAGTTTTCTCTGTAGCATTTCCTCTTCACGTTTCACCTGCTCTTCTTCATTTTCCGTTTCACCTGCCAAGGCCCGTTTCGCTGCTTTTAAACGCGCTTGCTCCGCTTCTAATTCGAGCGCCAATTCAGATTTAAGCGACCGTTGTAATGGTGCGCGGTGTAAGGATGTATCTACATATATAGTTTCCGAACGTAGAGGAAACACCTTAAGGTAAAAAGACGAGTACAATTACTATCATGCAAATCAAATCAAAATATAATCACTTACTTGTGTTTCTGCATTGCGATTTTGGGCTACAACGGCGTCCCATTGCTCCAAGTTTTTCTTTGCTTTCTCATAACCGAGTCCGCGTTTAATACGTTCGGCTTGTGGCTTTTCCAAGGGTTTGGCAAGCACTTTTTTCGACGACTGCACGACTTTCAACTGCTTCCCAGCGTCTATATGCCTTTTAGTTGTTTTTAACACCTTGACAATGTCATGTATGCCCACAGGATGGCGAGCAACTGATTCAACTGCTGGTTTTACCAGTTGAAACTCATCCTGCTGTTTAATAGGCTCGTTGCGTGTAGTTCGCCTTATGTGTTGAACTTTGCCTAAATTGCTGATACCTTGCAAAAGCTTTTTATGTGCTTTTGGATTGAATTGTTCCTCGTCGTCACTCATCGCGATAAATAAAAATTTTAATTCCAGGCGTAATCAAAATGCAGAAAAACAGAAACACATGCGTTCAATGAAGTGTAGTGCAGTGGTGGCAAACTATCGATGACACTATCGATACTATTCTGGGTTTCGGTTGTATTCACTATCGATAGATTTGAATCATGAACCAACGACTACAGATCACCTAATCAGCCATTGTATTTGTAATCGATTTTCAGAAAAAAGTTTTCGTAGCGTTTTTGACGTTTTTCGGTTTTGTTTACACCGTCTTCTACCTCTTCGTAGTGATTTTTTTATTGAATGATGAATATAAAATGAAGTACTGTGTGATTGGAACAAGTTTGTGCGTATGTTTGGTTTGCCAAATTTGCGTGAAAAGTGGGTGCACCTTTGTGGCCAGAACGTTGGCATTGAAAAATCGGCGCATGGTAATGATATGCGATTGCAAAACACTTTCAATCATGAAAACCATATTTTATGAACTTTTTTTGCTAATTGTCATCAAGTTTCACTTTGTATATTTTATAATAAATACCAATTTCATCGCACTCAATCACAGCGCCTTTTTCGTTTTCTTTGTTTGTTTTCATTCTTAGGCAGATGTCAAAAACGCTCAGAAATATACTTTTTTCTTGCTTCTTTGATTAGGTGATCTTGTATTTTTGGTTCATGATGCTCAAGGGTGAATAAAACTACAACAACAACGATTACTACAACAACAACCCAAACAGGTTGGCTACTGTCTATACTGTGATCATGATTCAATAACATTAATCGCTGCAGAAAACACATTCAATCGCTAAAAAATCACTACGAAGAAGTGGGAGACGGTGTAAACAAAACCGAAAAACGTCAAAAACGCTACGAAAAAGTTTTTCTGAAAATCGATTACAAATACAACGATGGCTGATTAAACTATGTTCCCATTAGCGTAATAAATTATGTAAATTAAGTAAAACTAAGTAATTTCGCCTTGTAAAGTCTCTCAGTAAATTAAGTTGAAAGTACGTAGTTTATCTTAAACCAAGAACCAAATCACGAACAAATCAGTGTCGGTTCTAATTTTATCGATAATAATCAAAAAAAGTATTGTCCCATAACTGATATGTCATTGTGTTTGGAGCCTTTTGTTTTTAATAATCGCGCGTGGTAGTTTGTAAAATATTTCCAGAAGCTTTCTCTTTTGATCACTCATCTAAAATCTAAAAAATTACCACAAACAACTCAGAATATAAAACTATACGTAATTACTCACATTCGCGATCTCTTTTGGTTAAATAAACAATAACACAGGGTTGCTACAAAGCTGTCAACACAAATAAAGAATCGCGTGTAAGAACGCACTTAATTTAGTGAGGAATTTTAAACGAAACAAAGTATTTTATGTTGGTAATGTGAACATAGTTTTAGGTGATCTGTAGTTGTGTGCTGCTATTTGATGGACTTCCATACACTTTTTCTTAGATTTCAGGGTTGTGTGCTGCATTATTATTAGTTAAATAAATTTACGCATTTGACAAATCGTGTTTTTATTGAGAGAAAATTGTAAATGGTGTTGAAAAATCAAACAAACTGATAACTAACGTAAGCTTTTTGTTCTTTTCTCCATTTTGATTTTGACTCTTTATTACCGCCAACAACTTTGTGTATACATATTTACAGGCTGTCAAAACTTTGCGTTGTCCCATGAACCAAAAATACAAGGTCACGTAAGAACGCGACGTTGTATTTGTAACTTGTTTTGAGAAACAAGTTTGCGAAAGCGGGTTCGTCAGCTGAGCGTTTGTTTACATCACAAGCACCACTATTTTACACTTTTATTCAAGTAAAGAAGAGTTAATTCAACATGACAACACATTTTAAAGCATTTTGTTGCATCATTTTACCTAAATTGTGCGTTTAAAGTGGCTGACAATAATTTTGGCTGATTTTGGTTTTCGTTGTTTTCTTTGCTTTGTTTACTTTTCGCTCGTTTTCCAGTGAAACAAGATGGCGTAGAACCCGCTAAAAGAAATCGACTTTTTTCACTCTCTTGTTCTTACGTGATCTTGTGTCTTTCGTTCATGGCGTTGTCCCCATGATTCAATAATACAAGGTCGGATAAATATTGACATTTGTGTCAATCGACTACCTTGTAAGGTTGCATTTGAGAAGGAAAGAGAAGCGGGTAACAATTTTATCTTCTTTTGTGAAAAGGTAGTAGGAAAAGTAAGTAGTCTGGTAGTGCTAAAATGCGTTTTTGTATACAAATTGAATTAAATATATAAAGAAAACTCCACTGATCTACACTATAGACAATGAATTACTTTTTTATGGCCACATAAATATTAAAAATGAATTAAATGGATATTCACATAAAATTCTTGCCAAAGAAAAATCTTTGAAATCTTTGAAGAAATGTTTCCAAATATTCAAAATAAACCATGGTTTCATTGAAATTCCAGGATGTATTAAACAAAATGAATGGAATTCAAACAAATCCTTTATTCAAAGGGATTATATGAAGCATTATACAAATAGTAAAGATGCAATTGATTTAATGCATATAAATTAATCTTTTAAAAATTACTATATTTGTTGCATTTAAAGATTACATGTTCAATATCTTAAATTGAATTACATTTGCTTTTTTGTAATTTAAATTTTTTAGTAATGTTTTCTACTTTTTCCTCCAATCAGTCTTGCTAATCATTATATTGGTTACATTTAAAAGTTATATCTTCAATATCGCAATTTAATTACATTTGGTTATTTAAAAATCAAATTTTTGCGGAATGTTTTTTACTTTTTTTCTCCAATCAGTCTTGTTAATCATTATATCGGTTAAACTTTAAAAATATGTCTTCAATATCGCAATTTATTTACATTTCGTTTTTTTAAATGTTAATTTTTTGTAAGTCCCAAAGAGCACAAGAAAATATCTTTATTAATATTTCCCCTTTCGCTTTTATGGAGTGGTATTCTTACTTGTAAATATGCAAAGGCTGCACTTGACCAACCCAAACGCTGCAGTGGTAAAAATGCATGCACCAGCAAACGTGGACGGACACCCAAGTCACACAGGGATCCTAGCATGCAAAACTTACTTGCAACGCCTGCACTTGTTGTAAAACGCTACTTTTTGAATACAAATTATGAATTACTCCAATACCCTGCAAATAAATATGTAAATTATTGTTGTAATTCAAAATATTTCCATTATTTTTGTTTTTTTTTTGCCATACTTACTTGAATTTGCCCAATAAGTAAATGAATTTCCACGAAACAATCGATGAAAATATCGGCAGTGTTGCCTGTTGAACTTTTTATACGAAGACAATATTTCTCCATGTATTTTAGTAGTAGTTCCTACAATTCAAAAAAGAAGGCAACACAAGCTAAGGCAGAATGCGGGAGCGAGACAACTGCCAGGTTATCCAACCTTGTTTTATTGAATCATGGTAGTCCCACGAGCTAGGTAAAAATTATGGCGTTCGTATTCACAACGAGAAATCTCAAAATTTTTGTTTGATCTTTCCAAATTTTCTATTTTTTATCAGTTGGCAAAGGCCCTCAGTGGCAGCGTTTCGAGCGTTGAGATAATAATTTCATGCCAATTAGTAGAAAAGTTCCATGTTGAAAAATTGTATTATTATGGCGATTTCTGCTGTGCCAATTCGTAACTTTTTACTGCTGGAAATTTTTGACAGTTGCTCTGGTGCAAAAGAAGTTGATAAATTAAAATGCAGAAATTATAAAAAATACTTGTCTTCACTGACTTTGATTCTTCTAGAACTAAAAGCCATGCATTTATTAGACGTCTAAGTAATAACCTTAGAACAAAGAAATACTTCAAAACCGTCAGGCCGGGTTGAAAATTTTCATTCACCTCGTAGTTAACAAAAATTTATAATCCGTTGTACTTTTCTATCAATTGGCATATGCCCTTTGCAAAAAAAAGGTTATGAAATGCGTTTTATTTAAATCGTTCAGAAAATGAGTCATTTATGTATACCGTTTTATATGGAATTATTCAGTAAATTTCGGTTTACACCATACTTTTTGAAACTATTTGGAGTTAGTTATTTTTTGTTTCTCAAAAGCAACCCTACGTGCTTAGAAGGCATGTGTACCAATATCTTCATCCCTGGCATGTTCATCCCCGAGGAAGGCAGTCGCGAAATTTACCGAAGGTTGTTTACTGGTTATATTAGGCATGTTTTATTCAACCATCACAAGCTAATAGCTTAATCTTGGTCAAATAAAACGAAATTAGCTTTTTTCCTATGTTAACCTAACTCTGGCAGTTGTTCGCCAAGACAGCTTTTCATAAACCAATATAATTATGTTGGGTAAGTCCTCCATACAAAATAAGCTAATAGCTTAAGTTTCTGGACAAATAAAACACGGCTATTGTGATTAGTTTACTTTGGCTAGTGATAGAACGATACGAGTACCGAGTAGAAAATATCGATACTTTTCATGAGTACTGAGTAGTATCGAAGACTCGATACTTTTTGACAAGTATTGAGTAAATATCGCGAATACCGAAAAGTATCGACGTTTTAAAAATTTGTTTAAGTAAAATTTTTTTTTCAATCACATTGAAAAATGTTTAAAAATTACCCCATGGGCATAACGTTCATTTACTTCAATACTGTCACTCTGGTGAGCTACTGGTAATCGCTATGAAATTTCTATACAACATAGAAGAAGAGGTAGCAGTCATATGGACATTTGGCTCGGTTAAAACTTCTTAAATAATTGGAAAACGAATCCTTTGTCATACCTTCGATAACACTGGCCAACAAAAAGTATTATTTTAACCAGACCCACACATCGACATGTATTGAGGTCCACTTGACTCGTACACCTCATATATTTGGAGTTAATTGCGAAAATTGTAAAAAAATGGCAAAAACGAGTCAACCGGGCCTCAGATTCGGATTCAGTAGGTCGAAATACGTTGCGGCAAGTGGGTCTGGTTAAAAGCGCACACCAATTTTTTTTTGTGCCGGTGTAAGGAATGGGTTAGGAGGGTGGCCTTCGGTTCGATAACTTGGCAATTCTCCAGAATAACGGCCTTCGTTTTCCAATGTATCATACCTTGGTTTTAAATTCGAAATCCAGCCCGCTTTCGGAGAAAATTTTTGTGAAAGGGAGCTTATCTTTCCTTTAGAAAATGGCTTTAGTTCCTTTGGAAAGCGTCAAATAAGCCTTTTGCTATAAACATTTATTTTACGCTTTTAAACTTGTTGCAAGTTCTTTTCAAAAACTTCGTTAGAAATGCTTGTTAGATCGGACTTCAGCTATTAAAAGCAATGTCTATTCAATTAACAAAAAGAAAGAGGTTATATGTAGGTATATGTAAGCAAAGTAATCTGATTTTAGTTAAATTTTCGCGTTTGCCCTAAAAATACTTGGAAGTACGAGTATTATCGATACTTTTTTGCAAATATGAGTACTGGCATCGATTCTTTTTTAGAGTATTATAAATGAGTACTAGTATCGATACTTTACTAAAAAGTTCTATCACTAACTTTGGCCATCCAATTAACCATAGTATAGACAGTAGCCAAACTTTTTGGGTTGTTGTTGTAGTAATCGTTGATGTTGTAGCTATATTCACCCTTGAGGAAGGCACTGAGTTGTGTGCTTCTATTTAATGCGGTACTCAGAATTTTTCTTAGATTTCAGGGTTGTGTGCTGCATTATTACTAGATAAATAAATTTAAGCGTTTGCTATATCTTGATTTTATTAAAAGAAAATTATAAATGGTGCAGTAATTAAACAAATGCATAACGTGAATCCAAAATATGAATACTAAGATCTAAAAAACTATGTACGGCAATATAAAATAAACGTATTAAATACTTAAGTATCCTTCGGTCTTGTTTCTATCACCGAATCAAATAAAGGTTTGGTAAGTAAATGTGTACATTTTGTACTAAGCAATAATAAAATAGTAAAATGATATAAGCTTTAAAATTTCAAGGAAGTGATGAAGTTATTATATTTTCATTTAAAAAATTTTATTATTCTGGGCCTGTGCCAATGAGTAGAAAAGTGCAATGGTAAAAAAAAAATTTACTATGGTAAGAAAATTTTACATTTCTGCTGTGCCAATTCGTAACTTCGTAACAAAAAACACTTCAAAACCCTCAGGTAGGTGTGATTCTTGCTCGGCTCGGCTTGTTCTTGCTAACACTTAAAATTCAAGGAATTATAAAACAAAAGCATAAAATGTACAGATTATTGATGAAATTCAACGAAATTATTACCTGCTTTGTTTTTCGCGTAAACAGAAGAAAAATAAATAGAAACACATATTCGCTGCTGGCTGACATCTGATTGGCTGATCCTAGTTTAAGCCAGCCAGATCGGGCTTTTAAACTGAGTTTAAACCACGGCCGTGCACTGAAAAACTGGCCCTTAGTGGCAGCGCTTCGAGCGTTCAGATTATCGTTTAATTTTGCACAAAAAAGGTAATGAAACAATTTTTATTCCACTAGTTTACATAGTAAGTTATTTACGTATATAATTTTATGTAGAATTATTTAATAATTTTAAAAAGTGTCAAAATGCAAGAGCATAAGCAAAATACGCTCACTAAAAGAGAATAACAGGAAAAAGTAAAGGAACGCAAAAAACCAAATTTTTAGTCCAAAGAATGGCAACAACAAAACTAACGTAAAATAAGAATAGAAATGTATGTACATAACACATTCACACAAGCACAATAAACACTACTATATCAATTATTTTTTGCCTCCTTCCACTTTCAATTCACTTTTTTTACTTTTGAGATTATTCTCACTTTTTGTGTATTCGTTAATTTCCGTTAATTTAAATTCAGTTGAGTTTAACACTGATAAATCTAGATCTTGCTAGATTGCATACAAACCGTGATATATAAAACGGCAGAACTTCAGCTACCAGAGGCGAGATTCGGAGTGCCAATTCAAGTGTTTTATTCTAATTTCGTCTTATAATGCACAGGGTTGCATTATTTGTAAGATTTAGTATAATTAATCCGATACAAATCAGAGTTGATAAAGTTAGGTAGTATTAATTAATGTTAAGTAGGAGATTTACTTCATCTAAATATATAACAGACACTTTTCAAGATTTTGCCAGAAAAAATTCTTCTGACTAAATCTGACTACTTCGGACTGAAGAGAGTCACTCTCACTGAGTGTTGCTCTCTCATTCTTGCTGTCATTTTCGAGTTAAGGAACGCTATCATTTCTGACACATCTAATACTTGTTTTTTCATTTATTTTTATAAAATCTTTTGAACTAATTATTGCTCATCAAAAAATTAGAAGCTAAGTACATTACATCGAGTTAGAAGTTAAATATTACCACGTTTATATGATGCTTCAATTCGTTCCAAGTCAAACATTCTCTAATCGAATAGGGTTGTTCGACTTCACTAGGCTCTGTACAGTCGACTTTAAAAGTCGACCGATCCACTAAGAAAAGTCGACTTTTTTAATAAAAAGAAAATGTATTAAGTATACTCTGCATTTAACTCATATATTAGCCAAGAATGATAGAATACAAGAGTGCGCCAATGAGAGAGGATTTTTGAGCGTAATTTTTGCGTGACGTCATCTTGGTGCAATTGCGAGAGAGAAATGCCAAAACGCATATAAAAATATGTAAACAATGCAGAAAAATTTGTTAATTTTAATATTACATGGCCCAATTTTTGGACTCGCCATTGTAAAAAGCCATGCAGAGTGCATATTTATATTTGTGGACGGTAGCCAACCACCATAAACTGCACAGGTGTTGACTCCACAGCTTTTATTTGATGACTTTTGTATCATTTCCGAGAAGATGCATGAGTGTGGCTTCTTCGGAAACAAATATTATATGTAAGTAAAACATAATTTAAGCTGAACTTTTAAATGTATAATAATTTGGGCACTGTTTTGTATTACGTACGTAACAGCGCGGTAAGATGCCACTTGAATTAGCGCCTGGCGACCTTATCCACTGATGCATTACCTCATACCAACACTAAAAAGAATCAGGTACTAACAAAAATAAGTAGGTAGTGAAGTTCATGTATCTATTTACTGTAGAAACTGCTTTTGTATGTATGCCATTGCCAGCAAACTAAACCAGCAACTGTCTACATTCACCATGGAAATATACCTACTACAATTCACCAAGGAAATGCCAACATAGTTCCATGTAGAAGCTCATAGCTCACACACATAGCACAAAGTTCAATTTGGTGTTTAATGCATCTCCTCGCCGGCAGAATTGCTTCCACTTTTTCACCAGGCTTGCGTCCGTAGGAAACGAAAAAAAAACTTATATCGCACGCTTTCCTTTTGTTTTCACTATTACACTTTGCCACTGCACACTTCATTTTGCTTTGTAATGTGTCAATAATTGTTTTAAACCAAGCAGAAATATTAACACACAAATATTAAAATTGTTGTTTGGTTTTTTCGTATGCTCACAATCAACAATTGCACCAATATGACGTCACGCACACAGATGATTCTGTCAAAATCACAAAGAGCGGATTAGCGGTACCGCGATTGGCGCAATCTCTATTTCTCTCAATCGTGTATATTAGCTATAAATATAGGAGTCAGAATACGCCAAATATATCATGATTTACTAGTGGTTTTTAGAATAATCTGTAATTTAGTGAAATTCAATGCTAGGTAAAAAAAAACAGACACTAGGATTTTTATAAATTTTGAAAATTGTGAATTGTTGAAAATTGAAATTGTATAACTACAGCATGAAAATGCTTATTTTTGAAAAAAAAAATTTAATTCTCACAAAAAAAAAAAATCTAAAAATTTTTTGAATCGATATTTGGTAATTACGGACAACTTTTTGAAAAATGTGGCCTTTCCGATGGAGCAGAATTGGCGGGTATTGGTAGAAATATAAGTGCCACTTTATAAGCATGGATAAATATGGGAGTAGCCCAGACAGCTAGTGGATTGGGACTATCCACACGACTAATGTCGCATATTAACTGGAATCCTACCAGCAACGTTTTTAGCGGTGTTTAAAATTTGGTACCTTACGGATTGGTCAAATTCGAAGCAAAGACTGTCTGTAAAAACTTACATAAACTCAAGCAGAAAAACTTTCTTGCATGAAATTGTTAAAATAAATATAATAATAATATAATATGTTTGTCTTACCTCATTATTAACTGAAGATTGTGGAGACAAACGATTAACAAATTTGAGGAATTTGTTTTCGTATAATAATTTTATGCGCAGCTCTTAAATGATTTGTACTGTTGTACTGTCATTAAAATTCATTTCGCTACCACACTTTTCACATTTCACTTCAAGAGTCGAAAGTGTAAAGTCGACATCAGTCGACTCCCATAAACTGAAAGTCGATCACTAACATTCGACTTTCAGGCGTAAAAAGTCGATTTTGGTCGAAAGTCGAAGTCGACTTTGCCATCCCTATAATCGAATTGAAACTTTTAACCGTGCCATCATAATAAGGCATTCACATTGAGTCACTAACTCGTGTTTATGGGCCATTTTGGAGTTTAAGCCTTAACTCTACTCTTAAACTCGGAGTTTACCATACAAAAAATTTCGTTAAACTCTCCTTAAACCCCACTTTTACCGCTCTATTCACACAACACTGACAAAATTCATCATATGACTATTGTCACAATTACTGCGCCTAAAACACAATATAAACATTGTTTCGCCGTTGTCACTTACTCAGTAGGTCATAACAATAAAACTGACAATTGTCATACGACAGCTTAAAATAAATTTGCGGCATAGTATTAGGCGCAGTAGTAAAAGCAATAGTCAGCTGCTGAGTTTTGTCAGTGGTGTGGGAATAGGGCGGTTATTTGGAGTTTATGCGAATGCAACCCTTTTTTTTTGACCCGATTCGGTTTGTGTCTTTGATAATCAAAACTTTCAACCAACTTGCCGACAGTTAGTCTGCTCCCATACTGCAGGATTTAATCAGAATTATATTACGTTCTCATTGAGCCATTAACTCGAGTTTAACGTTTTGACTTTATGAACAACTGTCAAGCGTTCACATTGGGGTGTTTAAGAAACTCAGAGTTTAATTTGACATTTTTTTGTTTACTTTTTCTTATTCTCATTTAGTCTGTTCCCGTACTACAGGAGTTAACACACACACACATAAGTCTTTAATACCAACCGTTTAGCTATAAAAAAAAAACAAGAAATAAGGATCTATAGAACTTTTTACGCTAATTTCAACCATACCAAAATTATTTGGTGCAAATAAAAACCAAAGCCAATAAAAGAGGTTAAAGTTCAACTTGACTATTTCTTATGTGTTTAATATCTCGGAAACTAGTTAACCGATTAAAAAATTATTGATGCTAGTTTCAACATAATTTAAATGGCTTTTATGTAAGGTATATACTATAACCAGTTTTGGAACTAATTTTATATAAACTACATTTAAAAATATATATTTTTATTTTATTTTGTTTTTTAGTATTTGTGGACTAAAAATATAAAAAGGCATATAAATTATATACATACATGAAAGAAAAATTAATTATCTTTATTTTGACGTCATTAGTTTTTTAATAGGTTCTGTTGTCCAGAAGATATTAATATTAAAAAAAAACAGAAAATTTAACTTTAAGCATTGATATCTTTTTTATATTTTAATTTCGCCTGGTAATTTTGGTAGGGTTGAAATCAGCACAAAATGTTCTGTCGAGCCACATTTTTGGTTTTTGCCTCGCTAGATTGTTGATATTCTAGACTAATGCAGCGTTTTTGCTGCATTTAAAATGCAACATTTAGCACTTTCGAACATATGTTTTCGAAGAGCGTTCATGCTATCGCATTTAGCAAATGTACATTTACGCGAGTTCGAAATCGTATGCTTTTGACAAACAGCCGTGTTCCAGTCGCTTATTCAGATCCGTATCCATTACGATAAATTCTCA
Source organism: Rhagoletis pomonella (assembly GCF_013731165.1). Classification (NCBI taxonomy): domain Eukaryota; kingdom Metazoa; phylum Arthropoda; class Insecta; order Diptera; family Tephritidae; genus Rhagoletis; species Rhagoletis pomonella. The sequence goes on along the minus strand of NW_023458559.1, from coordinate 25,539,147 downwards.
CGGAAAAGATAATGTGCAAAAACCCCTACTGAAAAGGAAAAATAAATTCTAAACCGAAAATTCAATACAAAAACCTGAATTGTTTTAACCATAACCGAACATTTGTTTGTGTATATATTCATTTGTCGGTGCTGCCAATTATATTTTCCACACCTAATTAGGAAACAAAACAAACAGAGTTGATCACAAATTAATCCAGATTTCTATCAGCATCATATCGATGTTGAATTTGCGTAACTTTTCTTTATCCAAATAATGTAAAATAATAAATGAAATCTCGATCGGCGATCACTGAAACGCAGCTAGCGGTTGTATACTCGAAAAAGCAATGTTGCCACTTTTTCTCATTAAACCATGTTCGAATCGTGGAAATTTTGGAAGATCACAGGGATGCTTTTAGCATTTAGATTCTAAATGCAAAGATTGAGTTGCATTTAGTTGCATTTAGATGACGAATTTTGTATGGATAAATGTACATTTAGAGTAGCATTTAGAGCTAAATGCGCTAAATGTACATTTACGCGTAAGCAAAAACAGCCCATAACGTGCACAGAACGAAATAAATTTTCTGATTTTTTTAAAGATTAATATCTTCTGAACAACATAACCTATTAAAAAACTAATGACGTCAAAATAGAGATAATTAATTTTTCTTTCATGTATGTATATAATTTGTATGCCTTTTTATATTTTTAGTCCAGAAATACTAAAAAACAAAATAAAATAAAAATATATATTTTTAAATGTCGTTTATATAAAATTAGTTCTAAAACTGGTTATAGTATATACCTTGCATAAAAGGCATTTAAATTATGTTGAAATTAGCATCAATAATTTTTTAATCGGTTAACTAGTTTCCGAGATATTAAACACATAAGAAATAGTTAAGTTGAACTTTAACCTCTTTTATTGGCTTTGGTTTTTATTTGCACCAAATAAGTTTGGTATGGTTGAAATTAGCGTAAAAGTTCTATCGATCCTTATTTCTTGTTTTTTTTTTTTTATAGATAAACGGTTGGTATTCTAGACTTATGTGTGTGTGTGTTAACTCCTGTAGTACGGGAACAGACTAAATGAGAATAAGAAAAAGTAAACAAAAAAATGTCAAATTGAACTCTGAGTTTCTTAAACACCCCAATGTGAACGCTTGACAGTTGTTCATAAACTCAAAACGTTAAACTCGTGTTAATGGCTCAATGAGAACGTAATATAAATCACATTCCGAATGCGAGTTAAGAGTTGTTGAGTCGTGTTAAGAGTGCATATAAACACGGAATTTGTTATTTCATGCAACTCTGTATAAAGTAAACCATTTAAATAGTTCTTGAAATTACATTTATGCTGAGCTTTGTTATAAAATTAATAGCTAAAAGTGTGTTCGATCGACTCATTTCTTGTGTTGCTTATAACGGGTGATTTTTTT
>NW_023458559.1:25531813-25537624 GCF_013731165.1 Rhagoletis pomonella | reverse complement strand
AAAAACATAGCCTTATTCATAAAAAATAAAGCAGATTTAAAGAGCTTTATAAAATAACGTTTTCATAAATTTCTCAGTTTCTAAACCTCTTTTAAAGCTACTTAATTTTTTATGAATAAGGTCATTAAAGTTGTATAAAGTTTTTTTGATTACCCTTATATATGATAGACCTTTCTATGAAAGTAACGATATGTATCTCTACGTAAATACATACATGCATACAAAACATAAACATATGTACATCTAGAATATATGTACATACCCTGACGGAAACAAGTGATTTTTTTTTAAATCAACTTACTGAAAGACTACTTTAAAACACGTTCCCACGACAGTCGGGTCTACGTAACCGGAACGACCCAGATTTATATCTGGCCAAGGACTGTCACTCCAGCAACACTCCCCAAAAAGTCTTTGGGGAATTTGTATGCTGCTACAACAACAACAACTACTTTAAAACAAATGCAATGAGTAAATGTTTCGAATTTTTATACTCTTTGCTCAAAAAACAATTTGTGTCTTGGAAGTATGAAAAAGCATCTGTGAAGTCCAGAACGCAAGCGTATTCAAAGAAACATACTGACTTTGAAGTTGTGTAAGCCAAATTCATTTTAAAGTAGTTGAAATTAAATGCAGAGTCGGACAGTCGACCTGCTGCTTGCACACAATTCAAGCTGAACATCTGAAAGCGCATTTACATGTCTGGCTGTAGCTGAGCGTGCAAAGATGTTTGCTACAATTGGTCGCAGCCAAGAATGTCCATGTTCAAATCTCATTTAATTTAAAATTTTTAATTTCGGTTTTTCTTAGTTATGAAAAATCATCTGTGAAGTGCAGAACGAAAGTGCATTCAAACGAAACATACTGACTTTGAAGTTGTTTAAGCCAAATTCGTTTTAAAGTAATTGAAAATACATGCAGAAAAATGCAATTGACTGCTTCCTAGGACATCGCCATGTTAAATAAATGAGTTCCTTGCAGGTAAAATAGTGAGAATTTCAATTAGTTATCATTGCAAATAAAGTAGTTTATAAATTACTTTCAAACTAATTCAATTTCCTGCAGGGTAGTTATGCACAATAGATATACGCGCAATATAAAATAAAATAAGGAATTCATTGATAAAAATGTATGTATGTAATATACATTTCGTTAAATGCAACTTACCGTTCCTGCTAGTTGTGCTACGCATCTGGTGTAACACTTTTTTATTTACAAATAAATAAAAATTATTAGCAAAAACGTTACACTTAATTTCAAGATGATTTTTTATTCTACATTACTTTCAATTCAGAATTGTTTTCCACAAAGTCACCATCTCTTAAACGGTCTAGTAGTTCGACTGGAATTTTGAATTTCGGAGCACAACCATTGCGCATCATATCCAACGAAGTCTCGAACTGTTGCATTGTTACCTGGAATGTATGTATGTAGAAATAAAATGAGGTTATTTGTATATCAAATTTTGAAGAAGCAATAACTTATCACCCCAGACCTAACTGCAAACGTTAATTATTGAAAAATATCCGATAGCAAAGAACTAACTCATTGCACAATTAGGAAAAAATGGTTTGGCACATTTACGTCCGTTTTTGTATTAAAATCTGTTAACCTGTGACGTAACACCTTCTCATAAAAAGAAGAATTATAGAAATCGGTTAACGTGGTCCACGTAGGATGGTTCCGTGCGCAGAAGTGGAAAACTTTTGACTGCCATTCACCTGGGAGTAGCCAGAAGCGATTCTTGTGCGTACGGTTCAAATCGCAGCTTACAACGTCCGGATATTTATATCCACGTATCCTCTGGGTAGCAACCAAACACCCGTTTGGGAGCGAGCTAAAGTCAGAAGGCGTAAAACTTCGCGTACGCGCCCGCCCAATGAAAAAGAACAAACAGCCTCGGATCGGGGTCTCCTTTTTTTGATGACGATTTAAGGGTATGCACCTTTAATATCCGGACCCTTAATGGGGACGGTGCCTCTGCCCGGCTGGTTGATGTCCTCGGGAAGACAAATGCTGACATCACCGCCATCCAAGAAATGCGATGGATGGGGCAAGGAAAAGTAAGCGTAAAGCCTTGCGACGTCTACTACAGTTGCCACGTAAAGGAGCACAAATTCGGTGTTGGATTCGTGGTAGGAGAGAGACTCCGTCGCCGAGTACTGGCGTTCATCCCGGTGGACGAACGTCTAGCCACAATCCGCATCAAAGCTAGATTCTTCAAAGTCTCCCTCATCTGCGCCCATACCCCGACGGAAGAGAAGGACGTGGCGTCCAAGGATCTCTTCTATGGGCGCTTGGAACGTACATATGAGCGCTGCCCCCGACACGATGCCAAAATCGTGCTTAGCGATTTTAATACCAAGGTGGGCAAGGAAGTAATCTTTGGCGCCACTTTCGGAATATTCAGCCTCCACGACGAAACGTCCGATAACGGACTGAGGCTGATCGACTTCGCCGGGGCCCGAAGCGTAAGACCATCCACCAATCTACATGGCTGTCTCCAGATCGAAAAACGAGAAACCAAATCGATCATGCTGTGATAAACGGAAGGCGTATTAGACGTACGTACACTCCGAGGGCCAAACATCGACTTGTTGTAGCCAAGATACGCACCCGCCTCTGTGCAGCAAAAAATGTGCGCCAAACAAAGCAAGGAAAGCTTAACGTCGAAAAGCTGCAATCACAACAGATGACCAATTTAATTTATTCGCCACTCGACTCACACACCTGCTCTCTGAGAGCACTCTTCACCAATCCGACATACGCGAGCAGTGGAACCACATTTCCCGATCATTAAGTACCGCCGCACACTGGGGCCGCCCCATATAAGCGGGTGCTCAAAATTCTGAAATCATTTTCTTTCCATTAGACTCGCTTGAACTACTTTTTAAGAGTAAATTTTTGACGTATTAACCCATTATTGATCATGCATTAACCCATTGGTGACCCATGATTCAATAATTAATTAAAGGTTTGCTCATTATTGACATTAGAGTTTTGACACTCCCTTAGCTCCCTTACAAAAGCTTTGCACACACACACGAACCCACACACAATGCTTTGCTAAGGGAGCCGATTTTGTCAAGAGGGAGCGAGAAAACTGCTTTTTGAGCAAAGCTTTTATTATTGAATGATGTTTGTGACCCAGGTTTTTGTAATATCTTATGTTAAGTTAATTTGATTTTATTATTGTGCAAATTATAAATAATTTAACCCATTTACGACTTTGACTTAACGCATTGATGACCATATTTTAACCCATTAGTGGCCAATTTTTTAATACGAGTCCTTTCAATTTGAGGATAGCTTTATCAATAAATTCGCAATAATTAAAGCTAAGTTAAAAGCGATAAAATGTAATAAAAATTTACGTTTTAATTGTAAAGCATAATGGACCACCGTTGAGGTACCACCTTTCCGATAAGAAAGAATTATGGAAATCGGTTAACGTGGTCCAAAGTTATGCGGTAACATACATTAAAAAAAATCCCGACGAACTAATAACCTCCTCCTTTTTTTGAAGTCGATTAATAAAATAAAAGTCAAAACTTTTCAATATGTGGGTGGCTTATAGGTATGATGAGCACTATTAAAAGGATTTTCAGTATGCAGTTTTGTAACCCATTTAATTGTAGTACATTAAAGAGCAACTTTGATGTAGCTGGGTCTTACGTATATCCATACGAAGTATGTCCGACGATTTTTTTATTTGTAGAAAATGAGCGACACCTTCACAAAAAAATTTGCCAAAAATCAACGGCATGTCCTAGCTACTTCCGACTTGCACTCAAAATCTTTTTTAAATATCTAATTAAAAACATCGATATTTTTACGAAGTTTGAAGCTTAGATTTATTCGATTTTTGTTAAGAAATAAACTATATTTGTATAAAAAAAAAAATAATTAATTTTAAATAATAATAAAAAATAGTCAAAACTTGTCAATATGTGGGTGTCTTATAGTTATGATAAGCACTATCTAATGAAAACTGTGACACTTATTCTTCATAGTCGGAATCTAAATCCCATCCAAGCCCCGTTCAACTAATATAATTCCCTTCAAGTTCCACAAACTCCATTGCTTCAGCAAAGAAAGATCTCCGGTTGGTGACCACTGGCAACAAGTGCGAGCAAGTAATCAGAGGGTCTAATAAAACTAACAATCTCCTAAATTGTCAGCGCGGCCCGTTTTCCTACTATAGATCTAAAGTTTTTTAAGTCCTTATTCGAACTAAATCCGCTTCTCACTAAAGATTTTTAAGTCCTCGTTAGAACTAAATCCGCCTTTTGTTCATTGAGCAACCTATAACTAAAAAACAGTTTAAGTTCGAAATGAAACAGAATCAAAGTTAACCAGAAGTATATGTTTTTGTGTTTAATTAAAATCAAAGAGAAATTTTTAAAACAATTTTATTCAGAAATGCGCAAAGTGCTTTTGGTTTTGAACCCGGATTTTTAGTAAAGAAGGAACATTCTTTATTGCAGTACTGTCAAATTTAAAAGCGCTTTGAGCATTAAAAAAAAGTGATTTTGAAAATTACACTTGCAAAAAACAGAGGTAAGTTTAGTTATTTGTTAATCATAATTTTTTTAAAACACATAATTTCAAACAAAATACACCAAAAGAATAAATAAGCTCCATTTGAGGTAATGCAAAAAACAAAATAACGAAATATAATACCACTTTCTTACAGTAACAATTCGAATTGCACATTTGAATTTCTTAGTTTTGAAAAAACCAGTTTCTTGTTCAAATTTGTCAAGCTTGGACACGCATATCTCCTAGCCGAAAAACGATAGAAAGCTGAAAACTTAGCATTAAATGAAGAATTTAATAGGGAATAAAGCTGCGTTTTTGTTTGTCCAAAAACTATTTTTTCAAAATTAAATTTTGAGCACGCTTGGCTTCAGTGTGCGCCGCCGTAGAAGTAGTTGGATTTCAGCGAGCCTGAAAGAACAACTGGTACGATGAGGAATGTTAAGAAGCCGCAGAGAAAAAAGGCGCCGCTTACACAGGGTCGACAGGAAGAACGCCCAAAAATTCTACCAGAGGGTTAGGCGACTTACGGAAGGTTTCAAGACCGGGGCAAACTCCTGTAAGAACAACAATGGCGACCTAGTGACCGATGTCCAGAATGTACTTAAATTGTGGAGGGAACACTTGTACAACCAACTCAATGGTAGCAGCGCTGAAAGTAATAAAGAAGACGAACCCGAGTCTCCAGTCGATGTTGATGGAGTAGCTGTCCCACCGCCTGACTATGACGAGGTACGAATAGCGATTACGCGGCTAAAAAACAACAAAGCTGCTGGAGCTGACGGCCTGACAGCCGAGCTATTCAAGTACGGTGGCGAGGAGCTGATGAGGTGCATGCATCAGCTCGTATACAGAATATGGTCAAATGAATGCGTGACCGACGACTGGAATTTAAGTGTGCGACTCCGCCATACGCGCCAACAATAAGGTCTAATCGAGTGTATTATGCGGAAGACTGTAGCTCACCGTCAACGAACTGATTGGACCTTATCAGTATGGCTTTAGGTCTGGAAAAATCACCATAGATCAGTTATTCACAATACGCCAAATCTTGGGAAAAGACCCGCGAGAATAGGATCGACACACACCATCTATTTGTCGATTTCAAAGCCGCTTTCGATAGCACGAAGAGAAGTTGCCTCTATGCCGCGATGTCTGAATTTGGTATCCCCGCGAAACTAATACGGCTGTGTAAAATGACGTTGAGCAATACCACCAGCTCCGTCAGAATAGGGAAGGACCTCTCCGAGCCGTTTGATACCAAACGAGGTT
>NW_023458559.1:25523561-25531713 GCF_013731165.1 Rhagoletis pomonella | reverse complement strand
AATCCTCTCCGTATCTGCACTTGTCTGACTTCATTATCAGAATAAGATGAGCTCAAGGTGTATTAAACAAGGTGGTGTTGGGGCGACAGCTGAGTTTTTCGCCGTGAAGGCCATTACGTCAAAATGATGTGTTTGTTGTAACTCATACCAATGACAGTATGGACATCAGCGTATAATTTGTTAGTGTAATTTTTTACTTATATACGGCCAACACCACCTTGTTAAATACGCCTTGGATGAGCTCGAATAAAAAAATACTGAAATATTCATTTTATAATAACTGATATGAATATTTTATTTCTTGTTTACGTTTGAGAAATGGTTAAAGATGATACATTTACTAATTGGCAACCGATTAATAATCGAAGAAATTTCGCTAGCTTGCGAATCGAGGGCCATGATTTGCCTATTCGATTGGAATCGAAATTTTTCTCTACTCGACCAGTCACTCGTTCACGAGAGCCGTGATTTGGCCCCAGAAGCCGTGCGGCGAAACACATACACAAAATCAGCTGAGCTAGTAACACCACCTTATATAAATTCGCCTTGTCTGTAGAGCTATAAAAGTAACGAAATTTCGGATACCCGTATGTATCCGTTACTAATCCAATCAACACCCGTATCAAGGCGAATTTATACAAGGTGGTGTTGACAGACAAAAACAAAAATTACAACAACAAATTATACGCACATTGACAATCAGTACAAAGCAAAATTACAACAAACACACCTTTTTGACAAAAGGTACAAATTCGCTGTGAAATCAGCGGATCCGATAACACCACCTCATGAACGAAAGACACAAGATCATGTAAGAACAAGAGAGTGAAAAAAGTCGATTTTTTAGCGGGTTCTACGCCATCTTGTTTCACTGGAAAACGAGCGAAAAGTATACAAAGCAAAGAAAACAACGAAAACCAAAATTAGCTAAAATTATTGTCTGCCACTTTAAACGCACAATTTAGGTAAAATGGTGCAACAAAATGCTTTAAAATGTGTTGCCATGTTGAATTAACTCTTCTTTACTTGAATAAAAGTGTAAAATAGTGGTGCTTGTGATGTAAACAAACGCTCAGCTGACGAACCCGCTTTCGCAAAATTTTTCTCAAAACCAGTTACAAATACAACGTCTCGTTCTTACGTGATCTTGTATTTTTGGTTCATGACACCACCTTGTATAAATTCGCCTTGACCCGTATCTTTCGTATCGTTACTTTACTCGTTAGTTTTGATACATGCACTTGTACCTAGGGTTGCCAGGTTTTGAAACGGAGAAAGGAGTACATTTATATTTTCGATAGAAAAAAAGCAGTACATGACATAAAAAAGGAGTACAATTTTTTGTTTTTATTGTGCAATTTATTGTTACAAATTACCATTAATTAGGTACAAACAAACAAAGATATCTTAGAAATCTTTTTCAAAGCAACAATAAATGTGAATAAAATAATGTAAAAAAAATATTTTTTATAAACAAGCTTTTATTTAACATGTACAATCAAAGGAATAAAATAAAGTAGTGTAACAAAAGATTTTTTAGTAAGAAAATTTTGTCAAAACTGCACTAAAATGAATAAAATATAAATAAGTTAAGGTCTCGTTAGAGTTACTAAAAGGCATTTAGTGAAAGGAGGTATTCAAACTCTAATGAAAATTACTAACAATTTGCACTAATTTACTTCGTTTTTAAAAAAGTTTGTCGCGCGAATAGCAAACCGGCATTTAAATATATACATACATACATATACATACCTAACCAATTATGCATGTACGCTGAATTCGCCGACAGCTTTTTTAAAAATTAGTACAAATTGTTAGTAATATTCATTATAGTTTGAATAACTCCTTTCGCTATATGGCTTTTAGTAACTTTAACGAGACCTTAACTTATTTTATTTTATTCATTTTAGTGCAGTTTGGACAAAATTTTCTTACTAAAAAATCTTTTGTTACACTACTTTATTTTATTCCTTTGATTGTACATGTTAAATAAAAGCTTGTTTTTAAAAAATATTTTTTTTACATTATTTTATTCACATTTAGGGCCGTTTGCACCATGTCTAGTTAATTCTAACTCCCAGTTAAACATCTTTATCGACGTTATCGACACCCATCATATAACATGTGATCGATAAAGCAGTTAACGTGCTTAACTGAAGGATGTACCTCCAGTTAGCGTTAACTAGACATGGTGCAAACGGCCCTTAATGTTGCTTTGAAAAAGATTTCTAAGATATCTTTCTTTGTTTATTGTATTTGTTTGTATTTTTTTTACATTAATTTATTTTCTAAATTTTAGTTCATTTATAAAAGCGTTGTATATTAAAAAGTGTCATTTTATTTTATGTACCAAATTTTGCAATAGATATTGAAATAATTCAACTTGCAATGAAAGAGAACATAAGACTATGCAAGCAAAATGTTGTTTGCTTGCTTTTTATATATACATACATATGTACATATAGCAGCAGTTAATTTCATTTAAAGAAATGGCGTGTCGTCAATTTCCGCTGTAGCGTATGTAAATGGTGCATATATTTAGGTGCAATATCTAACTTCTTCCGGCGGGGCGACATCTGGAGTCTTCTAATTGTATCTCCTTGGCATAATGCCTACAACGCGGTTCATATCTAGACTAGGTTGATATCTAGAATTTGCTTGTAAAAATAAATAACTATATGGGTTGGCTTTCCAATAGCAGTGGTTGTTAAAGAGATGGAGATCGATGGAGAGGGCATGAACCGCCATTGACAAAAATGTTACTCCCGACCACCTATGGTTCCCTAGGGACCCCTTAGAAAAATGACCAAAAGTCACAATTTTGTTTACATGTGATTGGTACAACACTGATTTGGCTGAAATATCACTAAATAATTATTAAAATCTATACATATTCAAACATTTCGTTGTTTACTTCCGTTTTTTTTTTACAAATATAAGGTCCTTTGCTTTCACCGCTTTTTGTTTTTGTTTGCAAATGCAAATCAGCTGATCGTTTGACACTTTTCATGTACTTACAAGAAAACAAACTCCGGACTAAATCCTGTAACTTCTGACTGGGAACAGTTGCTCAGTTACTCTCTCAAAAGTGTTCCCACTTACAGGTTTTATGTCAATAGGAACGACTTCCTGTAAGTTCTGACTAAATCCTGTAAACCGGACTGCTATTGGAACAGACTAATTGTTTATACATCATCATTTATAAATTAGTCTGTTCCTTTGAACTTCGGACTAAAACCTGTGGAACTGTCAAACTACAATTTTACTCCCTCAAATGAGAGTAAAATGAGAACAGATGCAGAAGTACATAAGAATGCAAAAAGCACTATTTCCTGAAAAAACCTCAGTCGGTTTGTTTACATGTCATTTGTACAACACTGATTTAGCTGAAATATCACTAAATAATTATTAATATCTATACATATTCAAACATTTCGTTGTTTACTTCCATTTTTTTTACAAATATAAGGTACTTTGCTGTAAATCCTGTAAACCAGACTGCTATTGGAACAGACTAAATAAATGTAAACATTTTTGTAAAAATCCTACCAGCTACTACAAAAATCTTAAAGTAACGGTAAAACATGAAAAGGTAAAACATACAACGTAAAATAGTTTAGAAAAAAATGCAAGCATTCCATAAAGATTCAACTCTGGTACATATACCTAATAGCTACTTTTAGATGAATAATAAAATAAAAGATTAATAATTCTAAAAATATTTAATTTAATACATTTGACGAGTTTTGGCGCAATAAGCTTCTCAGATCAAATTCTGCATAACTTCTCGTTCTGGGAGTCAAACAAAGGCATAAGTGCAGAATACGGCCCGCTACGCTAGAACTCAACGAAAAAGTGGGCGTGATCTGCCTTTTTTCCTCATTTTAATGCATATATGTTATACTTCTATATTGGTAGTAAGCTAACATCTCAATTAGTCTGTTCCTTTGAACTTCCGACTAAAACCTGTGGAACTGTCAAACTACAATTTTACGCTCTCAAATGAGAGTAAAAGGAGAACAGATGCAGAAGTGCATAGGAACGCAAAAAGCACTATTTCCTGTAAAAACGTCAGACGGTTTGTTTACATGTCATTGGTACTACACTAATTTGGCTGAAATATCACTAAATAATTATTAAAATCTATACATATTCAAATATTTCGTTGTTTACTTCCATTTTTTAACAAATATAAGGTTCTTTGCTTTCACCGCTTTCTGTTTTTGTTTGCACATGTAAATCAGCTGATCGTTTGACAGGAAAAAAAACTCCGGACTAAATCCTGTAACTTCTGACTAGGAACAGTTGCTCAGTTACTCTCTCAAATGTGTTCCCACTTACAGGTTTTATGTCAATAGGAACGACTTCCTGTAAGTTCTGACAAAATCCTGTAAACCGGACTGCTATTGGAACACACTAAGGGCCGGGTACTCAATGTCTGGTTAACACTAATCTCCGTTTAAACATCATTATCGACGTGTTCGGCTCAATGCATATAACATGGAGTCGGTAACGTCGATAACGATGTTTTACCGAAATCAAAGCGAGACAGTCTAGTACCGTTTTTGTCAATGTGTTGTGTACCCTGCAAAAATCGCGACTACTCCATGCATGCGTGTAAAGACTAATCCCTAAGGACCAAGGAATACTCCAAAATTAACCACAATTCATATAAAAAATATGGTCCTATTAACATTGCGATGTCCTAGGGCAGGACCATATACTCCATCCCTGCATTACATCAGTGAGCACAAAGCTACTCCAACATATTAACAAAGGCATTGTCGTTATATTTTTTCGTTTGTACACGCTTTTGTTCTTCACTTCTTCTCAAATGCTTTTTTGAAATAATAAAAACCAAGACAAAAATTTAAAATTACATGTTGCCTCTGACGGCATTCGAACCCGAACATGCTGGGAGCTAACAACTAACACCCTGCAAAAATCGTTGGACCATGTAGTCTACTTGTGGTATATTGGAGTACTTACAAAAGTGATCCTCTGTCATGCTGTAGCGGACCAACTCGTGTCTCTGCACCAACTTATTGTTACCCGATCACTGCTCGTGTTTTAACGAAATGTGATTGAAGTTAAGCATTTGAAAGTACATTTGCATGTCTGGCTGTAGCTGAACGTGTAGAGATGTTATTTCTTAGCTCCCAGCATGTTCGGGTTCGAATGTCGTCAGAGGCAACAAGTAATTTTTAATTTTTGTTTTTGGTTTTTATTCATTTCAAAAAAAGCATCTGCGAAGTGAAGAACAAAAGCATGTACAAACAAAAAAATATAACGACAATGTCATTGGAGTATGTTAGGAGTAGTTTTGTGCTACTCTGATGTAATGCAGAGATGGAGTATATGGTCCTGCCCTAGGACATCGCAATGTTAATTGGACCATATTTTTTATATGAATTGTGGTTAATTTTGGAGTACTCCTTGGTCCTTCGGGAGTACTCTTTACATGCATGCACGGAGTAGTCGCGATTTTTGCAGGGCGGCTAGCATCTCTACACGTTCAGCTACAGCCAGACATGCAAATGTACTTTCAAATGCTTAACTTCAATCACATTTCGTAAAAACACGAGCATTGATCGGGTAACAATAAGCTGGTGCAGAGACACGAGTTGGTCCGCTACAGCATGACAGAGAAGCACTTTTGAAAGTACTCCATTATACCACAAATAGACTACACGGTCCAACGATTTTTGCAGGGTACTAGCTCTTACTGCCAATATAGGAGTGTTACATATGTGACCTGGTCTACGAAAAGGGAGCTTACGTGCGAAAACTAGTTTTCTGTGAAAAAGCTGTTAAAAGTAAGCAACTCGTTTCGTCAGTTTCTCATTATCTCGTTAATTGTTCTCCGCGCCGGACGTCCAGTAAGTGTTTTTGTTGGTCCAGTAAGTGTTGTTGTTGGTCGGAATATTATTATAGTTCATCGTGTAAGTTGCTAGTGTGGAACATTTAAAAAAGTAACACTGAAGAAGTGACGTTTACTGTTACTTTCTCTACATTTTAAGTACACTTCTAAGCAAGTTAGGATTTTCTGCTTTTCACCACGTGAAAAAGCATCTCATCTTCCATCCGAATAAACCAAAAAGTGAAAATTGATTTTTTGACACCTAAGCCCCCTTTCCGTAGACCAGGTCACATATATGTTTTAATGGCATATCATTTTTTTGGTGCAAACTTATATTTTCGGTTCTATGGGGGAAGGGGGAATTTTCGAAAATTTAAAATGGCTATATTTCGAAAAATTCCTGACCGAATTTAAAAAAATTGGTATCGTTAGAAAGGTAAACAAAATCCCTTTTTTTCTTTTAAGGAAACTCATTTAATAGAAAAATATTTTATTTTTCTAGGAGAAAACCAGTTTTACTAAAAAATATGTGTAAATTATGATACACCAAACTATAATACTTAGGTAAATAGAGCATAAAAATGCCTTTAATTTAACATATAACTTTATATAGTTAGTTGTAAATACCCTGAGTAATTTTGTTTTACTGGTGTTCATGAAGGGAGAAATGACTATACTGATGCTTATGATCGTGAGCGGGACGACTGCGGCAGAAAGAAGTTCTGCGCAAAAATACTTCTGCCGTTTTCTTTGGTAATACAGAAAGGTGTTCTCTGCAAAAGGTGTTCAGCCCCCCTTCTTTGCCAACACAGAAAGGAGAATTCTACTGCCTGAGGGTTATAATCCCTAAGTGTGGTCAATGGCCGCCTACGCAGAAAGGTGTTCTCTGCAAAAGGTGTTTAGCTCCCCTTCTTTGGCAACACAGAAAGGAAAATTCTACTGAATGAAGGTTATAATCCCTAAGTGCGGCCGAAGGCCGCCTACGCAGAAAGGTGGTCAGCCCCCCTTCTTGGGTAAAAAATGTTTTTTTTTTAAAAAAAATTTTTTTTTCTCAAAATTAATCCACATAAAGTATATTAATATGAATATAAAAAAACCATACCATTGTTTTTTTTTAAATTCGGTCAGGAATTTTTTGAAATACATATAGCCATTTTAAATGTTCGAAAATTCCTACTTCACCCCTCCATATCACCGAAAATATAAGTTTGCACCAAAAAAATTTTATACCTGTAAAATCAGGAAAAAAGCGCGGGCCACGCCCACTTTTTCGTTTTATTCTACCTTAACGGGCCGTATTCTGCACTGAGTAGTTTTGCTATATAGAGCACTTCAAAAGAGGCAGCTACTGATTGTCAGCAAAGTTAACGGTATGAAAGGGCACAGCGCAGTGAAAAAACTGGGCTGGCTGTACCTCACAGATCGGTTGCGCCCAACGAAGGGTTGAAAAATGAAAATGGCAGGTTAACAAGAAATAATGGTGTGTACGCACACCAGTAGAAGCGATAATTAATACGATTTATACCAAAGAACGTTCTTTGGTAGTCGGTAGAGCGGAAAAAAAAATTCATCTTAAATTTAACTAATACAAAAGCAAAATGTACTGAGAAAAACTACAAAAGCTCGAATTGAAGACTCCCTAATATACCTAGATAAACAGCTTGTTTGCCTACTGTCCTCTAGATAAGCATTGAAAAATCGACAAAATAAAAATAGATTTTCCTTAACAATTGAACTAGCCCAATTATGATTAAATAAAATCGTAATCAGCTTTTTAGAAAATGTAATTTAAAATTTATTCTCTTAATTCCTTTCATTATACATAACAATTGAACAACCCCAATTATGATTAAATAAAGTCGTAATCAACTTCTTAGGCCGTTTTTCAGTGCATGGTCGTGGTTTAAACCAAGTTTAAACGCCCGATCTGGCTGGTTTAAACTAAGATCAGCCAATCAAATGTAGCCAGCAGTTCAATTTGAACTCAGTTTACTTAATCTAAGTTTAAACTGGCACTGAAACACTGGCCTTTAGGAAATGTAGTTTAAAATGTATTCTCTTAATTCTTTCAATTATACATAACGAAATTCCTATTTACATTATCCAGTCATTACTATGTACATACATTCAGCTTTAGCAATTTTTGTACATTGCTGTTATATTGTTTACTAGGAGTATACAATTTTTATCTTAGATTATTTATTTAGTTGTTATAGCTTCTGGACCATTTACTTCCTGCATTCTCGCTATGCGTTTGTCAACAACATGCCTCAATTTACGTTGAGGTTTCAT
>NW_023458559.1:25519417-25523461 GCF_013731165.1 Rhagoletis pomonella | reverse complement strand
CGAATTTTCAGTGAATGGGCCCTAGAAAAGTTGGCAGAAAATCCGCTTTTTTATCGACAAATTTTGTTCAGCGATGAGGCTCATTTCTGGTTGAATGGCTTCGTAAATAAGCAAAATTGCCGCATTTGGAGTGAAGAGCAACCAGAAGCCGTTCAAGAACTGCCCATGCATCCCGAAAAATGCACTGTTTGGTGTGGTTTGTACGCTGGTGGAATCATTGGACCGTATTTTTTCAAAGATGCTGTTGGACGCAACGTTACGGTGAATGGCGATCGCTATCGTTCGATGCTAACAAACTTTTTGTTGCCAAAAATGGAAGAACTGAACTTGGTTGACATGTGGTTTCAACAAGATGGCGCTACATGCCACACAGCTCGCGATTCTATGGCCATTTTGAGGGAAAACTTCGGAGAACAATTCATCTCAAGAAATGGACCGGTAAGTTGGCCACCAAGATCATGCGATTTGACGCCTTTAGACTATTTTTTGTGGGGCTACGTCAAGTCTAAAGTCTACAGAAATAAGCCAGCAACTATTCCAGCTTTGGAAGACAACATTTCCGAAGAAATTCGGGCTATTCCGGCCGAAATGCTCGAAAAAGTTGCCCAAAATTGGACTTTCCGAATGGACCACCTAAGACGCAGCCGCGGTCAACATTTAAATGAAATTATCTTCAAAAAGTAAATGTCATGGACCAATCTAACGTTTCAAATAAAGAACCGATGAGATTTTGCAAATTTTATGCGTTTTTTTTTAAAAAAAAAGTTATCAAGCTCTTAAAAAATCACCCGTTAAATACTTGCATTTCAAGCGAGCTCCGCTGACACGAGTTAATTTGATACCGCGTACAAGGTATATATTACACTAAGTACAGTACATTAAACGATGAATAAACAAAGGAAATGTAGCCAAAAAGTAAGCAAAATAGGGCGTTTCTATTATTTTTGCCAGCAGCGTACATATGTACATACTTAAATCTAATATCTTAATATTATACATCCAGCCGCTGTGTTTTTAGATTTTTTGGTGCAATCGGTGATGGCTGAGCTCAATTGCCTTCTTGATTTCTTTTTGGAACTCAACAGGACCTTTCTTTTTAAATGCATCTATGTGGAAATAGATTACCAAAAAATTTGTATTGTTAAAAGATATGTACATATGTATACAGTAGTGGCCACATAATTAGGGATACTATTTCTTTATAAGTTTTGACCATTTATTTAAGAAGTTGCGTTAATTTTTGAGAATTTTTCACAAAGTATGTCAAAAAGGTTTATATGTATATAGTTATACCTAAATAAAGAAAAAATAAATGGTCAGAACTTGTAGTGTCCCTAATATGTGTACATATTACCTCCAAGGATTGTGCCAACCAGTATAAGTTTGTTTAGTGGTTTTAAACTGCAGCAATGCCTCGTCCGAAACTAAATGTTTAATACCGCTGGCTACGTCCTCTGACACACCTTTTATTTTTATGATATAAGTGGCCTTTTGAAAAATTTATGTACAGCAATTAGAATTTTGTTTCTATTAAATCCACAGCGCAATAGAACTGGCGATGTGGATGGAATATTTCAATTTTGGATTCGTAAATCAGTTTTTCTTGCTCATGGCGTTATTAAAAGCTCTTTTCTTCATTTTAAATGAAATATTTTATAAAACTTATCTTTATTTTTCCACAGCACCTTGAGTTTTGAGCATATTTTTGTTTTGCGTCTTTCTTTTTTCTGTTGATGTGCACATTTGAACTTCTTCAGTACCAAGTACTTTATTATACGGTTTTATTTATTACGTTTATACATATATAAAAAATGTTATACCACAATAAAAACTTTTATTTTTACTTTCTTTTGCTACGACCGGGGTCGAATAATGATAAAATAATCGTTTAAACTTATTTAGTTCAAGTACTTCAGTACTCGACATTATTTGGCAGGTACAACTACTTTTGTTAAACACAAAATACAGCCCTCGTGAATCTTGCGGTTATTATGGCAACTAACTACCATTACTTCTATCAGCATTGCCACTCGATCGATCAAATGCCAGTCATTCGCTACAGGGCCGCGTCCTTCTTCGCCGTCAAATATTTTAACGCGTCTTTCTTCGCTGAAGTTTTTGTATGTGCTTTTTTCGCGGTCAACTTTTGAGCTCGCAATTTTATTCGTGTCTAGTGACGAAGTATTGTAAAGTATTTGTTATACAATAAAGTTAGTAATAATAGTAATAGATTGGCGCTTACACATACATATGTTGGTGTTTGGCCGAGCTTCTCCTCCGATTTGAGGCGTGCGCCTTGATGCTGACACATAAAGCGGAGGGACCTACCATTTTACGCAGAAATACACTCGGAGGTTTGCCATTGCCTGCCGAGGGACAACCGCTATTAAAAAAAAAATATTTTTTCTATATTTTTTTTGCGATGTTGCTTTGATCTGGGCTTAAACCCAGGCGTTGCGGAGTGGAAGCGCTCACTGTTTACCACTACACCACAGCGGCCGACAATAAAGTTAATTGTACTGTAATTTGTTCATTGTGAGCGTTTATTTAACAGTTCAGCGATACGAACCGAAAGGATTTTGGAAAATCCGTCAATTAAACAAGGATAATCGTAACAATTGGTTTCAGAAGTGGGATTGTTAAATATATCCCATTGGAGAAACTTTTTAAAATGGCAGAAATTCAAAACCTAAAGATCGAGGAACTTAAGCTGGAGTTGGAAAAACGAAATTTAGCAACCTCCGCGACATCCACGGACGAACAGAAGCATGAGGTTGCTTGTTCGTCGAAGGATGTGCAGCAGACAACCGGGAAGGTTGAAGAACACAAAAAGACTCCTAGTTCATGAACAGCTATGGACACGAATACGATATTGGCTGCCATGTCACAGATGTCAAAGTTTTCACAGATGCAAGCACTGGAGACACGTATGTCATCAGAGGTATTAGCGCAGGTGTAATTACGGCTAGAAACCCAGCTACAGGCGCGTATATCATTTCCGCTGGAAGCACAGGATGCAAAGATTACGCAAATACATGACAAAATCGAAGAGAAACAGGACAAAGTTGAGGCTAAGGTTGAGGAGTTGGAAGATCGCCTCCGTGATCTGCAGTTGAATCGTCCAGCTGCTTCGACAAGTGGTCCCAAGGTAAAGACTCCATCATTTGACAGCACGATTCATTTCCAGGTCTTCAAGCTCCAGTTCGAGAATACAGCTACAGAAAATCCAAAGATTCATAAACGGAATGAGGGACATGTATTCCAAGCGAGAGACGTATGCGAATCCAAAGCCAACATTTGCTGAGACTGTATCGTATGCTCAGACACCTGAAATGGCGGCTCACCTAAGTAGACCAGCTTATAAAGCCTATCGAGTTGAAGTGGAAACGTCGGCTGAGACAAATAAATTGCTGAAGAAGATAATCAAGCAGCTAGGCTAAGGCTGCAGACGTCCCGGTTTTCCCGGACATGTCCCGGGGTTAAACTATTTGTCCCGGTGTCCCGGTCCAACCTTAAAATGTGCCGAGTTTCGTTTAAGTGTCCCGGTTTTCGATTTGATTGCACAAATTTTCAATAAAAATGACTACACTGAGAGAAAAAACGCGTTGTAATATTAAGACAAATTTTATGAATTTACTGGGGGAAATAACGCATAGTAAACATGAATATTTTTTATTTGATTATCGTTTTAAAATTTTCGTATTTAAAAACAATACTTTCATACCACGCACACGTGGTGTTGAATCAAACTGAACATTTGAATGCACATTTACATGTCTGGATGTAGCACATGTCAGGAGTGAACGAAGATGCTTGGCACAAATTGCTAATTTCCTGAGCGTCAAGGTTCAAATCCCATTACAGGCAGCATGAAATTTAAATATTTTTTTTTTTAACTTAATTATGAAAAAGCATCCGTTAAGTGCAAAGCGTTTCATTTTAATATTGGCGTATTTGAATTGAATATTTATACTAAATACTAAAATTTGTATACTTAATGTTGCCGCCGAAAACACTATCGCATAACATTATTTGTACATATGT
>NW_023458559.1:25516088-25519317 GCF_013731165.1 Rhagoletis pomonella | reverse complement strand
GTTCTAAAATATTCGGAATAACTCCCTTTTAATCGCTCGCTGAAACACTTAAATTGATTACGAGTTGGTGCTCTTTC
The DNA here is from genome assembly GCF_013731165.1 of Rhagoletis pomonella. Taxonomy (NCBI): domain Eukaryota; kingdom Metazoa; phylum Arthropoda; class Insecta; order Diptera; family Tephritidae; genus Rhagoletis; species Rhagoletis pomonella. The sequence goes on along the minus strand of NW_023458559.1, from coordinate 25,519,240 downwards.
ATATGCGAATTTTTTTTTTAATTCTTTTATTAAAATTTTCATTACTTATAAGTACCGTGCCGTACAAAATTATTGGCTCGGAGACTCTTTCATATGATCACAAATTTTTAAAATGTAGCTTTTGAGCCAATTAGTAAAGTGCAAGCCTGAAGTTACCAGAAAATTTCGTTGATTTTTTGCAATTATTTATTTTTTGCTGACAGTGTCTTCCACATACAAAAAAATGTCGAACATAGTTTGTATGGAAGAAACTCTCAGTAAAAACAATACCAAAAATCAATTAAACTTTTATTGGCTGCAAAACTTTATTTTCAAAATTTTTATAAAAAAGTCTGAATAGAAAGTTGCGAATTTGTATGTAAATTTATTACATTTTCCCGAGTTTTCCACAAAGTTTAGAAATTTTATTTTTATGTTTTCTGATGTATTTAGTATCAAATAAAACACCTCTTTGAGGTAAAATTTTCGAGTGACGAAAGCTGAACTAGAAACACAAAATGTATGATATCAATTTCATGACGAAAATTGTATGCATTTTTTAACTGCCTTGAAAACGTAGGGAAAATCTTTTTCATTCATACGAATCGTTGCAAAAGTTCTGGTTTTATTTTGTGTTTCTAGCAGTAGATGATATTTCGCAACGTTCCGAATAAATAAAAAAAGATTGTCCGTACGTTTCAAAGGCAGTTAAAAACTGCGTACAATTTTCGTCATGAAATTGATATCATAAATTTTGTGTTTCTAGTTCAGCTTTCCTCGCTCGATAATTTTACCTCAAAGAGGTTTTTTATTTGATATCAATTATTTTGGGGTAGCAAATTGAAAATATGATCTAAATCATGTATTCAAGTCGATGTGTCCACTGAAACCTATAATTTTTCGAACACGGAATAAAGCGAAAAAGAATGATCATATCCTTTGTATTCGAAAAAATTAAAAATAAAAAAGAATTATGAGAAATGATAAAAACTTATCAACTTGGTACCAACTTTTGATACAATAAACAACTGTATCCGTATGGTTGTCTCGTATTTTATTTTTATATGTTAATTTTTAACCATTTGACCCTTTTTGGAGCGACATTTTTTCAATTTGAATCGCAATATCTCCACAACAAGAGTTTTCCCAGATATAGGCTATATACCAGATGAAAGCTAAGGTTTTGGGCTAGACTTGTGAAAACTTAGAATAAAATTGACTGACCAGTTTTTGAGAAAATGCCCGAAATGCATATTTTCAGCAGCCCGATTTTTAGTTTTCAGGCGATAACGTTATGACATATTCATATTTCATAAACACAAAAGACAACGTTAGATAGCTTGTTTGAAGAGCCTTCTACTGATATGCACATCAATGACATGGACTGAGTAGTGCGGCCTCAGTGGTAGTTTAAAAAATTGCCTTTTTTCGAATTTCAGGCAGCACCCACGCCCACAAAGGCATACGAATCAAAACATACTGGAACAAAACCTTCTTAGTTTTTTTTTTGGACTTTAATTCCTGAAAGTTTGAAAAAAATTAAATGATGGTACGTACAGACGCCACATACATACCAAAGCATCTCGTAGTGGAGACACGAACCAAAACACATTTACCTCTATAGCTTTCCAACTAGTAGCCGGAACTTAATATATAAGAAATCATATGAAAGGTATTGGCATATAGAATAACACTAAATATGTTGGGTGTACCCACATGCTCCTTAAACCGTTAAAAGCAAAAAAACGTTTTTTGTTTCGCAACACAGTCCAATTTTTAAGAATCCGGTTAATCGTTTATGAAGCTTTAATATATTTTCTGGACACACTCTGCAAGACCTTTCCAACGATATCTCAAACGTGTCGATTGGACGTCTGGATAAAAACTTCCAAATCTCGTGTATATATAAGCGAGTCAATTCAGCATGCTACTGTGGCTGCTTTCGTCACTCGCGCGCACTGCCGTGCGCTGTGATAAACTGTAATTTTATAAGGAACAAAAAAGGTACATGCATTGTGAAAAATTCTCTATGCTTTTGTTGTTGTTCAGAATAATAGCGATTACGCCCAGTTCGAACACTGTTGTTTGCTTGATTGCTTTCAAGTGATCTTTATTGAATTAATGATTACGTTTTTATACAAACTAAATGCTTACGTAGCTAAATAATAAGGGCATAAAAACTTTAGATCGTAAGCAAAATTATTGTAAATTCTTTATTCCCACGTTTTGGTTCACATAAGCATAATTAATGCAAATGCTTTATTCCCACGTTTTTGTTGACATAAGCATATTCCACATTTTGCGTCATTTGCGCACACTAATCAACAATGTCTTATATGTAACTTGACACATGCCAAATTATTTGGCTATAAGAATACACTAAAAGGCATAAAGTGCAAGCTACGCATAAAAGAATGCAAGCGAAAATTAATACCCTGTTGAATAAAGCCAATGCAATATTAATATGTCGACTTTTCTTATTTAATAACAGTTGTGATAAATTGTTTTGTTTTGCTAGTGTACGTTGTAATCATATATGTAATACTCCTATATTGGCAGTAAGAGCTAGTGCCGTCCGAAAACACTACAGTACAGATATTTCAATAAACACGTACGAAAGAAAAGGAACCCATACGTTTATAAATAAACATGTATACGACACATTTACAAAAACGGCACTCAAGTACACAATACATTGACAAAAACAGTACTAGACTGTCTCGCTTTGATTTCGGAATGCTTACACATTGAGATGTTAGCTTAGTACCAATATAGAAGTATTACATATATGGTTGAAATGATCTCATGATCGCATGTTTTTATGTTTTTGTTTTTGTTTGTCAAAATAAAATTTTACTACATCCTTTCGTACGTAATTTTTGTCGAAACGAAAGGGAAGGGAGCGAGAGGCCTCTCCCCCCCCTTAGTGTCCCGGTTTGGCAACAGAGATATCTGGCATCCCTAAGCTAGGCGCCAAAAAAGATGGTTCTGGCCAATGTTTTACATGTGGGAACCCAGGCCGCTTCGCCCGAGATTGCAGCGCACGTTCCACTGGGCTCAAGATTTCATCAGGACGAAAACGCAGGGCTGAAGGAGACGAACCCAACTCCAATCAGTCGTTAAACTAAAAATAGCCAGCAGAAAGGGGCGCGCGCTGGCTCCCGCAATTGAAC
>NW_023458559.1:25514718-25515988 GCF_013731165.1 Rhagoletis pomonella | reverse complement strand
GGCAACGTTTCCGAGCTCGAACGGATCATTCAGCGCTGAAGTGGCTACTACAGTTCAAGAATCCAGAAGGACAGCTAGCTCGGTGGAGTGAGAGACTGCAAAGTTATGACTTCACTATTAAGCACCGCAAGGGAAGTGTCCACGGAAATGCTGATGCCATGTCCCATCGACCATGTAGCCTGGAATGTAAACACTGCTCAAAAGCTGAGGCCATTATTGACGTCCGGGTAACGACAATAACACCAGTGGAGAAGTGGAGCTACGAAAGTGTCAGCTGGAAGATCCAGAACTGGAGCCTTTGATGCATGGACTGGAGGCGGACAGACGGCCAACTAAGGATTAAATGGCAGCAGAGAGCCCAATCGCAAAGGCATACTGGGACCAAGGTAACAGCTTGAAGTTCATATCTGGCTGTTTGCATAGGGTATGGGAAAGTGAAAATTGCCAGTGCTCCCTCAATTTAATAGTAGTTCCGAGGGTAAGAGTTCCGGATGTTCTCAAGGAATTTGACAATGGTCCCAGTGGAGGGAACCTGGGAACCACGAAGACCCTGGAGAAGATCAAGCAGAGGTGTTATTGGGTTGGTTGTCCGCAATCGGTCGCAGAGTGGATTGCTAACTGCGCGGAGAGTAAGGCAGCTAAAGGCCCGAAGTCCAGAAGTCATGGCCAGATGAAGCAGTATAACTCAGGTGTACCATTCGAACGGATTGCCATGGATGTAGCCGGTCCATTTCCTATGAGCGCACAGGGAAACAAATACGTCCTTGTGGTTATGGACTACTTTAGCAAATGGCCGGAGGTGTACCCTAGTCCAAACCAGGAAGCTAAAACAGTAGCAGAGGTACAGTTGGGTTGCGAGATACCGTGTACCTATAGAGCTGTACTCTGACCACGGAAGAAATTTTGAATGGGCGATGTTCCAAGAGATGTGCCAGATACTGGGTATTCGGAAGACCCGAACAACGCCTCTACATCCCCAATCATATGGCATGGTGGAACGGTTCAATCGAACCCTGGAAGAGCATTTGCGGAAGGTCGGGGACAAGAATCAAAAAGATTGGTATGTTCGCATACCCTTGTTCCTGATGGGATACCGGTCAGAAAAGCATGAAACCACGGGTAAAACTCCTGCCAAGGTAATCTTCGGCAGTGAACTCCGTTTGCCTAGTGACCTGAAGTTTGAAGTAAGTGGTGATGCAAGAAGAATTGGGAAAGAGACGTCCAACATCCTGGAAGAGGAGCTGAGAGAGATACATGCTCTTGTGAGACA
>NW_023458559.1:25513354-25514618 GCF_013731165.1 Rhagoletis pomonella | reverse complement strand
TTCTGAAATAGGGCGTTCTTGAAAAGTTTTTTGAGATAGAGCGTTTTCGAACTGGCTGCCGAGATAGGTCGATCTTCCACTCAGCCATCGATATGTAAAATAGTTTATTTGTGGTAATAGCATCATTTTTATTCCGAGCTTTAAAGTGAGGCGAAAAATATTTATCACATGTTTAAAACACAAAACTTAAAACATAAAAACGGCTAAGCTTTTAACGCCAAAATTTTCAGAGACTGACAATAGAGAAAAGAACGAGTTAAAAAAAAAATATATAACAAATAACAAAGCAAGCAAGAACCACAAAAAGTGTTCCACCGTCTCATCTTCTTCAAGGCAAGATGGGCAAATGGAAATGCATTTACGCCTATTACAGACAGGTGTTTGCGCCACGTGAAGCAGTCTAGCAAATTGTTTGCAGTGTCGTCTGCTCAGAGAGAGCAAAAAATTAGATAGACCTTGTGAGATTGAAGGCAACATGAGTTTTGCCCACCTGCATCCCCTCGATACCTCTCAGTCATTTCTGAGCGAAGTATTCACCCAGTTTCTGATGGTGGCTTCGATTGCCGAAGGTGGGAGTGCTAAAACTAGTTGGGGACCGAGGAATGCCTGGTCTAAGCAAACTCTGGCCAAATGATCAGATGTCTCATAACCAGGTACACCAGAATGACCTGGCACCTCGTTATGTTCACCAAGTCGAGACTTGCATTTCCGAACTAGTTTGGAGGTACTTAAATAGAGGGCTGGTCAATGCCTTAAGTGCAGCTTGGTTGTCACTGCAGTCACGTAAACTCCTTCCTCTCCACCTATGTTCCACCTCGTAGTCCATGGCTTTGAGTATTGCAATTACCTCAGCCCGGAAAACCGAAGCATATTCCTCTACAGACAAGTGAAGCTTATCTCTATTAACCTCGAAAAATACCCCAGATCATGAGCCAGAGTCAGTTTTGGAGCCATCAGTGAAGATTCGACAATGTGTGAGTCCGGTCTCAGCAATGTAATCAAACCAGCACGCAGTCTCAGGGAACTCAACATTATAGAATCTCTTCAACAAAGGTAATGCTGGCGTACTATCCTGTAGCGTTGAAAAGACACGAGTGCTTAAATCTCTGCCGCCAGCAATTTTCGCCGCGCCCTACTCATTGTCATACCAGCGTCCGGTTATTTTTAGTCTGCAGGTGGCCATTAAGGCTTCCCCACGTATGAAAACACAAAGTGACGGTAAGTACAGCAATGCGTCAAGAGCACCATACACCACTCAAAAAAA
>NW_023458559.1:25494349-25513254 GCF_013731165.1 Rhagoletis pomonella | reverse complement strand
ATCATAATTGAAATGTAATCGTAATCAAAAATTACCCAGCTCTGATCTATACAAATTAATATAAATGCATACATATCGTCGTTTAAAGTGCAAAACCGCGTATGTGAAGTTGTAGAAACTATTTTCTAGAGCGTAGAAACACTCATATTTCAAATTGGTTCTCTCTTTTATAAAGCAATCGCAATTCTGGATAGTATATTTCAGGACGAATGGATAAGGATTGAGCCAAGAGCTTGTGTGAGCAAATCCATTTTTTTGGCAGCCAATGTCAGTTACGCGGTTTTGCAGAATGACGATACGCGGTTTTGTACTTTAAACGACGATATGTATACATATATCTTTAAGATTTTCTTTTAAATCTGTAAGATATATAAAATTAAAGTTTGTATAAGATTGCTAATGACAAAACCGAAAAATACTCAACATTGTGGACGCCATATAAGAAAACTGAATTATTACGAAATATAAATAAAGTGGCAGCACTTCACGCCATTTTGCATTTACTCGTTTCAGTTCGGGAACATTGTTTACTTGTTTTTAAATAACAAAATAAACAATCTTTTGTTGCAAAATTTATGTACCTTTTGAAAAAGTGTTCTCAAATAATATATTTTACTAGTGTTTCAAAAGAGAATATTGGTGATTTATTGCATTTTTGAGCATGCAATTACTCATAGAAAAGAGCACTTTTTCAAAAATTGTTTTTTTTTTTTGTATTAACTTCTACATGGTTAACAATATTAACCCCCAACTCCGAATTGTTAATATAGTGATAAAAATGTGCCGATTGGTACCCCTCCTGACAGTTTTGGACGTTATTTTTTTGCAAGTTGTACCTTCAACTAGAGAATTTCCGAGTTACTTTATATACATATGCGCACCAGCTGTGCACTAGGTAAACACACAAAATCTTATCAAAGTGCAAAACGCAAAAATATGGCTTTATTTCTCAATGTAAAGTGAAATACAGCCATATGGTATTATTTCCTATGGCTTTATTGCACGGCATCTCTATAGTGATAACTTGAAAGGGGATGACGGAAATTCGTTTCAAAATAAATCGCAAATATTAGTCATAATTAGCATGGATATATGAGCCGTTTAGTTTGAATGTGGCATAAGACATTCCATGCCGTTTGGCTTTAGAACTTCCTCAGCCAAAGGTAAAAAAGTTTTTTCATTGGTCTATGACGATAGAACGATTTACAGGTGCATCTAATTAGAGATAATCAACCATTTCAGCAGAAGATTCAGAAATAACGTATGCCACTTTCAAAATGAACGACTCATATATAAAGTATTTCTATGTAGCCTTTAATATATCCGTATTTTTATATATTAGGTGTTGCAGATCCTGTCGAAAATTGCAGCATACCGTGAGCTACCGTTTTCAAAGTCAGCTGTACCATGATTACTTTTACCTACCTGGATATCTTTCTCCCGACTTAAGTAAGAAAATTTATATAAACTTACATAAACTTAAGCTTAAAAAATCTCATAGTTTGCTTTTTCAATGCCGGCTTATACCGTTATAATGGATTTCAAACGGAAGATACGTGGCCAGAAACAATTCGCATCGCTACCAATATAAAATGCCCCATTGTGGTTACTTCGTATACAGAGTACGAGGCGCCAATGGACATTTCGCGTTTGATGCAGGAGTCCAGCCGTCGTCTGAATGTAGTTTTACCACCGACTCTGAATCCAATGGCTTCTAAGAAACCAGAACGTAACTTCATCTCAGATGAAGATGCGCCATTAATGTTTAAGAATTATTATTGCTTTGTTGTCGAATAAATAAACTTAATCATAGCATTTATAGAACTTGTATTGTTCTTATAGCGGCTATTTTGCCTTGGCTAGAGGCGGATGAGGCCTCAATCGTTGTCGTCACGCTCAGCTAACGGTAATGATAACTCAACGGTACTCAACTGTGGGAATCGGTATGCCGTCGACGTGAATACCCAGCTTTAGCCTGGCATCTTCGTCCAGGTGGTGAAATGGTTGCTAAGGATTTCGTAGGTGAGGGGGTTAGGCTCCTTGCAGTGAAAAAGCGAGTTAGTCCGGAGAGGTAACCGTTTTCTTTTGAGCACAGGGTATCAATTCCATTCCCATACGCCAATATCGAACAGTCGTCTCCCCTAGCCCCCCTACTGTTTAACTTCTACATCTCGAAGCTCCCTCCACCACCGCCCTCGCTGTCGATTTTCTACATCATTCCTCGAACATTCTGGCATTTTCTTGTTGTTCGCTTCGCGTTGCCGCAATATTCTCCAAACTGCTCTCCACCTGCTTGCTGTTCCAAACGCTGCTAGCCTTTCCAAGTGGACCAGCTTCATCTTGTTTCTTGGGCTCCCAACGGTCTGGATTCGATACACTACGTCATTCAGCCGTTGGACGACTTTATACGGACCTTCCCAGTTGTATTGTAGTTTTGGGGACAAACCTCTCTTCCGTTGTGGATACGCAACACTAAGTCTCCATCTTGGAAACCCTCGGAGCTCATCGCCTTACCATACTTGGCCTTCATCTTGTCACTCATAATTTGAGTACGCTGTCTCACAAGGGCATGTATCTCTCTCAGCTCCTCTTCCTGAATGTTGGACGTCTCTGTCCCAATTCTTCTTGCATCACCACTTACTCCAAACTTCAGGTCACTAGGCAAACGGAGTTCACTGCCGAAGATTACTTTAGCCGGATTTTTACCCGTGGTCTCATAACTGCTGACCGGAATTGCATCAGGAACAAGGGTATGTGGACATCCCAATCTTTCTGATTCTTCTCTATGACCTTCCGCAAATGCTCTTCCAGGGTTCAGTTGAACAGTTCCACCATGCCATCTGATTGGGATGAAGAGCCGTTCAAGTTTACCGGATACCCATAGGGATAAATCGATACCATCAAGGTATTACTCAAATCAGTACTTGTACTTGTACCAAACAAGGTATCGATACCTACTCAGTATCAGAAAGGTATCGAGTACTTGTACATAGATCTACCATTTTGCAAATATTGATTTTTTTTCACAAAAAATATGCATTTATACAAAATTATTTATCTTCTAATATTTTTTCATAGAAAAAGAATAGAATACATTTTTACAAGATCAATAGATAAAGTTTTTCATATAAAATAATTTGAGAAAACAACTCCTTTTTTGTTATATTTCCCCCAAAAAAATCAACTTTTCCAAATGTTTTCCTGAAAGGCGAGATTTTGATATACGGGCATGTTCTGAAATTCGAAACTTTGAACTCGACTCGATTTGCCAAATATTTTTTAATTATATCCGATGAAAAGAGAATATTCTAATTGAAAACCGTAAAAGAAGCAGCAGCGATATGAAATAAATCACTTTAATGCGAGACTTGTAAATTTTTGGGTTAAAAACCCTCGAGAAAATTATCGAAATCGAGTCGATTTCAAATTTTCAAATTTTAGAACATGCCTGATAGTTGTACCTGTTTTTTAGAAAAACCCCTAGCAAGGGGCAGACGGGTTATGTATAGACGGGCTTGCATATATAGCTGCGGAAATATAGTGCGCATATCTTCCCATTCCTCTAATGCCGAGGTTCCCAAACTTTTTTTTCTCGTAGACCCCTTTCAAAAATTTACTGGTTTCGGTGGACCCCCTGCTGATACATTTCTAAATATTCCCAAAGCTCGTAAAAAAATCAAATGTGAAAATTAGATCTAACAATGTAAATTTGCATCGCGGGTGAATTCAAAAACCAAACTTAGAGTGGCCAAACAAAAGTAAAATATTTTCGTGTGTTCTATTTATAAAAATAATGGGATTAGACACTTGTAGGTTTTAAAAAATAGAGCTCGTAAATGCATCAAAATACTCTCTCGCTCGGAGGAGTTATATTTTTTAAGAGCACTGCGAGCGCTAGCGTTATTTACATTATCTTCACCATAAACTCATCAAATGTTCGGCTCACTCATGACTTTGCACGTGGAGGTAATATACATATTATGTAAAATAGTTTATTTGTGGTAATGGCACCATTTTTATTCCGAGCTTTAAAGTGAGGCGAAAAATATTTATCACATTTTTAAAACTAAGCTGGCTAAGCTTTTTACGCCAAACTTTTCAGAAACTGACAATAGAGAAAAGAACGAGTTAAAAAAAAAATTTATAACAAATAACCAAGCAAGCAAGAACCACAAAAAGTGTTCCACCGTCTCATCTTCTTCAAGGCAAGATGGGCAAATGGAAATGTCATTTACGCCTATCACAGTCAGGTGTTTGTGTCACGTGAAGCAGTCTAGCAAATTGTCTGCAGTGTCGTCTGCTTAGTGAGAGCAAAAAATTAGATAGACCTTGTGAGATTGAAGGCAACATGAGTTTTGCCCACATGCATCCCCTCGATACCTCTCAGTCATTTCTGAGCAAGTATTCACCCAGTTTTTGATGGTGGCTTCGATTGCCGAAGGTGGGAGTGCTAAAACTAGTTGCGGACCGAGGAATGCCTGGTCTAAGCAAACTCTGGCCAAATGATCAGATGTCTCATAACCAGGTACACCAGAATGACCTGGCACCTCGTTATGTTCACCATCATATTTTAGTCGAGACTTGCATTTCCGAACTAGTTTGGAGGTACTTAAATAGAGGGCTGGTCAATGCCTTAAGTGCAGCTTGGTTGTCACTGCAGTCACGTAAACTCCTTCCTCTCCACCTATGTTCCACCTCGTAGTCCATGGCTTTGAGTATTGCAATTACCTCAGCCCGGTAAACCGAAGCATATTCCTCTACAGAAAAGTGAAGCTTATCTCTATTAACCTCGAAAAATACCCCAGATTCGACAATGTGTGAGTCCGGTCTCAGCGATGTAATCAAACCAGCATGCAGTCTCAGGGAACTCAACATTATAGAATCTCTTCAACAAAGGTAATGGTGGCGTACAATCCTGTAGCGTTGAAAAGACACGAGTGCTTAAATCTCTGTCGCCAGCAATTTTCGCCGCGCCCTACTCATTGTCATACCAGCGGTCCGGTCTGCAGGTGGCCATTAAGGCTTCCCCACGTATGAAAACACAAAGTGACGGTAAGTACAGCCATGCGTCAAGAGCACTATACACCACTCAAAAAAATTAAAGTTAAATAAAGAGGCTATGAAGCAACCATTTTGGTTCTTTACATCGAAACCAGATAAATTTTCGTGGACCCCCATTTAGAACTCATGGACCCCCATATTTTGTTCACGTCACCGTGGACCCCCGTCGAGTGTTCCGTGGACCCCTGGGGGTCCACCTGGACCACTTTGGGAATCACTGCTCTAATAGGTTGCTTTTCAAAAAAGATGCTGAAGCATAATAAGCTTTGCGCTTCCGATACAAGTACTCTTCGATACCTACTTGGATCGCAGTAAAAAGTTAAAAAGTATCGAGTAAAAAACTTCCGGCCATTTGCTAAAGTAGTGCATAACCACAAGCACGTATTTTTTCCCCCTGTGCGCTCATAATAAATGGACCGGCTACATCCATGGTAATCCGCTCGAATGGTGCACCTGAGTTATACTGCTTCATCTGGCCATGACTTCTGGATTTCGGCACTTTAGCTGCAATACACTCCGCGCAGTTAGACATCTACTCTGCGACCGATTGCCGACAACCAACCGAATGCAACCTCTTCTTGATCTTCTCCAGGGTCTTCGTGATTCCCAGGTGCCCATTGGGACCATTGTGGAATTCCTTGAGAACGTCCGGATCTCTTACCCTCGGAACTATTACTAAATTGCGGGAGCACTGTCCATTTCCACTTTCCCATACTCTATGCAAACAGCCAGATATTCATTTTAAGCTGTTCCATTCTGCCCAGTAGGCCTTTGCGATTGGGCTCTCCGTTGCCATTTCCTCCTTAGATGGCCGTCTGTCCGTCTCCAGTCCATGAATAAAAAGCTGTAGATCTGGATCTTCCTGCTGCCATTTTCGTAGCTGTTCTTCTTTCCACTCTTCTGCTGGTGTTTTTGTCGTTAGCCGGACGTCAATAATGTCTTCATTGGGCTCAGCTTTTGAGCAGTGTTTACATTCCAGGCTACGTGGTCGACGGAACATAGCATCATCATTACCGTGGACACTTCCCTTGTGGTGCACAAATAGCGAAGTAATAACTTTGCAGTCTCTCAATCCATCGAGCTAGCTGTTCTTCTGGATTCTTGAATGTAGTAACCACTTCAGCGCTGCATGATCCGTTCGAACTCGGTAGCGTTGACCATACAGGTACTTGTGGAAATATTTGACCCACTCCACCAACGCTAGTAGTTCTCTCCGAGTTACGCAGTAGTTCCTCTCTGGTTTTTCGATCGACCGGCTACTGTAGGCAACTACCTTCTCCTGGCCATCAATTACCTGCGATAATACGCCTCCTATGGCATAGCCACTAGCATCCGTATTCAAAATAAATGTTGCACCTAAAACCGTATACGCTTGCATAGGCGCAGTGCATAACCGTCCCTTCAGAACTTGGAAAGCCTCCTCCTGCTCCTTGTTCCACTCGAAGGCTCTATTTTTCCTAGTGAGCTCATGAAGGCTATTAGCAACGCTGGCGAAATTCGGAAGAAATCGCCGATAGTAGGTGCATAACTCAATAAAACTTCGTAGTTCGCGCAGGTTCCTACGTCTTGGCCAATCCTTTACTGCTTCTATCTTTTCCTTCGCAATACAGACGCCCTCCGTTGTCACCTTGTAACCTAATTAGTTCACCTCCTTCTTGAACAATGAGCAGTTTTTAGGTATCCTCTGGAAAACTTCTTCCAAATTGTTAAGGTGCTCCTCAAAGCTTTTACCCAACAAATTAATGCCGTCTACATACACCAAGCATGTTTTCCAATGCAATCCCTTAAGCACATGATCCATAAGTCTTTCAAAAGTGGCAGGAACGCTGCATAATTCAAAAGGCATCATCGTGAATTCCCACAGACCATCTCCAATGCTGAAAACTGTCTTCTCCTTGTGACTTACATCCACTTGCCAACAACACTGGATCAGAAATTTTAGTTTGGTTTTTGTTCTTCAAACGCCACTACATGAAAAACGAGCAGTAAAGAGTGTTAATCAGGTGTACGTGGCGTATGAGTAACATTCTTTCCTGCTCATTTTTCATATAAAAAGTCTTTGCGTATATTTATTTGGCCACTCATTATTTTTTTTATTTATCGATCGATTTTCTTCATGAGTAACTTGATTTCATTGTAACAGAACAGAAATTCTTCTTCTGTTAAAGTTTTTTTTTTAATTTTTTCATAAAAAAACCTGGAATGATTAATTAATTTGTCAGAAACTATCAGTCCTATCGGAAAGTGATGTATATATGGTTTATGGAGAATTGTATTAGCTTTCATTAGCTTTCATTTTAAGATTGCTAAATTGGTTCGTAAGATATACGTGATTAAATGGAACCACTTTATGACGATGAGTTGACGATCAATTTGTTGAATTTAATAGTGTTTTGTATTTTAGGCTATTTGATCGAGTAAGTTCCTGTGCAAGAAAAGGCTTTTTTCTTCACTTGCCAGCCCGACGTTTAATCAAATATCTCGAAAACGTATCCGTAGAAAAAAATTAACTCGATTTTCGGAACCACTGAGAAATTCTACATAGAAATTGGATAGTGGCATCCATTGAACATTGCTGTAAACCAGTGTAACCGCTCTTAAGGTCGAGTGTTGAGAACCACTTCGATACAGTCAACGAGTCCAGAGTATCATCGACCCTGGGAACTGGATAGCTGTCCTTCTTCATCACATCATTTAGTTTCCGGTAGTCTACGCAGAACCGCATTTGACCACCCTTCTTGTTCACAAGTACTACCGGCGAACGACATGGACTCGCTGATGGTTCAATCACACCACTTTCGCTCATTTCTTTTATTATTTGGCTTACAGCTTTACGTTTGGTAAGTGGAACACTCCGAGGAGCTTGACGGATTAGCCTTGCATCGCCAGTATCAATGCCATGTTTCACAATGTTGGTCCTGCCTTGTTTGTTGCCATCCTTGTCGAATATGTTGGAGTATCTGCGGAGAGGCTCCTTAGTCTGGTGTTTTCCTTCCAATCCTACCGTCCATGCATTTATTTCCTCCGTAATGTCATTATCGCCCAAGGAATTGCTTGCAGGTAACTTTTCGCAGTGGAAGATTGCCTCTACCCCTTGATATTGCCCCAGTACAGTTCCTCTTCGGAGTTTTATTGGTGATCTGCACTCATTAAGTACTCGCACTAGGATGCGTCCATCTTTTTGCGTCTTAGCCAGTGTTTTACCAATAAGTACGTTCGGTGTAGAATTATGTGATGCCTCAATAACCCTCAACTTGTTTGTCCCACAATTTCCATCATTCTTGGCCCAAACAACTGCTTCTGTCTTCGGTGGAATCTGTTCGCTTTCCTCTAGGATCACTCACTTGCTGCTGTACGGGCCATCATACCCAAAGCTAAGACGTCATGATCCTGTCCTTCATCTCGATCTGCATACCTTGATCAAATAAAAGGTATACTCCAATGATGACTTCATCCACAATCTCCGCGACTATGAGGTTGTGTAACACCGTCACCTACAACTTGGGTGCCCTCACCAAAGTTGCTGCCCTCAACCTTGCTACAGGTAATGGCCTTACCTCTTTGACCAAATCAGATCGAATTATGCAAAGTGATGCGCCCGTATCCACAGTTAGTACTCGCTCATGACCGTTTACATATCCGCCAACAGTAACATTGCTCGCTTTTCTGGGGCGTTCAATTGCGGGAGCCAGCGCGCGCCCCTTTCTGCTGGCTATTTTTAGTTTAACGACTGATTGGAGTTGGGTTCGTCTCCTTCAGCCTTGCGTTTTCGTCCTGATGAACTCTTGAGCCCAGTGGAACGTGCGCTGCAATCTCGGGCGAAGTGGCCTGGGTTCCCACATGTAAAACATTTGCCAGAACCATCTTTTTTGGCGCCTAGCTTAGGGCTGCCAGATATCTCTGTTGCCAAACCGGGACACTAAGGGGCGGAGAGGCCCCTCGCTTCCTTCCCTTTCGTTTCGACAAAAATTACGTACGAAAGGATGTAGTAAAATTTTATTTTGACAAACAAAAACAAAAACATAAAAACATGCGATCATGAGAACAATACAACGTACACTAGTAAAACAAAACAATTTATCACAACTAAAGCATAGAGAATTTTTCACAATGCATGTACCTTTTTGTTCCTTATAAAAATACAGTTTATCACACCGCACGGCAGTGCGCGCGAGTGCAGCCACAGTAGCATGCTGAATTGACTCGCTTATATATACACGAGATTTGGAAGTTGGAAAGGTCTTGCAGAGTGTGTCCAGAAAATATATTAAAGCTTCATAAACGATTAACCGGATTCTTAAAAATTGGACTAAAGTGTTGTGAAACAAAAAACGTTTTTTTGCTTTTAACGGTTTAAGGGGCATGTGGGTACACCCAACATATTTAGTGTTATTCTATATGCCAATACCTTTCATATGATTTCTTATATATTAACTTCCGGCTACTAGTTGGAAAGATATAGAGGTAAATGTGTTTTGGTTCGTGTCTCCACTACGAGATGCTTTGGTATGTATGTGGCGTCTGTACGTACCATCATTTAATTTTTTTCAAACTTTCAGGAATTAAAGTCCAAAAAAACTAGGAAGGTTTTGTTTCAGGATCTTTTGATTCGTATGCCTTTGTGGGCGTGGGTGCTGCCTGAAATTCGAAAAATGGCAATTTTTTAAACTACCACTGAGGCCGCACTACTCAGTCCATGTCATTGATCAGTAGAAGGGTCTTCAAACAAGCTATCTAACGTTGTCTTTTGTGTTTATGAGATATGAATATGTCATAACGTTATCGCCTGAAAACTAAAAATCGGGCTGCTGAAAATATACATTTCGGGTATTTTCTCAAAAACTGGTCAGCCGATTTTATTCTAAGTTTTCACAAGTCTAGCCCAAAACCTTAGCTTTCATCTGGTATATAGCCTATATCTGGGAAAACTCTTTAAAAATTAACATATAAAAAATAAAATACGAGACAACCAGACGAATACAGTTGTTTATTGTATCGAAAGTTGGTACCAAGTTGATAAGTTTTTATCATTTCTCATAATTCTTTTTTATTTTTAATTTTTTCGAATATAAAGGATATGATCATTCTATTTCACTTTATTCCGTGTTCGAAAAATTATAGGTTTCAGTGGACACATCGGCTTGAATACATGATTTAGATTTAGATCATATTTTAAATTTGCTACCACAAAATAATTGATATCAAATAAAACACCTCTTTGAGGTAAAATTTTCGCGCGACGAAAGCTGAACTAGAAACACAAAATTTATGATATCAATTTCATGACGAAAATGGTACGCAGTTTTTAACTGCCTTTGAAACGTACGGAAAATCTTTTTTTATTTATTCGGAACGTTGCGAAATGTCGTCTACTGCTATAAACACAAAATAAAAAACAGAACTTTTGCAACGATTCGTATGAATGAAAAAGATTTTCCCTACGTTTTCAAGGCAGTTAAAAAATGCATACAATTTTCGTCATGAAATTGATATCATAAATTTTGTGTTTCTAGTTCAGCTTTCGTCACTGGAAAATTTTACCTCAAAGAGGTGTTTTATTTGATACTAAATACATCAGAAAACATAAAAATAAAATTTCTAAACTTTGTGGAAAACTCGGGAAAATGCAATAAATTTGCATACAAATTCGCAACTTTCTATTCAGACTTTTTTATAAAAATTTTGAAAATAAAGTTTTGCAGCCAATAAAATTTTGTTGATTTTTGGTATTGTTTTTACTGAGAGTTTCTTCCATACAAACTATGTTCGACATTTTTTTGTATGTGGAAGACACTGTCAGCAAAAAATAAATAATTGCAAAAAATCAACGAAATTTTCTGGTAACTTCAGGCTTGCACTTTACTAATTGGCTCAAAAGTTACATTTTCAAAATTTCAGATGAAAGTCTCCGAGCCAATAATTTTGTACGGCACGGTACTTATAAGTAATGAAAAATTTAATAAAAGAATTAAAAAAAAAATTCGCATATGAAAGAGCACCAACTCGTAATCAATTTAAGTATACAAATTTAGTATTTAGTATAGAAATATTCAATTCAAATACGCCAATATTAAAATGAAGCGCTTTGCACTTAACGGATGCTTTCTCATAATTAAGTTAAAAAAAAAAATATTTAAATTCCATGCTGCCTGTAATGAGATTTGAACCTTGACGCTCTGGAAATTAGCAATTTGTGCCAAGCATCTTCGTTCACTCCTGACATGTGCTACATCCAGACATGTAAATGTGCATTTAAATGTTCAGTTTGATTCAACACCACGTGTGCGTGGTATGAAAGTATTGTTTTTAAATACGAAAATTTTAAAGCGATAATCAAATAAAAAAATATTCATGTTTACTATGCGTTATTTCCCCCGGTAAATTCATAAAATTTGTCTTAATATTACAACGCGTTTTTCTTCTCAGTGTAGTCATTTTTATTGAAAATTTGCGCAATCAAATCGAAAACCGGGACACTTAAACGAAACCCGGCACATTTTAAAGTTGGACCAGGACACCGGGACAAATAGTCTAAAACCGGGACATGTCCGGGAAAACCGGGACGTCTGGCAGCCTTAGCCTAGCTGCTTGATTATCTTCTTCAGCAATTCATTTGTCTCAGCCGACGTTTCCACTTCAACTCGATAGGCTTTATAAGCTGGTCTACTTAGGTGAGCCGCCATTTCAGGTGTCTGAGCATACGATACAGTCTCAGCAAATGTTGGTTTTGGATTCGAATACATGTCCCTCATTCCGTTTATGAATCTTTGGATTTTCTGTAGCTGTATTCCCTAACTGGAGCTTGAAGACCTGGAAATGAATCGTGCTGTCAAATGATGGAGTCTTTACCTTGGGACCACTTTTCGAAGCAGCTGGACGATTCAACTGCAAATCACGGAGGCGATCTTCCAACTCCTCAACCTTAGCCTAAACTTTGTCCTGTTTCTCTTCGATTTGGTCGTGTATTTGCGTAATCTTTGCATCCTGTGCTTCCAGCGGAAATGATATACGCGCCTCTTGTGCCTGTAGCTGGGTTTCTAGCCGTAATTACACCTGCGCTAATACCTCTGATGACATACGTGTCTCCAGTGCTTGCATCTGTGAAAACTTTGACATCTGTGACATGGCAGCCAATATCGTGTTCGTGTCCATAGCTGTTGATGAACTAGGAGTCTGCTGCACATCCTTCGACGAACAAGCAGCCTCATGCTTCTGTTCGTCCGTGGATATCGCGGAGGTTGCTAAATTTCATTTTTCCAACTCCAGCTTAAGTTCCTCGATCTTTAGGTTTTGAATTTTTGCCATTTTAAAAAGTTTTTCCAATGGGATATATTTAACAATCCCACTTCTGAAACCAATTGTTACGATTATCCTTGTTTAATTGACGGATTTTCCAAAATCCTTTCGGTTCGTATCGCTGAATTGTTAAATAAACGCTCACGATGAACAAATTACAGTACAATTAACTTTATTGTCGGCCGCTGTGGTGTAGTGGTAAACAGTGCGCGCTTCCACTCCGCAACGCCTGGGTTTAAGCCCACGTCAAAGCAACATCGCAAAAAAATATAGAAAAAATATTTTTTCTTAATAGCGGTTGTCCCTCGGCAGGCAATGGCAAACCTCCGAGTGTATTTCTGCCATGAAAAAAAGCTTCTCATAAAAATACAATCGCCGTTCGGAGTCGGCGTAAAATTGTAGGTCCCTCCGCTTTATGTGTCAGCATCAAGGCGCACGCCTCAAATCGGAGGAGAAGCTCGGCCGAACACTAACATATGTATGTGTAAGCGCCAATCTATTACTATTATTACTAACTTTATTGTATAACAAACACTTTACAATACTTCGGTACTAGACACGAATAGGGGCGCGAGCTCAAAAGTTGACCGCGAAAAAAGCACATACAAAAACTTCAGCGAAGAAAGACGCGTTAAAATATTTGACGGCGAAGAAGGACGCGGCCCTGTAGCGAATGACTGTCATTTGATCGATCGAGTGGCAATGCTGATAGAAGTAACGGTAGTTAGTTGCCATAGTAACCGCAAGATTCACTAGGGCTGCATTTTGTGCTTAACAAAAGTAGTTGTACCTGCCAAATAATGTCGAGTACTGAAGTACTTGAACTAAATTAATTCAAACGATTATTTCATCATTATTCGACCCCGGTCATAGCAAAAGAAAGTACAAATAAACGTTTTTATTGTGGTATGACATTTTTTATATATGTATAAACGTAATAAATAAAACCGTATAATAAAGTACTTGGTACTGAAGAAGTTCAAATGTGCACATCAACAGAAAAAAGAAAGACGCAAAACAAAAATATTCTCAAAACTACCGCAATAACGCCAGCGCCACCTGTGGTGTCTGCGCGCTAACTCAGCGCAATAGCGCAGTGTAATGAGTTGAACACGGCGCCATCTGAGTGTCAACACAGTGCCCATCGTCATACAGTGTAGTACACCGTACAGTGGTGTCATATCTATTATTTCTATAATTTTCGGCGCTGAGCAACGCTTGTACCGCCAACCGAATTTAATTGCTAGGAATGTAGTAAATGCCACGATATTCAAATCATTCTTCAGTAAAAGCTTTAAATTTGCGTTCTCAACGCTCAAAAGCAAAACCAAAGGCTGCGTTTCTTTATACATTCCGGATAATCCCATTTCACACCCGGAATAAACAGAATGTGTTTGAAATATACGTTAACATATCATCAGGAACGTTCTAAAGAATAAGTAAACAAAAAAGTTTATTCCAAACATTCAGAATGAATAAAGAAATGCAGCCAAAGTACGTGTAAATTTTCAAAGAGTTAAGGCGAATTGTGTAAGTGCCTCATGTGTTGTTTGGTGTTAATTGCGCTGGCGCTGTCCATATACTGGTGTTGGCGCAGCAACTCCGGCTACGGTGTTAACGCAATTGCGTTAACGCAGCGCAGTGTTACCCACGCTTACTCAAAACTCAAGGTGCTGTGGAAAAAAAAGATAAGTTTTATAAAATATTTCGTTTAAAATGAAGAAAAGAGCTTTTAATAACGCCATGAGCAAGAAAAACTGATTTACGAATCCAAAATTGAAAAATTCCATCCACATCGCCAGTTCTATTGCGCTGTGGATTTAATAGAAACAAAATTCTAATTGATGTACATAAATTTTTCAAAAGGCCACTTATATCATGAAAATAAAAGGTGTGTCAGAGGACGTAGCCAGCGGTATTAAACATTTTTTTTCGGACGAGGCATTGCTGCAGTTTAAAACCACTAAACAAATTTAGGGCCGGTTACTCAATGTCTGGTTAACAAGAATCTCCGGTTAAACATAGCTATCGACGTTACCGACTCCCTGTTATATGCATGGAGTCGAAGTCGTCGATAACGATGTTTAACCGCGGATTAGTGTTAATCAGACATAGAGTAACCGGCCCTTATACTGGTTGGCACAATCATTGGAGGTAATATGTACACATATTAGGGACACTACAAGTTCTGATCATTTATTTTTTCTTTATTTAGGTATAACTATATACATACATATAAACCTTTTTGGCATACTCTCAAAAATTAACTTAACTTAAATAAATGGTCATAACTTATAAAGAAATAGTATCCCTAATTATGTGGCCACTACTGTATACATATGTACATATCTTTTAACAATACAAATTTTTTGGTAATCTATTTCCACATAGATGCATTTAAAAAGAAAGGTCCTGTTGAGTTCCAAAAAGAAATCAAGAAGGCAATTGAGCTCAGCCATCACCGCTTGCACCAAAAAATCTAAAAACACATCGGCTGGATGTATAATATTAAGATATTAGATTTAAGTATGTACATATGTACGCTGCTGGCAAAAATAATAGAAACGCCCTATTTTGCTTACTTTTTGGCTACATTTCCTTTGTTTATTCATCGTTTAATGTACTGTACTTAGTGTAATATATACCTTGTTTATATGGCATTAAACGCGGTATCAAATTAACTCGTGTCAGCGGAGCTCGCTTGAAATGCAAGTGTTTATAAGCAACACCAGAAATGAGTCGATCGAACACACTTTCAAACAGCCTTTTAAAAATTATCTTAGCTATTAATTTTATAACAAAGCTCAGCATAAATGTAATTTCAAGAACTATTTAAATGGTTTACTTTATACAGAGTTGCATGAAATAACAAATTCCGTGTTTATATGCACTCTTAACACGATTCAACAACTTTTAAAGAGCGAAATACACCACACAAGCGGCTTGTCAAACATTCTTCAAACCTACTTTTCCCATTTCGCCATACACCATGCAAACATGACTCGTTCAAGCAAAGAATTTTAGTTTTCTTCCAGTTCGCAATGCTAAATATTATGGTTTTCTTTCATTTTCCTCTCTTACGTCCTTACTCGGTGAGAATTTCGTTGCGAATGAGGCGATTTTGCTATACACAACGCAAGCGGTTTGATCAAACATCAACATGGCGGCCAGAAAATCAAAAAATTTTGATTTTTTGCTCAAATTTCCCTCAAGCGGCTTGTCAAACCTTCAAGCACCCCCATACACAGCACAAATGGCTTGAAGCAAAGGGAAATTTCGCTTGGTTTGTCAAACCGCTTGTGTGGTGTATTTCGCTCTTAACTCGCATTCAAAATGTGGCAAAGTCGACTCCGACTTTCGACCAAAATCGACTTTTTACTCCTGAAAGTCTAAAGGCCCGTTTACATACAACTTTGGCGTTGCGTTGGCGTTGGCGTTGGTTTGACAGAACGCACGTTAAAAGTATGCTTGCTACAATGAACGCTTGGCGGCGAATCCTTGGGCCACTAAATTAACATATTAACGACAGATAAATTAATATTTCATATCAATAATTGCATTAAAAACGATATTTCTTGCCCGCACTTGATTAAAAAGGAAAAATATTTCACATAATTTTATTTATTCGCAACAGCTGACGAGCGACGCACGCGAAAAGTTGAGAGTTGGCCATCTTTTTGCTTTGTGTTGGCGTGAGCGTTGTCGAATTTTGGCTATGTGGACGGCTGCATTTGAATTCATGTATTCATAGTCAGCTGTTGAAGCGACGCCAACGCCAACGCAACGCCAAAGTTCTATGTAAACGGGCCTTAATTCAGTTTATGGAAGTCGACGTTACTGAAGTCGACTTTTCACTTTCGACTCTCGACTTTTTTTAAATTTAATTTATAAAGACTGATCTTCTAAAAACCGCGCGGAGTGCTGTTTGGTCGTATTTAAAAAAAATGTCAATAAAACTGAAGTGAAATGTGAAAAGTGTGGTAGCGAAATGAATTTTAATGACAGTACAATAGTACCAATCACTTAAGAGCAGCGCATAAAATTATTATACGAAAACAAATTCCTCAAATTTGTCAATCGTTTGTCTCCACAATCTTCAGTTAATAATGAGGTAAGATAAACATATTATATTATTATTATGTTTATTTTAACAATTTCATGCAAGAAAGTTTTTCTGCTTGAGTTTATGTAAGATTTTACAGACAGTCTTTGGTTCGAATTTGACCAATCCGTAAGGTACAAAATTTTAAACACCGCTAAAAACGTTGCTGGTAGGATTCCAGTTAATATGCGACATTAGTCGTGTGGATAGTCCCAATCCACTAGCTGTCTGGGCTACTCCCATATTTATCCATGCTTATAAAGTGGCACTTATATTTCTACCAATGCCCGCCAATTCTGCTACATCGGAAAGGCCACATTTTTCAAAAAGTTGTCCGTAATTACCAAATATCGATTCAAAAAATTTTTAGAATTTTTTTTTGTGAGAATTTAAAATTTTTTTTCAAAAATAAGCATTTTCATGCTGTATAACTGGAACAATTTTCAAAATTTATAAAAATCCTAGTGTCTGTTTTCTTTTTACCTAGCATTGAATTTCACTAAATTACAGATTATTCTAAAGACCACTAGTAAATCATAATATATTTGGCGTATTCTGACTCCTATTTTTATAGCTAATATATGAGTTAAATGCAGAGTATACTTAATACATTTTCTTTTTATTAAAAAAGTCGAAAAAAGTCGACTTTTCTTCGTGGATCGGTCGACTTTTAAAGTCGACTGTACAGAGTCGATCGAAAAGTCGAAAGTCGACTTTCTAGTGAAGTTGAACAACCCTATTCGATTAGAAAATGTGTTTACATGTGTGTTTCCATATAACATGGTTTGACTTAGAACGAATTGAAGCAGCATATAAACGTGGTAATATTTAGCTTCTAATTCGATGTAATGTACTTAGCTTCTAATATTTTGATGAGTAATAATTAGTTCAAAAGATTTTATAAAAATAAAGGAAAAAAAGGATTAGATGTGTCATAAATGATAGATTTCTATATCATGCGTGAGAGATCAGACTTGACGAATTTTTACGTCAACTGTGAGTAATCAACAATGATATGAAAACATGTCAAACTTGATGTGTCATGATTTATCGGTTATTACTTCAAATTTGATTGCACATTGCTGACTTATATTAGTTGCGTTCCTTATCTCCCAGAAATAGTCCGAAAAAGTCTGAAGTAGTCAGATTTAGTCCAAAAAGCGTTCCTTAACTCGAAAATGACAGCAAAAATGGGAGAGCAACACTCAGTGAGAGTGACTCTCTTCAGTCCGAAGTAGTCAGATTTAGTCAGAAGAATTTTTGCTGGCAAAATCTTGAAAAGTGTCTGTTATATATTTAGATGAAGTAAATCTCCTACTTAACATTAATTAATACTACCTTATTTTACCAACTCTGATATGTATCGGATTAATTATACTAAATATTACAAATAATGCAACCCTGTGCATTATGAGACGAAATTAGAATAAAAACTTGAATTGGCACTCCGAATCTCGCCGGTCTGATTCCCTCTGGTAGCTGAAGTTCTGCCGTTTTATATATCACGGTTTGTATGCAATCTAGCAAGATCTAGATTTATCAGTGTTAAACTCAACTGAATTTAAATTAACGGAAATTAACGAATACACAAAAAGTGAGAATAATCTAAAAAGTAAAAAAAAGTGAATTGTAACTGGAAGGAGGCAAAAAAAAAATAATTGATATAGTAGTGTTTATTTTGCTTGTGTGAATGTGTTATGTACATACATTTCTATTCTTATTTTACGTTAGTTTTGTTGTTGCAATTCTTTGGACTAAAAATTTGGTTTTTTGCGTTCCTTTACTTTTTCCTGTTATTCTCTTTTAGTGAGCGTATTTTGCTTATGCTCTTGCATTTTGACACTTTTCAGATTTTAGTCCGAAAAGATAAGGAATGAACCTATTTCTATCAAGGTTGATCACTCATAATTGTCGAAGATTTATATCACTGATGATTAAAATTTGAATGCCGAACCCAAAAATTGAATCGATCAGCTGTTTACTTGCTAGTTTCTGCTAGTTTTGCGTTTCTTTACTCTTTCTTTATCACAATATAACCAGTAAACAACCATGGGTGAATTTGTCGACTGCCTTCCTCGGGGATGAATATGCCAGGGATGAAATTATTGTTACCCACGCCTTCTAAGCACGCAGGGTTGCTTTTGGGAAACAAAATTTAATTAGCTCAAAGTAGTTGCAAAAAGTATAGTGTAAAACGAAATTTATTAAATAATTCTACATAAAATTATATACGTAAATAACTTACTATGTAAACTAGTGGAATAAAAATTGTTTCATTACCTTTTTGGTGCAAAATTAAACGATAATCTGAACGCTCGAAGCGCTGCCACTAAGGGCCAGTTTTTTCAGTGCACGGCCGTGGTTTAAACTCAGTTTAAACGCCCGATCTGGCTGGCTTAAACTAGGAAATGTAAAATTTTCTTACCATAGTAAAAAGTTTTTTTTT
>NW_023458559.1:25491306-25494339 GCF_013731165.1 Rhagoletis pomonella | reverse complement strand
TCTTCTATGAGCGCTTGGAACGTACATATGAGCGCTGCCCCCGACACGATGTCAAAATCGTGCTTGGCGATTTTAATGCCAAGGTGGGCAAGGAAGGGATCTTTGGCGCCACTGTCGGAAAATTCAGCCTCCACGACGAAACGTCCGATAACGGACTGAGGCTGATCGACTTCGCCGGGGCCCGAAATATGGTAATATGTAGTACTAGGTTCCAGCATAAGAACATCCACCAAGCTACATGGCTGTCTCCAGATCGAAAAACGAGAAACCAAATCGATCATGTTGTGATAGACGGAAGGCATGCTTCAAGCGTTTTGGACGTACGTACACTCCGAGGGCCAAACGTCGACTCGGACCACTATCTTGTTGTAGCCAAGATACGCACCCGCCTCTGTGCAGCAAAAAATGTGCGCCCAACAAGGCAAGGAAAGCTTAACGTCGAAAAGCTGCAATCACAACAGACGGCCAATTTATTCGCCACTCGACTCACACACCTGCTCTCTGAGAGCACTCTTCAACAATCCGACGTACGCGAGCAGTGGAACCACATTTCCCGATCTTTAAGTACCGCCGCCGAAGAAGTAGTTGGATTTCAGCGAGCCCGAAAGAACAACTGGTACGATGAGGAATGTCAAGAAGCCGCAGAGAAAATAGATGCCGCCTACAGGGCCACGCTGCGATCGGGCGCAACGCGAGCCATGTGGGACCGTTATAGGGAACTGAAGAAGGAAGCGAGACGTATTTGCCGCAATAAGAAGAGAGAGACCGAAATACGTGAGTGCGAAGAGCTTGAGATGCTGGCCGACAGGAAGAACGCCCGAAAATTCTACCAGAGGGTTAGGCGACTTACGGAAGGTTTCAAGACCGGGGCGAACTCCTGTAAGAACAACAATGGCGACCTAGTGACCGATGTCCAGAATATACTTAAATTGTGGAGGGAACACTTTTATAACCTACTGAATGGTAGCAGCGCTGAAAGTAGTGAGGAAGACGAACCCGAGTCACCAGTCGATGATGATGGAGTAGCTGTCCCACCGCCTGACTATGACGAGGTACGAATAGCGATTACGCGGCTGAAAAACAACAAAGCTGCTGAAGCTGACGGCCTGCCAGCCGAGCTATTCAAATACGGCGGCGAGGAGCTGATGAGGTGCATGCATCAGCTCTTATGCAGAATATGGTCAGATGAACGCATGCCCGACGACTGGAATTTAAGTGTGCTCTGCCCAATCCACAAGAAAGGCGACCCCGCCATACGCGCCAACTACCGCCGAATTAGCCTTCTAAGCATAGGTTACAAGGTCTTATCGAGCGTATTGTGCGAAAGACTGAAGCCCACCGTCAACGAGCTGATTGGACCTTATCAGTGTGGCTTTAGGCCTGGAAAATCCACCATAGATCAGGTATTCACAATACGCCAAATCTTGGAAAAGACCCGCGAGAATAGGATCGACACACACCATCTATTTGTCGATTTCAAAGCCGCTTTCAACAGCACGAAGAGAAGTTGCCTTTATGCCGCGATGTCTGAATTTGGTATCCCCGCGAAACTAATACGGCTGTGTAAAATGACGTTGAGCAATACCACCAGCTCCGTCAGAATAGGGAAGGACCTCTCCGAGCCGTTTGATACCAAACGAGGTTTCAGACAAGGGGACTCCCTTTCGTGTGATTTCTTTAATCTTATGTTGGAGAAGATAATAAGAGCCGCAGAACTGAACCGCTCAGGCACAATACTTTATAAGAGCGTACAATTGCTGGCGTATGCCGACGACATCGATATTATCGGTAAAAACAAGGGCTACGTCTGTTCTGCCTTCTCGGGATTGGATAGAGAAGCAAAGCGAATGGGTCTGGTGGTGAACGAGGACAAAACTAAGTATCTCCTGTCAGCACACAAACAGTCAGAGCATACGCGTCTTGGCACCCACGTCACTGTTGACAGTTACAAGTTTGAAAAACTAGACGACTTCGTTTATTTGGGAACCAGCATTAACACCAATAATAATGTCAGCCTTGAAATCCAACGGAGAATCACTCTTGCCAACAAGTGCTACTTTGGGCTGAGTATGCAATTGAGAAGTAAAGTCCTCTCTCGTCGTACAAAGATCACACTCTATAAGTCACTCATCATGCCTGTGCTGGTGTATGGCGCGGAAGCATGGACAATGAAAGCATCTGATGAGGCGGCTCTTGGAGTTTTCGAGAGAAAGATTCTGCGAAAGATTTACGGACCTTTACGCGTTGGTGATGGCGAATATCGCAGACGATTTAACGATGAGCTGTATGAGCTTTACAACGATATAGACATAGTGCAGCGAATTAAAATTCAGCGGCTCCGCTGGCTTGGCCATGTCGTTCGGATGGACAGAAACGCTCCTGCTCTGAAAATATTCAACGCGGGCCGCGATGCTGGTAACAGAGGAAGAGGAAGGCCTCCTCTGCGTTGGAAAGACCAGGTGGAGAAGGACTTGGCTTCACTTGGCATTTTCAATTGGCGTCAGTTAGCACAGAAGAGAAATGGCTGGCGTGCTGTTTTGGACTCGGCCAAAATCGCTTAGGCGGTTACAGCGCCAAATAAGAAGAAGAAGAAGAAGATATAGATATTAAAACACAACTACTTTAAAGTAAAAGAAAAGTAAAAGAACAAAATCACCGCTTGCTCGTTGTAGTATGCTGTACTCTGAACTCCTCCAATTAAATCCGCTGATGAGAATCAGATAACCACTCACTGTGACTGCTACGACAAGAATGGAACTAGTACTAAAATACAAGGAGAAATATTGTCTTCGTATAAAAAGTCCAACAGGCAACTCTGCCGATATTTTCATCGATTGTTTCGTGGAAATTCATTTACTTATTGGGCAAATTCAAGTTAGTATGGCAAAAAAAAACAAAAATAATGGAAATATTTTGAATTACAACAATAATTTACATATTTATTTGCAGGGTATTGGAGTTATTCATAATTTGTATTCAAAAAGTAGCGTTTTACAACAAGTGCAGGCGTTGCAAGTATGTTTTGCATGCTAG
>NW_023458559.1:25490049-25491206 GCF_013731165.1 Rhagoletis pomonella | reverse complement strand
ATTGTAAAAAACTGCCGATTTTCGCAACAAAGAGTGAGCTCTAGAATTTATTCTTATTTGATTTGTGAACTTGGCTGTCAGATGTTCTACATTCCATTTTATCTTTATTTCGCTGAGTGCTAATTTTGATAATTATCACAAAACCAAAACAAATGTTGGTTTCGAGCTGAGGACGACGCATGGAGGAGTATTTGCGTAGCAAAACCGTTCAAAATTATTTAGTGAACTTTTCTATTAAGTAATAAACGAAAACACGGAACTTAATCATATTAAGCCGTTTTATGACAAAAAAGACACTTATCTAAGAAGAAGTAGAAAAAATTAGCAATGCATTCAGTTTTACAACAGATCTTTGACAATAACATTCAATAGTTACGTTATTCTTACCCAATTAAAGGTAAGACCTACAGTTTTTTAATTATTTGAGCATCGATTCTCTTTATAGCTACACGTTGACCAATTCTGCTGGAAATCCCTTTTGAAGGATCTTACTTCTTGACTTTAAATGGCAAAAGACAATTTTGCCACAGATGTTTTAAGCAAAGGATACAATGTACATATATTCCTCTTACAAAAATGTTTGCCGACAAGAGAACAAAATTACTGTTTTTAAAGCACGGAAAAAAATGTTATTAAAGGGACTATGTTCACTTTGACGTATGTCAAAGATCAAGTAGAAGTGGGAACTTGTGTAACTCGGTTATTGAGCTTGAGAAATAATATGTTTAAGGACACTTTTATCAAAGTTGATAAATCTGACTTTTGACAAGCTTTGTTACACAACCCGACCCAACGTCGCATCTCCACAGGCAAAAAAATAATGGCCAAAATTTGTCATTTTGTTTGCCAGATATACGTTTTATAAGTGCACTTGCACAATATTCGCATTCGCAAAAATCTATGCGGAGCTTTTGCGAATGCGAATGTTAAAATTAATGCGGAAGCTCCGCGGTTGCGAATGCGAATATTCGCAACAACCCTGGTCTTAAGTATGCTTATTATAAATTTATTTTAAAAATATTATGTCACTAATTTAAGTTGATGTGCTCTAAAAAGATTATTGTCTTACTTGTACAACTATTGTTTTCTTCAATAAACTATAAACTATAATCTATAAACTATATGTAAAAATGTGCACTAACGATTGAATGCCATTT
>NW_023458559.1:25485205-25490039 GCF_013731165.1 Rhagoletis pomonella | reverse complement strand
ACATATGTATGTTAGTGTTTGGCCGAGCTTCTCTTATAAAGAGCTTGTTTTATAAAGAATTACTATTTATTCCAAGGCGAATTCATATAATAAGTTGACAGCAGAAGTTCAAAATCAAAAATGCCTCTAACAAATTTTAAGCATTATGACATTAAGAATCCCCGAGGCGAAAATACAGCTGCTTTGGTAACACCATCTTACCTGAATTCGCTTTAATTTATCCCAAATGAGTAAAAACTATCTATCCTTAAAAAAATTTACCAACTTCTACCAATTTTTGTATGTAAAATCTACCATTATTAATTTTTTCGAAGTCCGTGCACTGGCTGAGACTTCACTGCTCAACTATTGGAATAATACCAGACACCAGAAATAATTATTATCCTAATATTAAGGATCAAAAACGTCGCCATGTTTTAAGAGAAATTTTTTTCGTCTTTGTATAATAATTATTTACGAGAAATATCTTTTTTAGTCTCGCGGGACTATTATTTCAAGGCGAATATTATTTACGTCTTCTCATAATAATTATATGGGCTTTTTATTTTTTCGTCTCTCGGGACGTTTATTTCAAGACGAATATTATATACGTCTTCTCATAATAATTATATGGGCTTTTTATTTTTTTCGTCTCTCGGGACGTTTATTTCAAGACGAATATAATCTACGTCTTCTCATAATAATTATATGGGCTTTTTATTTTTTTTCGTCTCTGGGGACGTTTATTTCAAGACGAATGAGATTTACGTCTTCTTTTTTCTTAATGTAATTGGTACACTTACAGCCGATTTCACGAAATTTTTTAATTGCTGTTTAATTGACATTTAATTTAAATTTAAATTTTTATTAAATTTTGCATTTAAGTTTTACTCCTTTCACCAATACACACTTGGCCTAATCAAATTTTTCTGGCATAAATGCCATGGCATTTATAAAAAGATTACCAAATGTTGGGCCATCGGGCTACACCCACCTTCACCGCCCATACAAGAAGTGAGTAAATCGTATACGTATTTATATAAATTAAGGTTGCAAAAGTGGTGTAACACATTTACTCAAAAACCTCTGGACCGATTTTGACGAAATTTTCACATAGGACATATATATTTGGAGAAGGTGTAAATTATGTTAGTTTGCTATCCGGTAAATACCTATTAAAAAATTAATTCAATTAAGTTAAATTAATTACTTCAATATCGAAATGGTGTTGAAAAGGATTTATTTCTAAGCAACGTGTGGGAGGGTTGCCATCTGTTTTAAAAATTCAATTGAACATGAACATGGGAATTAGGTAACTGGAATACGTATCACAATATGGGTGTCAGGCGAGGTTGGTTGTAGTCTAAAAATGTGTACACGAAGGCGTCAGAAAAAATTGGTTTAAGAAAGTTACCTTTTAAAATTTGTTGATGAGGGTTGCCAACTATTTAATTATTTAATAACTTTAATGAGTTATCACAATATGGATATCAATCGAAAGAGTTTTGGAATGCTTCATTTCTAAACTACATGTAGGAGGGTCGCCATCTGTTTAAAGAGTCAAACTGAGCTTGAATTAAGGGAATTAGGTAATTTAGATATCTATCACAATCGGCACCAGACGAAAGAGCGGGAAGCTTTTAGTTTGAAAATAATATTTCGACGTGGGTTGCCAACTATTTGAAAACTCTAATTTAATTTAAATATTCATAAGTTATAAGATATATTAAAATATGGATGACAAACGTAAGGGTGCAATGAAATCTTTAGTTCGAAGATTTAAACTTTGGCTTTCCCCGTCTCCAGTGGCAAGTACATATTTCCAAACTCGATTAAGAAATTTCACATCAATTATTTGAATTTCACTTTTTAAACAGGTGGCAACCCTCTTATATATAGTTAAAAAATAAAATAATCATAACCATTTGGATTGACACCCATATGCTATAACCCATATAACTTTTTAAATAACTTTAATATTTTGAATTTAATTTCTACTACATGGCAACCCTTTTCTGAAAACTAAACCCTATTGCACTTCTACATACCAATCTCTTCAATTCTCGGTGCAGATCTGGTGACGGTGGGTTAAATATTTTACGTAAACATCTCCGAACTCGATTATTTGCATTTGATTTTCAAACATCTGGCAACTCTTTCCAAAGAACCAAAAACGCATAAAAGCAAGCCCTTTTATATATATCGTCGTTTAAAATACAAAACCGCGTATCGTCATTCTGCAAAACCTCGTAACTGACATTGGCTGGCAAAAATTGGATTTGCTCACACAAGCTCTTGGCTCAATCCTTATCCATTCGTCCGGAAATATACTAGCCAGAAATGCGATTGCTTTATTAAAAAAGAGAACCATTTTGAAATATGAGTGTTTCTACGCTCTAGAAAATAATTTCTACAACGTCACATACGCGGTTTTGCATTTTGCTGATACGCGGTTTTGCACTTTAAACGATATATTTATAAATAAATATATTTAACGCTTTAAGGGCCGTTGACGTATCTGTGTTGAGCTATACTTTATTTATATATTTCATTCATTAGTTAAACTTAACTACAGAAAATTCCATAGAATTACTTCAAAATAGATAAGTTAACGGCCCTAAATCTCCGAACTCGATAAAGAAGTTTTAATTCAATAAAAGTCCCATATGATTATTATGAGAACACGTAAATCATATTCGTCTTGAAATAAACTTCCCCAGAGACGAAAAAATAAAAAGCCCATATAATTATTATGAGAAGACGTAAATCATATTCGTCTTGAAATAAACGTCCCGAGAGACGAAGAAAAATAAAAAGCCCATATAATTATTATGAGAAGACGTAAATAATGTTCGTCTTGAAATAATCGTCCGGAGAGACGAAAAAAAAATTAAAATCCCATATAATTATTATGAGAGGACGTAAATAATATTCGTCTTGAAATAAACGTCCCGAGAGACAAAAAAAAAATAAAAAGCCCATATAATTATTATGAGAAGACGTAAATCATATTCATCCTGAAATAAAAGTTCCGAGAGACGAAAAAAAATAAAAAGCCCATATAATTATTATGAGAAGACGTAAATAATGTTCGTCTTGAAATAATCGTCCCGCGAGACGAAAACAACTTTGCCATTGTTCAGTAATAATTATAGAGCAATATTTAATTTTATTTCTTATAATCGTTATGGTCTCTGAATAATACACACATAAAATGTTTCGAGAGGAATGGGAAATACATTTTTTCGCATAGAAAACGTGGATGGGTGTGCGCAATGCGTGATCTACTATCGCGTTGAGTCGCAATCACGATTGAGAGAATACAAAGGTTGCAATTTTTCATGCTTATTTACCACTAAGAAAACTTTTCGTCCGAACCACAGTATAGACAGTAACCAACCTTTTTCGGTTGTTATTGTAGTAGTCGTTGTTGTTGTTCACTCCTGAGGAAGGCACGGGGTTATGTGCTGCTATTTACCGCGTGTCAAGTTAGCACTACACTTTTCGAAATTGGAAAAGTTAACTACGGCATTAAGTGTAGTGATTTTGTTGTAAATTTGTTGTGGAAAGAAAAAATTTTTAGCTCTCGTGTAAAAAAAAATGGTATGTAGTGCTAACTTGACACCATACACCTAGTCGATAGAATTGAGATATCCAATATGTTACTACGCCATTAATTGTAGCTTTTAACTTTAAAATTTGTTGTGAAAAGAAAAAATTTGTAGCTTTCGTTTTTCTGGAAAAAACTGAGTTGACCCTTTTCGAACAAAATTTAGTATGTAGTGCTAACTTGACACCATGCACCATTGACGACAGAATTGAGATATTGAAAAGGTTACCACGGCATTAATTGTAGCTTTTTGTTGTAAATTTGTTGCGGAAAGAAAAAATTTGCAGCTCTCGTTTTTTAAGAAAAAATGGAATGTAGTGCTAACTTGACACCATGCACCATTGACGACAGAATTGATATATTGAAAAGGTAACAACGGCTTTTTTATTGTAAATTTTTTGTGGAAAGAAAAAATGTGTAGCTTTCGTTTTTTAAGAAAAAATGGTATGTAGTGCTAACAACAAATTTAAAACAAAAAAGCTACAATTAATGCCGTTGTAACCTTTTCAATATCTCAATTCTGTCGTCATTGGTGCATGGTGTCAATTTAGCACTACATACTAAATTTTGTTCGAAAAAGGGTCAACTCAATTTTTTCCAGAAAAACGAAAGCTACAAATTTTTTCTTTTCACGAGAAATTTTAAAGTTAAAAGCTACAATTAATGGCATAGTAACATATTGGATATCTCAATTCTATCGACTAGGTATATGGTGTCAAGTTAGCACTACATACCATTTTTTCTTTAAAAACGAAAGCTACAAATTTTTTCTTTCCACAACTAATTTTAAAATTAAAAGCTACAATTAATGGCATAGTAACATATTGGATATCTCAATTCAATCGACTAGGTGTATGGTGTCAAGTTAGCACTACATACCATTTCTTCTTAAAAAACGAGAGCTACAAATTTTTTCTTCCCACAACAAATTTACAACAAAAAAGCTACAGTTAATGGCGTTATAACATTTTCAATATCTCAATTCTATCGACTAGGTGTATGGTGTAAAGTTAGCACTACATACCATTTTTTTCTTAAAAAACGAGAGCTACAAATTTTTTCTTTCCCCAACTAATTTACAACAAAAAAGCTACAATTAATGCCGTTGTAACCTTTTCAATATCTCAATTCTGTCGTCAATGGTGCATGGTGTCAAGTTAGCACTACATACTAAATTTTGTTCGAAAAAGGGTCAACTCAATTTTTTCCAGAAAAACGAGCGCTACTAATTTTCTCTTTTCACAA
>NW_023458559.1:25481559-25485105 GCF_013731165.1 Rhagoletis pomonella | reverse complement strand
ATTCGCGCCTTGGCACCCACGTCACTGTTGACAGTTACAATTTCGAGAAAGTAGAGAATTTCGTTTACTTGGGAACCAGCATTAACACCGATAATAATGTCAGCATTGAAATCCAACGCAGAATCACTCTTGCCAACAAGTGCTACTTTGGACTGAGTAGGCAATTCAGGAGTAAAGTCCTCTCTCGACGTACGAAAACCACGCTCTATAAGTCACTCATCATGCCCGTGCTGGTATATGGCGCCGAAGCATGGAGAATGACAACATCCGATGAGGCGGCTCTTGGAGTGTTTGAGAGAAAGATTTTGCGGAAGATTTACGGGCGATGGCGAGTACCGCAGACGATGGAATGATGAGCTGTATGAGCTTTACACGACATGGACATAGTGTAGCGCTGGCTTGGCCATGTCGTTGGAATGGACACCGACGCTCCAGCTCTGAAAGTATTCAACTCGGAACCCGCTGGTGGTAGCAGAGGAAGAGGGAGGCCCCCAATGCGATGGAAAAATGAGGTGGAGAAGGACTTGGCTTCACTTGGGGCTTCCAATTAGCGTCAGTTGGCACAGGCGAGAATCGACTGGCGTGCTTTGCTGAACTCGGCCAAAATCGCTTAGGCGGTTACCGCGCCAAAAAGAAGAAGAAGAACGCTAAAAATGTTATGATTACAAATTAACGTAATCGTAATCAAGACAATGTTGATTGCGACTTTGATATTTCTGTAGAGGTTTTGTAGTTAAGTAAATGAGCTGAACTTTCACCGAAAGATATGTAAAATTGATTTAAACTTGAAATAATACAGTTACACCGCGGCCGCTGTGGTATAGTGGTTTGCATTGTGCGTTACCATTTCGCAGGGGCTGCATTCAAGCCCGGTTCAACCCAACATCAAACAAGTAAGAAAGTCTAAGTTCGGGCGGAGCCGAACATTAAATACCCGGCGCAGGTACCGCTACATGGTAAGCCGGTGTGTATCAGTTTTGAGTAAATTAGCGTCCTTAAATTTCGAAATATTGAAGTTTCAAGCATTTCTGAAATTTGCCGTTATATGAAAAGTGGTCGTAATTTGAATCCGATTCCAATAATTTTCAACGTTTTGCTTCTATGTGGCAAGCACAATAATCATACCGAGTTTGGTACAAATTGGTAGAACGGTTACCGAGATATATATATGTGATCATAAGTCGGCGGTGCTACGCCCATTTTCCAAAATTTTGTCATAAACGTATTTCTTGGCAAAGAATTGTTGCAAGCATAAATTTGAGTAAATTAGCTTTAATATTTGTTGATTTATCGAAGACTTCGTATTTCTCCAAATTACCGTTATATGGGAGGTAGGCGTGGTTATTGTCCGATTTTAAAAATTTTCGGGCATTTCGTATGCTGTAGCAAGACTAACAACTGTGCCAAGTTTGGAAGAAATTGGTGCAGCTGTTACCAAGAGATACACATGTATCCATAAGTGGGCGTGGCTACGCCCATTTTCCAAAAATGTACAATATTCTTATTTTTCGTCTAAAGGT
Organism: Rhagoletis pomonella; assembly: GCF_013731165.1. Classification (NCBI taxonomy): domain Eukaryota; kingdom Metazoa; phylum Arthropoda; class Insecta; order Diptera; family Tephritidae; genus Rhagoletis; species Rhagoletis pomonella. The sequence goes on along the minus strand of NW_023458559.1, from coordinate 25,483,585 downwards.
TATTGTAAATATCAATTTTGAGTGAATAATCTTCAGTAGTTACTAAAATATCGCAGGAAAATTACCGTAATATGGGAGGTAGGCGTGGTTATTGTCCAATTTTGCCCATTTTCAATACCATCCGTCCTACGCCAAAAAGAAGTGCACATACCAAGTTTCGTTAAGATACCTCAATTTTTACTCGAGGTATCGTGTGCATAGACAGACGGACGGACGGACAGACAGTCACCGCTTAATCGATTTCTCTTTTCATTCTGATAATTTACGTATACATTTGTCTATATCTATCTCGATTCGTTTTGCCTGTTACAAACAGCCGTTATATGAACAAAGTTGTAATACCCTTGTGCACAAGTGCGCTCGGGTATAAAATAAAAAAACAAAAAACGTATTTTTCTAATAGCGGTCGCTTCTCGGCAGGCAATGGCAAACCTCCGAATGTATTTCTGTCATGAAAAACAGCTTCTCCTAAAAATGCAATCGCCTTTCGGGTCGGCGTAAAACTGTAGGTCCCTTCCCTTTGTGTGACAACATCACGAGTCTGTGTAGAATGTTATAACAATTTCAAACAAATGGGCGAATGCATAATTTAAATCCATTTTAGTGTATAAAAATCAGTATTTGCCCTACGCGAAACTAATTTATTTATTACTGTAATCGTAATCATGAACTGCATGATTGCGATTCCTTTAATTGTAACCCTAAAAATTTAACGATTACGACTACTGTAATCCTAATTTTCATGATTACAATCAATGATTGTAATCTTGAAATTTTTAGGATTACGATTACTATAATCGTTATCATAAAAAGTAGGATTACGACTACAGTAGTCGTAATCGTTAAATTTTAAGGATTACAATTAAAGTATTCCCAATCAAGCATGTTATAATTACAATTACAGCAATCATAATGCTGACAATTTTCGGGATTACAATAACAATAAACGTAATCCTGGTATAGATATATGTATGTACGTATATATATGAAATTTTCTTTGAAATCGGTAAGATGCATATTAACTTGAGGTATGTATGAAATTATACATATATCGTCTTTAACGTATTGTAACGTAGCTTTGCCTACGCCACAATAACATATTCAACATCACCCTAGCATACGTCTTACAACTGCACATAGGTACCAATATATGAACATACATACGTACATACTGGTAGGCGTACACACAAACTAACATACCAACGAGACTAAAAGCACCCCTATGTACATACATACAGGCGTACATACGCATACGCGAAGCTGGCATGGTAAGCACATGCAGATTTCACAAACAGCAACTCGGATACTCATGCGCACCAACGGATGGAAGAAGTTCACTGCGCGAAAGCCATAACACAAAATAAGCCCATTCACTTCTCAAACGGTTCATACAAAACCAGAGCTAAAGCTGCTAGCATGAACTCAACCAGCATCAGTTGTCCGTAGGTAAGCACGGAGCGCAGCCTGGGCTTCGCGCCTATTTGGGGCGCTCTTGGCTTTCCTCCTCGGAGGAAGACTGATTGGTTGAGGGGGGCTGCAAGGGGGGGAATACCCCTGAGGCAACACCCCAAAACCATTATGGGCTAAACCCATTTTTGGTTACGGTCTCAAGCAGACAGGGGGCGAGATCCGTTTGGGCTTGCCCAATTCCAAACACCCCTGCCTGCTTGCGATACCGTGCGGCCAGCGAGCGCTGGAGGGGAAAGAACCACCTCCCTACAGCGCCTAGCGACCGCGAATACATACGGGGGGACTGGGCAACCTTTCGATGCCCTGGGGGACCGTACTAATCATCAGTTGTCCGTTGGTATCAACAAATCTGGACCGCCAGCACCGCTACCGCCCTGAGGCCGACATTTCACCGAGGACCGCCCGCTATTCACTGCCATCCAGGGCCGTCGCTATAATCATCGTCAACGTTAGGGCCCGTACCGCCGCTCTAATCACCGGGGGCCGCTACTATTACTGCCGCCCTAAGGCCGACAATTCTATCGAGGACCGCCCGCTATTCACTGCCATCCAGGGC
>NW_023458559.1:25477664-25481549 GCF_013731165.1 Rhagoletis pomonella | reverse complement strand
CCGACAATTCTATCGAGGACCGCCCGCTATTCACTGCCATCCAGGGCCGCCGCTATAATCATTGTCAGCGTTAGGGCCCGCACCGCTGCTCTCATCACCGGGGCCGCTATTACCACTGCCGCCCCAAGGCCGAAGCTACAACCGTGGGCCGCCCGCCATCATCACCGAGGACCGCGAACGCTAGCCATCGCCACCCAGGGCCGCTGTCACCATTGCCACCATCAGAGCCCGCTGCTACTGTCTTCATTACTGGGGCCGCCGCCATTATCGTCGCCCCAGGCCGACCACTACTGTACGGTAATCGCCACTACCATCATCGCCCAGTACCGCTGTCAATCGGGGCTGCATACAACACCACTGCGGGAGGTTGCTGCCGCCCTCATCATTATATGGGCCACTGCCAACGTCACCGCTGAGGCCGCCACCACCACTGCAAGGGAACTGCAGGCTGCCGTCGCCGTCACAACCACCGCGACTGCTCTCATCGCCACGCTCTTCGCTACGATTGACACGTACCACTGCTAATCTCGCTGTCACTAGTAACACTCCCGTCACCGTACAATTACCCGCCGGATAATCTCCGACACCGACTGCCGACTCTCGCTCTTTACCTTCCGCTCTCCCCTACACGACAAGTTGCCGGCCTTCTAGATAGCCGCGTGTGTGTGTGGGTGTGTTCGACTTAATACACAAATCATTGTGTTTTATTTGGTGGGGGTTAGTGGGACCTTCGCTGAACTCTGGAGCGGCTGAGCATACCTCAGCCTTCGACAAAACCCACCTCATAGTATAAAACCGCGTATCTTCGTTCTGGAAAACCGCGTAACTGACATTTTTTTTGCCAAAAATTGGATTTGCTCACCGAAGCTCTTGACTCAAGCCTTATCCATTCGTGCAGAAATATACTAGCCAGAAATACGAATGCTTTATAAAAGAGAGAACGATTTTGAAATATGAGTTTTTACTCTCTACAAAATAATTTATGCAACCTCACATACGCGGTTTTGCGTTATCTTGATACGCGGTTTTGCATTATGTTGATACGCGGCTTTGTACTTGAAACGATGATATATAGATATATAAATATATCTTACTGATTAAAAAGAAAACCTCATATATGTACATATGTACATATATCATCAAAAACAAGAAGAATGAACAAAGCAACAATTTTATACAACAGCCGCGCGGCGCGTCAGGACGGGTGTCGCGGAGCGCGAGCACGTCACGGGGTGGCGAGTACACGCGGACCGTCGCTAAAGAGACAATATTTTCTTTTCGCATTGAAATAAGAACGTATGGTTTTATTTCTCATATGTCAAATTTTTGCTTATGGCTTTATTTCACTTTCCCCATGGAAATAAAGCCATATGGCCTTATTTCTCCATGTCGTTATTTCCTATGGCTTTATTGCACGGCATACACTGTAGGGGGCGCAATGCCGAAACCGGTTTGTCTCTAAACCATCCTGCCGGAAAAACCAACAAATTAATATTTACTTTGTTTTCATCAGTTGCGCAAACGGAACGTTGCCCTGATTTAGCTCAGGCCCTACGAAAACTACGTTGAGCTTTTTGGTGGTTGGATTTATATGTAGGAAAAAAATTTCCCACTTATGTATGGCGTCAACTTCGAATTCAATTTCAGCACCTGTTTTAGAAAAAAACGTATGGAAATAAAATCAACTCCCGAAATACATTATTAGCAGGGAACGGATTTTATGGAAATTGCCTTTTTTTCTGCTAAAGAGATAGAGTATATTCGATTAAGAATGTCCACGATTTAGCTTTCCCTGATTCCATATATACACATTTGATGTTGCCTTTTTTGCCTTTTTTAAGATATTTGCCTTTTTTTTGCCTTTTTTAAGATATTTGCCTTTTTTTGCCTTTTCTACCTTTAAAAAAGTGATTATAGCATTTACAATTTTTTTTGTTAAGATTAAAAAATATACACATGCCCATGCGGCTTATAGAAGCGCAGGGCACTCTTGCCAAATTCGTGTTGAAAAAATTCAAAGCCGTTTTCTCAGCTAACGTAGGCTTGAAGACAATAAGGGGTGTGGATAAAATTGTAAAGAGCGAGGAAAACGCCCTTATTCCTGATAACATGAACGTTTTAAACGTTCCATATTTAAATTGGGCTCCACTTGTATCAACTTACGTCGAGCGCACATTTAGTACATTCAAGGCTTTTCTTCGCGAAAATCGAATGAAAATGCTGCCAGAAAACTTCAAAATGCATCTTGTGGTTCAATGTTACTACAACTATACAGATTAAAGTTTTTTGAGTTAGAAACTCGAAAGGATAAAATAGTCAAAGATTCAAAGTACAAATTTTTCATATAATGAAACTAGTTCATAGTTTTTCCCTTTTTACTTGTAATATAAACATTTCTAAAAAAATATATTTTTTGATTGTTCTTCGTATTTTCTGTATTTTTTTAGTGCCTTATTTTGCTTTTTTTGTAATATCTTTTTTTTGCCTTTTCCTGCCTTTTTCGCTATTTTATTTTGCCTTTTTTTGCCATTTTTACAATACCTAGTGCCTTTTCCTGCCTTTTTCGCTATTTTTTTTGCCTTTCCAGCCTATTTCGTTACTTTATTTTGCCTTTTTTATAGGTTTTTAGGTCCTAAAAATCCGTTCCCTGATTATTAGTCATAAAGGGCATTCGAAGGGTTAAAATATAGACAAACTATTTGCAGAGGTCACAAAGCTCGTCAAATAAGTTATCTAAATTGCAGTTAATAATAGGAACTGTTTTCTAAAGTAGGGTTGTTGCGAATGTGGAATTTTAGACATAGTATTTTTAAGAAATAATTTAGGTAAGGACATCAGGTCAATTAAAAATTGGAAAAGGTAGTAGTTTTTAATAATGTTTATTTTATTTATTACTTTAATTTAAATACTGGAGCAATATATTTAATATAAATAAATGTTACTGCCTTTTTCGATTCCAGCGTGTTTCTAAAGTATATTTATACTTTTTTTAATTGTGGTACAAGAATAAATCTTTTTTGAAAATAGCATCGTGGCTGTGGTGTAGTGGTTAGCAGTGCGCGCTACCATAGACGCTGGGCACTTTCTAAATTTTAGACTTACAAATCCGTCCATGTTATTTCACATTCAATTGGGAAATAACACAAATTTTCGTTATTGCCATTTGTGTTATTTCAACTGCCTATCTTACGACAATCAAATTTCACAGGAGACCCAAAAACTGCATCGTAATTTTTTTTGCTTAAAAAATACATTAGTGATGGGTTTAAAGCATCTGTTTGGATACTAATTACTCGTATACGTACCCGTACTAATTATTAGTATTTAGAGATTCTTAATAAGGTGGTTAAATACTCAAGTATAAAACCTAGGTATTTAAGGGGTGCTAGTACTAAAGTAAATAGAATTAAAGTATTTAGAAGATGGTAAATTCTAAATGCTTAAGTAGATTTCTAAATACTTAACAGTTCAAGGAAACTATAATTGGACATTTTTCCTTTTTTATTTTAGCGATTGACACTATACATATATAATGAAATGCTCCGTAATTTTTAAGGACTTCCAGACTTTCTCCAGTTTTTACGGGCCTCTTTTTGATTTACTTTTGGGGTTGTTTTTGGAACTTTGGGGTTTTTCAAGACTTCTGAGGGTTATTGGTGTTATATTTTTCGGGATCTTTCAGGTTTTTAATGGAGTTTTCGGGACTTTTCATACCCACCTATCAGATGTACCGTCATTTCTTCCGCTTTCTTTAAATGGCCGCATAATTTTAAAGCATACCAAGCGGTAAGGGGACACGTTGAAATCTGACTGAGGGCGGCAAACTCGCAAGGATCGAGCACAGCTGCTACAAAAATATCGTATTAATAAAATTACAACAACAAA
>NW_023458559.1:25471181-25477564 GCF_013731165.1 Rhagoletis pomonella | reverse complement strand
GATCAGAGCTGGGTAATTTTTGATTACGATTACATTTCAATTATGATTGCGGAATTGTAATCCTTAACTTATATATGATTACGATTACTTTAATTTTAATCAGAAATGTTACCATTATGGTTATAATAATTGTAATCTTTAAAAATATGGGACTATGATTACTGTAAGCAAAGCGAATGGGTCTTGTGGTAAACAAGGACAAGACGAAGTATCTCCTGTCAGCAAACAAACAGTCAGCACATTCGCGCCTTGGCACCCACGTCACTGTTGACAGTTACAATTTCGAGAAAGTAGAGAATTTCGTTTACTTGGGAACCAGCATTAACACCGATAATAATGTCAGCATTGAAATCCAACGCAGAATCACTCTTGCCAACAAGTGCTACTTTGGACTGAGTAGGCAATTCAGGAATAAAGTCCTCTCTTGACGTACGACAACTACGCTATATAAGTCACTCATCATGCCCGTGCTGGTATATGGCGCAGAAGCATGGACAATGACATCCGATGAGGCGGCTCTTGGAGTGTTTGAGAGAACGATTTTGCGGAAGATTTACGGGCCTTTACGCGTTGGCGACAGCGAGTACCGCAGACGATGGAACGATGAGCTGTATGAGCTTTACAACGATATGGACATAGTGCAGCGAATTAAAATACAGCGGCTCCGCTGGCTTGGTCATGTCGTTCTAATGGACACCGACGCTCCAGCTCCGATAGTATTCAACTTGGAACCCACTGGTGGTAGCAGAGGAAGAGGGAGGCCCCCACTGCGATGGAAAGATCAGGTGGAGCAGGACTTGGCTTCACTTGGCGCTTCCAATTAGCGTCAGTTGGCACAGGCGAGAAACGACTGGCGTGCTTTGCTGAACTCGGTCAAAATCGCATAGGCGGTTACCGCGCCAAAAAGAAGAAGAAGAATGCTAAAAATGTTATGATTACAATTAACGTAATCGTAATCAAGAAAATGTTGATTGCTACTTTTTGATATTTCTGTAGAGGTTTTGTAGTTAAGTAAATGAGCTGAACTTTCACCGAAAGATATGTAAAATTGATTTAAGCTTGAAATAATACAGTTACACCGCGGCCGCTGTGGTATAGTGGTTTGCATGCTGACAATTTTCGGGATTACAATAGGTTTGTTCGTCGAAAATCCAGCAAGAATTATCCAACACTCAATATATCAGAGAGTAAGAAAAAATTCTCTCAAATTCTCTCTCATGTTGAGAAACTTGCAAATTTCTGCACGAACGCAAATTTGCAGGAATTTGCAAGTTTCGCTGCCAGCTGGCGTCCACGGTTGCATTTCAAACATAAAAAATTTTTATAGAATTTTTAAAATTCTTTCGGATAGTCAAAAACAGGTTTTTCATGTATATTTCTTGTTGTTCTGACTTTCTTTAACATACATTTCAATTTCTTCATCGTACTAGCTGTCGGGTTTCTTAAATCGACTCTGGTTGCAATTGCATTCCGATTGCGAATACCATTTTTTTCAGCCGAATTAAGTTCATATCATTGGAATTAACTAAATTAATTATATCAACAATTATTTACTTCCTTTTTTCATAAAAAAATCGCTCGTGTTTATAAATTTTTAAATTTAACGAACTAATTTATTCAAATTATTGTAGACAAAAATGCAACCATGCGCCACAACCACATGTTTTTCGTGTTTGCAAATTCTTGCTTGCAAAATTTTTTCCAGCAAGAATTTGCAACTTCTCTCCAAGCGAACTGTCACTTTGCTCTCACAATTTTTGAGTGTTGGATAATTTTTTGGTCTGCACGAACGCGATTTGGGCAAAAATCGTGATAATTCGTACAAATTCGTACAAATTTTTTGCTCGACGAACAAACCTAATTACAATAAACGTAATCCTGGTATAGATATATGTATGTACGTATATATATGAAATTTTCTTTGAAATCGGTAAGATACATATTAACTTGAGGTATGTATGAAATTATACATATATCATCTTTAACGTATAAAACCGCGTATCTTCGTTCAGCAAAACCGCGTAACTGACATTTTTTTGCCAAAAATTGGATTTGCTCACCGAAGCTCTTGACTCAAGCCTTATCCATTCGTGCAGAAATATACTAGCCAGAAATACGATTGCTTTATAAAAGAGAGAACAATTTTGAAATATGAGTTTTTACTCTCTACAAAATAATTTATGCAAGAAGAATGAACAAAGCAACAGGACGGGTGTCGCGGAGCGCGAGCACGTTACGGGGTGGCGGGTACACGCGGACCGTCGCTAAAGAGACAATATTTTCTTTTCGCATTGAAATAAGAACGTGTGGTTTTATTTCTCATATGTCAAATTTTTGCTTACGGCTTTATTTCCATGGGGAAAGTGAATATGGCCTTATTTCTCCATGTCTTTATTTCCTATGGCTTTATTGCACGGCATACACTGTAGGGGACGCAATGCCGAAACCGGTTTGTCTCTAAACCATCCTGCCGGAAAAACCAACAAATTAATATTTACTTTGTTTTCATCAGTTGCGCAAACGGAACGTTGCCCTGATTTAGCTCAGGCCCTACGAAAACTACGTTGAGCTTTTTGGTGGTTGGATTTATATGTAGGAAAAAAATTTCCCACTTATGTATGGCGTCAACTTCGAATTCAATTTCAGCACCTGTTTTAGAAAAAAACGTATGGAAATAAAATCAACTCCCGAAATACATTATTAGTCATAAAGGGCATTCGGAGGGTTAAAATGTTCTAGACAAAATTTTTGCAGGGGTCACAAAGCACGTCAAATAAGTTATCTAAATTGCAGTTAATAATAGGACCGGTTTTCTAAAGTAGGGATGTTGCGAATGTGGAATTTTAGACATAGTATTTTTAAGAAATAATTTAGGTAAGGACATCAGGTCAATTAAAAATTGGAAAAGGTAGTAGTTTTTAATAATGTTTATTTTATTTATTACTTTAATTTAAATACTGGAGCAATGTATTTAATATAAATAAATGTTACTACCTTTTCAGGTTCCAGCGTGTTTCTAAAGTATATTTATTTTTTTGTTAATTGCGGTACAAGAATAAATCTTTTTTGAAAATAGCATCGTGGCTGTGGTGTAGTGGTTAGCAGTGCGCGCTACCATAGACGCTGGGCACTTTCTAAATTTTAGACTTACAAATCCGTCCATGTTATTTCACATTCAATTGGGAAATAACACAAATTTTCGTTATTGCCGTTTGTGTTATTTCACCCCCCCGCGGTTGACGGTTGGCGTAAGGGCGCGGAGTGGAAAGGTAACGCAGCGCACATCTACACAGACGTTCTAAAATGGACAAAGGAGTAGGTGCTGCAGTATACTGCACCGAACTAGTAATTCATATATAGGACCTTTAAGCTAACAGTATCTATCAAGCCGGAGTATTTGTAGTAAAGGAAGCGGCAGAGATACTGTATAAAACTAACCCGATAAGCGAGAAAATAAACATTAACATTGAAATTCAGGCGGCCGTTAAGGTTCCACTTTCATATAAAACAAATTCTATTACCGTTGCGGAGTGTAAGGAGGCTATCTGTGGCTAAAACCGTCCACCGATATGTATTGGGTTCCGGGACATAAGGGTGTGGAAGATAATGAGAGAACGGACGAGCTAGCCCAAGGCGGGCGTCCTCTTAGACGCACACTAATGACAAATATATCGATTCCTCTTCGGGAGATCACAAGATCTCAAGATTTGCTCATGCAGATAGGCTTTGGAAAAGAACTCAAGGTTGGAGACTTGCGAAGATTATTTATAGTTCATACGATGGGAAACTTACTGAGCTTAGGAACATTGCGTGAAAGCAATTATTCATATATATTCGCCTATGTCAGAACTCTTATGGCCAGCCAGCATAACCTAACCTAACCATACGTTTTATCAGTGCACTTGCGCAAGTTCCGCATTGATTATTGGTAATGCGAATGTTAAAATTAATGCGGAGGCTTGGCGCTTGCGAAATATGAATATTCGCAACAATCCTGGTCTAAAGTTCTGTTGGAGGTCCACCATCACCTTTAGCCCTTTTTAATAAGGTTGTAAACTGGCGAAAGTCTGCCAATAGGAAATTTAACTGCATATCATACATACGTATGTATTCTGATTCTATAGCAACATTTTTTTCTTCAATACCCGTACTAATATCGTTTTTATATAATTTTGAAGAGTAATCAATTCCAAACAAGAGTGGTAAAAAAAATTAAGCCCCTTGTTCTTTAACTCTTTATAAATAAACGTGAAAAATCTGTTTATTTGTTAAATGATTTGAATAGTGACTTTAACATTCTATTCAATGCTGTTAGTAGGGCTCGGAATCGCATACACTAAAAAATCGAAAATATGCGCATATAATATGCATTAAAAATTCAAAAACATGCACAATAAACAATGCAATTAAAAATATTTTCCTAATATTTTATTGCCGGTACAAAAATAAATAACAAATGTATTTTAACAAGAAAATAACGAGAACAATCAACTTCAAAATACAATACATATTTATGCATAAAATTAGTTTATAATTTAGCAGACAGTCACAATCTTGGGGAAATAGAAACATTGACAGTTTAATAGTGGTTCAGATGAATGTTTGGTTGATTTAAGTGGAGACAAGCTATTAGTAAGTTTGCCATTTTGATTCCACAACTCGTACAGCCTACAGCCATCTGGCGGCTTTAATGAATTTCAGTACGTCATTCAGAGAGAGGCAGCTGCACTCTAAAACATTCTGCAGGAAAGGCTTGCCGAGTGTCTTAAGCCTTATCCTTGCTAGGGCTGGACACTCGCACAGGAAGTGTTCAACTGTCTCTTTTGAGCCAGGGTCATCGCAACTGCGACACAACCTGTTGAATCCAATCCTTTCTGCATGGACCACACTGGGACAGTACCCTGTGCACACTGCAGTAAGTTTGTAGATATCTTCCTTGTTCATTCCTAAGAGAGCTTTGATTCTAAGTGGGTCGTAGGACATCCAGAACTGCCGGGTAATCCTGTACGATCCTTCACGGTTCCACCTCTTCTTGGCCTTCGAGTGATAAATTTCGATATTTTTTGTTTGTGGGACACATTCAGTGCGGAGCCGCACCTTGCCAGTTCGTCCGCTGTCTCGTTTCCGTAAATGTGTCTTATGTTTCAGGACCCATATTAGGATAATTTCGTATTGATCAGAGATATAGGCCAGTTCTCTCCTACAGTCCTCCACTAGTTGAGATCTAACAGAGGTATAAGAGAGTGCCTTCTTGGCTATCAGAGAAGATACTCAGATGAATATTTGGGAACAAATTATAAGTAATTTTTTTTTCAAGAGATTTCGCACTAAATTTAAATGGTTGTAAATCAAAAATACAGAAATACACAAAAACTATATGCGTTTATTGTAAAATATACTAAAATATGTGCAATAAATATGCAGAAACAGGTATGTTTTGCAATATGTGCAGAACTATGCATTTACTGCAAAACATGCACTAACGTTTGAATGTCATTTTAAATAAAATTTCCTGATTCGTAAAGAAAACTCAACCATTTCCGTTTGAAATTGCCCAATAAAAACATGCATTTGCATGAGATTCCGAGCCGTAGCTGTTAGTATTCAGGAATCTCCCGTTATTTTAAATATCGTCGATGTTTTGCAAAACCGCCCATCGACCAGTCGAAAAACTGCCTATCTTACGACACTCAAATTTCACAGGAGACCCAAAAACTGCATCGTAATTTTTTTGCTTAAAAAATACATTAGTGATGGGTTTAAAGCATCTGTTTGGATACTAATTACTCGTATACGTACCCGTACTAATTATTAGTATTTAGAGATTCTTAATAAGGTGGTTAAATACTCAAGTATAAAACCTAGGTATTTAAGGGGTGCTAGTACTAAAGTAAATAGAATTAAAGTATTTAGAAGATTGTAAATTCTAAATGCTTAAGTAGATTTCTAAATACTTAACAGTTCAAGAAAGGAAAGTATAATTGGACATTTTTTATTTTTTTTTTTGGCGATTGACAATATACATATATAATGAAATGCTCCGTAATTTTTAAGGACTTCCAGACTTTCTCCAGTTTTTACGGGCCTCTTTTTGATTTACTTTTGGGGTTGTTTTTGGAACTTTGCGGTTTTTCAAGACTTTTGAGGGTTGTTGGTGTTATATTTTTCGGGATCTTTCAGGTTTTTAATGGAGTTTTCGGGACTTTTCATACCCACCTATCAGATGTACCGTCATTTCTTCCGCTTTCTTTAAATGGCCGCATAATTTTAAAGCATACCAAGCGGTAAGGGGACACGTTGAAATCTGACTGAGGGCGGCAAACTCGCAAGGATCACGCACAGCTGCTACAAAAATATCGTATTAATAAAATTACAACAACAAA
>NW_023458559.1:25463079-25471081 GCF_013731165.1 Rhagoletis pomonella | reverse complement strand
GCACAGCTGCTACAAAAATATCGTATTAATAAAATTACAACAACAAAAAACTTAAATTTTCATACCGCAATCCAATTTGCTTAAAATCTGTTTTGTGTTGCAGCATGCGCTGGGTATGTCACGAAGTATTTTCGTAGGCATTGTTGGTTCGATTTGTCCAAATCGCGCCTGTATTAGTTCAAACTCTTTGAATAGCTGGTAGGATTGGCACCACTGGTTATGGGTTTTGGTTAAATGTTCCGGTTTGTCGCTACAATACGCTGCCTTGTAAATAAGCATAGGTATGTATGTATTTGTATATTAGAACGTACCACCCTACAAGCAAAAAAACAAAGATCGCGGTACACCTCTGAGTCTAACTTGGGGTTACGATTTTACGAAGACAATACATTCACACTTTTTACTAATACATTCACACTTCTCTCATTGTCTTCGATTATTCCAAGACAGTAAATTAGACGATTCGGTTACGTTTTGATTAATTTGTGGAAAAGAGGCAATACATAATCACAAAAAATCGCAGAATTATGAAAAATTGGTTTTTATTTGGATATTTCAGTAAATAATATGAAATTCACGGCAAACTACACTAACGGCGGTTGCTGAATAGTGTATTATCTTTATAATTGTCTGGATGCCTACTTTAAACCCATGATAAAAATATAGGAAGGTAGAACCATGGTACAATAAAAACAGGTAGAAGCCAAATTGACATCAAACCTACAAAAGTCAAAGTTTTCGGGAGAGTAAAAATAAAAATGAGCGTGTGTAAGGAAAAATAAAAAATTACATTTCGCTGGTTGACGTTTTTGAGTAAATTTGAAGTTTTGTTTCTATTTATTTATTTTTCTTTAGATGAAATTTGTTAATTTGTATGTTTTTTTATGTTTTTAATTTATGAGTTGCAGTGTTGTTGGAGGGACTTTCCGGCATAAGGGTCATAGGAACAGCACTTGGCATCAAACGTGCCTTTCCTGTACCTCCCGGTGCATTTATGAAATCTGCTGTTTTAAAATGTTTAACGCACAGCAAGGCATTTCGCTGCAGCTCTGGCCCACAGCTGCTTTCGCAACGCTCTTTACGCGAAGGACATTGAGGCACGTTAAATGGTATCTGCTTCATATTTAACACCACATAAAAAACAACGCTTCGGTGTTGCATTTTTAACACATACATTAAGTATAAACTGCACAACACTACAAAATTCAAATGTTAATTAAAATTTGTTATTAACGAACATTCAAAAAAAAAAAACAACGATATGACATTCAAAGCGTAACGAAATATAGGAAATAAATGAAAAACAAGTTGAAGTTTAAAGGTTTGGTTCTCATGAGAGCAACGTCATTTTGGCTTCTACCTGTATTTATGTGCCTTGATTTCAATAAACAACTTTTGACGGATAATAAAATTTCTTTAAGTTTCAAAAATTGTGAGTATTATCAACGGCCTTGCCATTTTGATACTATTAAAATAATACATCGGAGTATTTTCTTTCCCATATTTGGGGAAACTTTCCAATATGGCCGTTGGTTAAAGGGGCGGTGGGCGGAAGGGGAGGGGGTCCCTAGGGAGCCATTAGAAAAATTACCAAAAATCACAATTTTCACTTGCGTTTTCCCTTGTTTTAAGCAAATGAAAGCACTGACATGTATCAGAACGCAGAAACACTTGGAATTGTACTAAAATTTATAATTTAGTTATTAAAGTTTATATTAGCGATAATAAAAACAATATTTCAAGAATATGTAACAAAATAACAAATGTTGAACTGGCAAAACACCGAATGAAGAAGAGGTGGGTGGTTAACCCAACGACCCACACCCACAGTATTTTCGCGAAGAAGTTTCTGCGTAGGCCGCATTTAGGGAATATAACCCTCACAAAGTAGAATTCTCCTTTCTGTGTCGCAGAACACCTTTTGCAGAGAACACCTTTCTGCGTAGGCGGGCTAAGGCCGCACTTAGGGATTATAACCCTCACTAAGTAGAATTCTCTTTTTTGTGTTCCCGCTGAAAAGGACCGGGCTTCAAAAAAATTACATGCTTAGGTCTTTTCTATTCCCGCAGATAAGGACCGGGCTTTAAAAAAATTACATGCTTAGGTCTTTTCTGTTTGGTTGGTTGGGTGCTTTTTCGTTTTCTTTTAAGCTCTTCTTCAACAAAGTGTGATTGATTTTGACATTGCTCTCATAAGAAACAGGCTATAATGTCAAATTGAAATGAATTGTTAACCCATTTGAAAATGTGCTTTTTTTCAAATTTGAATAAAAAAAAAATACACACAAATTTTTCAAGCAAAGCAAACTTTCTTAATAAACGTGAAATTGTTAAGAGATAAACCGCCGAGAAGTGCAAGTAAGTACATTTAAGTTTGGTAATAAGTAAATACGTTCGACTTTGCTTAAATATTTAATGTAAGGGAACCAAGATGAAACGATGCAATAAAAGTCAGGTCACGAAAATAGTGCGATGTTTTAAACCACCTAGTTGCGAATTAAGACGGCAGCGATGGGAAGAAAGCTTTGGTGTTGTACTACGTGATTCATCTCGCGTTTCTGAACACCACTTCAAGGAAAGTGATGTGCAAATCAAACACTTTCCAACGAGCTCGTTCATACCCATGCCCAGTCCCAATGCCATACGGAAAAATTGATACAAGTGAGAATTTAGTACACGATCAGGATACATTCTTTTTTGATGCCCAAACTCAAACAGACGACTCTTTAGAATGCACGTTGCGAACAGAAATATTTCGGCTTACCGAAATAATTAAACGCGCAAAAGCATAAAACTACGACAATTAAAAACAAGAAAATTGATAAAACGATTTTATAAACAATTTGTTTTATTTTATTGACAAAATATATGTGGTGTAAGTAATGTAAGTAAAACAAAACTATAATCGAAATAAAAGCCTAGGACATCAGTGCTGATAAGATACATGCATCACTAAGGTTTAATTCGTTTGTTTATACTTTTTGACATTATAGTGCCTTATAAAAGGGCCGCACTGAGTTGTCAATCACACCTTGTTTAATACACCTTGATTGTAATCAAGGCATATTCAACAAGGTAGAAGTGACAATTCAGTCGAGCTCTCTCATAGCTGACTGTAATGTCAAAAAATGTAAACCCTTTGTTATGCATTTACCATATTTGATAAAACTCAACGAACGGTAGCTATAGTCAAAATAAGGTCGACTCCTAAAGTTAAAAGCAGCTTTTTGACATAACTTTCAATGGAATATCTGTCAAAAAAGCGGCTTTTAACTTTAGAGTCGACTTTATTTTGACTATAACTGCGGGCTAATATCTTTGAAATGAAAATTTTTGTAGATATGGAAATTTTTAAAATCTCATTAGAATCAGCTTCATTTTAAGTATTGCATTTTCGTTTTAATGTAAATGTGGAAATACATACTTACACAAAATTACACACTAAGTGAAACACACTCATTTATAAACCCATTTTGGCAATTTTCTTGCTGTTAATAGCATTTTTTTTTTTATTCAAATACTTAATTTTAAAGTATATTAGACATTTAAAAAACTTAACTCCAATAATTCAGCTATTAAATTTTTGCAATTCGAAATTTCCTTTCCATTAAATTTATTAAAAGTTAATTTCAGTTTCTTTATGTCAACAAGGAATTCTGGTTTAGGTTTTATTTGACCACCATTTCAAATTTGGTCTATCCATGTATATGAGTGGAAGATTTTCTCTTCATATTCGGTATAATAATTCCTGCACCTGGGAACAAACGCGTCCGCTTAGAAATACCCGCCTGCGATGGGCAACAAATAAAGTCACTGGCACTAAAATGGTCTTCGCGCACACGTGAAGAGTGTCGTAATGAAGTATTGATACTTCGGAGTTCTAAAATAACGCACAAGTTTGTTGTCCTGGCTCTTGTTAAACACAACATACCGCCTAGTTCCGTTTCATTTTATTATGTATTTAAAATCAGGCGCACAGCTCACAATTGAAAATTTATATTAAAAAAATTGAAATTTTTAATAGCATAGGGTTAAGAATTGACATTTTAGTCGCAGTTCAAAAGAGAGAAATGTCGAAATCACTTCTACCTTGTTATGCCTTGATTGTAATCGTTATTGCACGTTAGTCGTTGGCGCGGAAATTTTGTAAAGCGTTTTTAATTAATACATAATTTGCAGTAATACTAAACAATATTCTTAAAAAAATGTTTATATGAGAGACTCTTAAAATAATAGTGATAATGAGTATTTATGTTTCTGTTTCAGCCTTTTTCAAGCGAAAAAAGCAGCAAAACGCAAGTGAACATTGTGATTTTTGGCCATTTTTGTAATGGGTCCCTAGGGACCTCCTCTTCGCCCACCGTCCCCTTAACCAATGACCATATTGGAAATCCCACAATTTTGGTGCCTCTTTTATTAAAAATATATGTATAAAATGTAAACTGTTAAAGGAGACTTTATCGTAATTGTTCTTTTTATTTTATAATGAAAACCATTAGCGCATTATGTTGTTATGTTGTTATTTTTTCATTTTCTTCTTACAATATATAACATTTTCAAGTCCATCATATTCCACATCTTTGAGTTGACTAATAAAATGTTCTGCTTCATGTTCTTCTGCGAGCTACTTAAAGCGCTGCACAGTGGCCAATTTTTGGAAAACCAAGGCCAAAAGTAAAAAAAAAATTGGTGCATTCGTATGCATAACCATCTTATATTGTTAGGAGGGCTCTACTGCGTATCGTTATGAGACAACAAGTCGATTCTCTTAAGGCATTTAGTGTTACAGGAGATCGAAGTGACTGTTGCTAGCAATTCGCTCTAAACTTTTCGTAAATAAGGGTTTTCGTCGTTGTTAAAATCATGGTATTATCTTTAAAAAAAGTAACAGTTTTCAAGTATCCGCTCATGGACATTGTAATCTAGAGTATGTAAAAGCTGTTTTTTCATTGTAACGCCATATAAAAACTGACGTAAGACATAGATATTCACGGATTGATTTTTTTGTTTACTCATTATGATGGATTAGGAAAATAGTTACGAGAGTGGTCGAGATGGGCGGTCTAATTTTCTTTTTCATATATATTGAAGTTTTTCCGATCCACCTTGGTTACAACCACCTGCCACAAGCCGCCACTGTAGTTTGGACATCAGTTTTTATACGCGATTCTTAATTTTTTTATGTTTAAAAGATTTAAACTATGTAAAAAATTATTTCTGTCAAGATTTTGATGTTTTAAAGATTGGATGTTTTTAGAATTTAAATAATGTCAGAAAGTACTACTATATTTGAGTGCTTATCTATAGGCCTGTCATTATTGAATGGGCACCCCTGCCAATTGGGCAACTTCCTAAGAAGCCCAAGAGTCAGGGAATAAGGATATTAAAAAATATCGGCTGCATGTATCCTCGGACCCCGTCATTTCAAGTTTACGTTTAAACCCACCAAAACAAATTCATAAACTGTCGTCAGATGCCATTAAATTATTATCAACTGTTGTAAATGCGGATGCGGAATTGCCATCAGAAAATATAGATATGAGCTTGGATACTTCAGATGACAGCGAGTCTGATGGGGTATAAAATTGTTATCTTAAAAATATATTCCTGTGCCAACAAATATGTATGTCTTGTTTATTGATTCATTCAAAATCTCGCAGTTCCCGTGTAAATTTGAACATGAAGATTTTTAGAAACAAACATTAAGACCTCGTTAGTGTTTGTCCGAGCTTCTCTTCCGGTTTGTGGCGTGCGCCTTGATGTTGGCACACAAATGGGAGGGACCAACAGTTTTACGCCGAATCCGGATTTTATTTTTATGAGAAGCTGTTCTTCGTGGCTGAATACACTCGGGGGTTTGCCATTGCCTGCCAAAGGGCGACTTTATTACAAAAAACTTGTTTGTTTCTTATTTTTAGATGTTGGTCGGACACTGGGTTTGAACCCAGGCCACAAGGTTTGATTACAATTGTACCACGCTTCGACTTTTGGCCAGCTTTTTCGAAAAATTGGCCACTGTGCGCTGGCCCACTGCAGGTTTGCTTTGCACGCCTTGCTTACTTTAATTTGCTTTGATTTACTTCAAAAACTCGTTTGGCCAAATGGCGGCTGGAACGCTGTCAAAGCAACCAGCTGTGTAGTTAAAAAGTCAAGGTATGTTTCCTTACACTAAGAATAATTTTGCCATCACATTCCAGAAAATCAAAACAAAAAGAAATACAAAACAATCTTTTCAGATTTATTTTTAAATTGATGTGAATTAATTTTTGCATTTCAAAGGAATGATAATAATTATACATACTATACTATATGTACATTTATTAGAAACAAAAAACTCAAACAAAATCGATTTTTCAAGAGACGACTTACCAGCAGTTTGACATCATAAATATCGCTAGCTTTGTGTGAAAAGTTGATAAGTCTGCATTTTATGAAGCCTCAAATTTTGACACAGAAAGTAAGAGAAATTAAGGACTAAGGTACTTGTTTTATTTTTTCTCGTTTATATTCAATGAAAGATAAATTTTATAAGTCCAAAAGAGGCCCCGAATATGCAATAAGGCCAAAATAATACGAAATTTTGTAACAGAGATCGAATCCTTCCGATTTGTATGGAGTTTTGCTTTGCTTTAAAAACGCAAAATGTTGTATTCAAAGTTCCTGTAAAATTTGTAAAATTGGGCTTAGCAACTTTATACTTTAAGCCAGCGACATGTTAAATATAAATATGGAAACATTTGAATTACTAATATTATACATATATTTTTTTAAATTACGTAAGACAATTTTTGTACATAAAAGTCTACAGCAGTTTGTTTGAATTGATTTAGAACGGGAACATATCTTTTTGTCAAAAGCCTACGAAACGCTTTCAAATACAACATTTGCCTATTTGAAACTTTGAGACGCTTAAAGCAAGTGAAGCAAAGCTGCCATTGGCCACCTTTCATACGTTTTAGTATATTCCAAATAACTTTTGACAGTTTTCAAATCTAAGCAAGCCTGCAGTGGGCCAGCGCCTTTATAAGCGTTGAGGCTTGCTTTGCGTGCCTTGCTGACTTTAGTTTGCTTTGATTTAGTTTGAAAACTTGTTTGGCCGAATGGCAGTTTGAAACGCTGTCAAAGTAACCAGCTGTCTGGTTGAGAAGTCAATGTCTGTTCCCTTAACATTAATTATTATTTTCCTAAAAAACTCTAGAAAATGTATATAAAACTTTTGGATTTATTTTTAAATTAATGCGAAATAATGTTTGTATTTAAAAGAAATGGTAATAATGATACATACATATGTATATCTACATTTACTAAAAAAACTATAACTTAAAAAAGCGATTTACTTGAAGAGAAGAGCTATAAGAATTTTTTTTCTCTCGTGTAAAATTTGTAAAAGTGAGCTTTGCAATTTTCTACTATAATATAACGATATGTTAAATTTCATTTCGAATTGCTTTTTTTCAAATTAAGTTAGCAAATTTTTCTTCGAATTTATGTATTTTGAACAGGAACATGCCTCTTTGTCAAAAGCCTGCAAAGCGCTTTGAAATAAAACATTTGTCTATTTAAAACTTTGAGGCGCTTAAAGCAAGTAAAGAAAAGCTGCCATTTGGTCAGCCTTTATACGTTTTAGTATATTCTAAATAATTTTTGACACTTCTCGCAGCGAAGCAAGCAAAGCAAGCCGCATTGGGCCAGTACCTTAAGAAAACTAGAAATCAAATAAAAACTAAAGGGTGAGCAGTTTACCTCGAGTTCTTCTTCTGCGGATATTTCAATCTAATTTAATGGTTTGAAAATATTTTCACTAAGCAGGCCCTCACCAAATTTCAAGATTACTTCACTTAAAGACTCAACATTTGTTTCCGTGCTCAAAATAGTTTCGTTTCACCCTAACAAAGTTCATGCATACATTTAGAATCTTTATGACAACAACAATAATTTGTTTATGTGGTTAAAAATTTACCTAGAAGGTATGATCGAAATCTGTACTTGAATTCGAGAGGTGG
>NW_023458559.1:25459706-25462979 GCF_013731165.1 Rhagoletis pomonella | reverse complement strand
TTACCTAGAAGGTATGATCGAAATCTGTACTTGAATTCGAGAGGTGGTGGACGGTCATGCAGCCCTCCTTTCAATCGTATTGCACTGAAGAAGTTTTCAAGACAGTCTTGATTTAACTTGCTGGTAATAATATAAGACACACCACAATATTGACTAAGGTAGTTATACAAAAGGGGAAGCGCGTTGTTTACTTGCAAAATTCCCCGTTGAAACATAAGTAACACCCGATTTACATGATTCAAGTACTTGAAAGCAATTCTTGCTCATTCTCTTTTGTGTTTTCTATTTGCTTTTACACGTTTCAATTCTGTTGAATTCAAGTTTTTGGTTCTTTAAATGGGAAGCAACGAAAATGCCAAAAGCAAAGCAAGAAAGTTGAAACGACTTGACGGTACAGACGCATGTGTACTCGTCCCTTTTCTTCTCACCCCCTCTCTTCTACATGCGAGCAGAATTGAATTCAATACTTGAACTGTGTAAAAGCAGTCTAGTTTCCCACTTAAACGGAACGGAAGTAAGTTTTTAACCGACTTCCAAAAAAGGAGGAGGTTATCAGTTCGTCGGAATCCTTTTTATAAGCTTTTATTTAACTTGGTCATCCCGCGCAAATCGTGGAAATTTCCAATTGATTTTAAACTAACTTCCCGACAAGTTAGAAACTTGAAATTTTCAGCATAGTTCCAATCACGATGACAATGCACTTTAAAATATAAATGATGGTCCCTATATGGTCCAGGGGCCTTGATTCAAAGTCGGTCAAAAATTAGTAAAATTTATGGCTAACAGAGCGTAATTTGCCAAAGAACGTAAAACCAGAGCAAAGCTATTTATGGCAAATTCTAGATATCAACCTAGTCTAGATATGAACCTCGTTGTAGGCATCATATCAAGGAGATACAATTAGAAGACTCGAGAAGTTTCCCCGCCAGAAGAACTTTAATATTGCGCCTAAATATATGCCATGCTACAGCGGAAGTGGACGACACGCCATTTCTTTAAATGAAATTAACTGCTGCTATATGTATGTATGTACATATGTATGTATGTTTATACAAAACGTAAGCAAACAACATTTTGCTTGCATAATCTTCTGTTCTCTTTCATTGCAAGTTGAATTATTTTAATATCTATTGCAAAATTTTGTTTATAAAATAAAATAAAACTATTTAATATACAACGCTTTTATAAATGGACTAAAAATTAGAAAATAAAGTAATGTAAAAAAATATTTTTTTAAAAATAAGCTTTTATTTAACATGTTTAATCAAAGGAATAAAATAAAGTAGTGAAACAAAAGATTTAGCAAGAAAATTTTGTCAAAACTGCACTAAAATGAATAAAATAAAATAAGTTAAGGTCTCGTTAAAGTTACTAAAAGCCATTTAGTGAAAGCAGTTATTCAAACTCTAATGAAAATTACTAACAATTTGTACTAATTTACTTCGTTTTTAAAAAAGCTTGTCGGCGAATTCAGCGTAATGCATAATTGGTTAGGTATGTATGTATTTATATGTATGTATGCAGATATTTAAATGCCGGTTTGCTATTCGCGCGACAAGCTTCTTTAGAAACGAAGTAAATTAGTACAAATTGTTAGTAATTTTCATTAGAGTTTGAATAGCTCCTTTCACTAAATGGCTTTTAGTAACTTTAACGAGACCTTAACTTATTTTATTTTATTCATTTTAGTGCAACTTTGACAAAATTTTCTTGCTAAAAAATCTTTTGTTTCACTACTTTATTTTATTCCTTTGATTAAACATGTTAAATAAAAGCTTATTTAAAAAAAAAATGTTTTTTTTTTACATTACTTTATTTTTATGTATGTTATCGCATAACTTTGGACCGCGTCAACCGATTTCGATAATTTGGCATCGGAAAGGTAGTGTCTCAGAGGTGGTCCCATACTAATCTGCTTAAAATCCGATCAGTGGATCCTGAGATATATATATCCATATTTTTTTTATATGAGAATAGAAGTCGCTTTTTTTTGCTAAAAATTACTTGTTTACAAAACGGTTCATTTTCTCGAGTACTGCATTTTGCTGGGTAATTGATAGCCCGTATGCTTTGTTCAGCTCACGAGTGTTGTTGTTGTTGTTGTAGCGGCACTACTAAGCCCCGCCTGTTTCGGGTCAACTTTTAATCATTATCGTCAAGCTCAACTAACGGTAGGCCCAGGAAACGAGCTGTTTCGATGGGGTCGGACCAAAGGGAGAGGGGTGTTAGTTGAGTCGGATTGAGCTGGCATGTGAAGAGGTGGTTGGTGTCGTGGGGGAGTCTCCACATGCCGGGCACTCATTTGGGATGTTTGGGTCGAGTCTGGACAGGTAGCTGTTTAGGCGGCTACAATATCCAGACCGTAACTGAGCCAGGGTAACGCGGGTCTCTCTAGGTAGTTGAAGCTCCGTCTCTAGCTCACGAGTGTCTTTCGATGCGGTTCTTGAATTGAAAATATCAAACCAATCATTTATAGTTTGAAATAAATCGGCGCATTCTAGGAACCTTTCAACGTTTTAATATAAGCCCAATTGGACGCAGCGCGTAAGTGCTGAAGCTGTAGCATGCGAAAAAAGTTTAGTGGCGTATTTAACTTTTTGTCCCGCTGTTAAATAAAATCTTAAATTTTAGAAACATGCATTCCACATACATATTTTTAAGGGTTTTTACGATATGTTATACTCTCATTTTCTGTTTTTAGAAAACGATGTTCATATTATCGTAAAAAGACATAATGTACATATGTATTACTCTTTATGCGCTGGTCTGCTACAAAATAACTCCAAGGCTAAGGGCTGGAATATAAGGTTTATTCCATTTTGCGTTCCTCACGCTCTGGGCACTTTTGGCGCCGATTTCTGACACTTGTGATAGAGTAACTTATTTTTACGCTCTAATCCCCGAAACAACCCGGAAAGCGTGTGGTATAAGAATCAAAAATTTTATACGCCCAAGTAAGATAGACATTTTATTTTATTATATTATATATTGTTTATAAAAGAATTATATTTTTATAAACCAAATGTTTTGAGTCATATGCTACACCGTAGTAATTTGAAAATTAATCGTAGCGCTTTCGACTGAAGTAATATTTTGATATCAAACAAAATGCCTTTGAAAGCTAATGTAATTGACTTTCACGGAAAAATATTGCAATTGAGCCACAATTATTCCTTGACATTAGAAAAAATTGGTCAACACATTTTTTGTATGTTTTTATAAGCTTTTATTTAACTTGGTCATCCCGCGCAAATCGCGGAAATTTCCAATCGA
>NW_023458559.1:25458201-25459606 GCF_013731165.1 Rhagoletis pomonella | reverse complement strand
CTAACTTGTCGGGAAGTCAGTTTAAAATCGATTGGAAATTTCCGCGAAAAAAATGTGTTGACCAATTTTTTCTAATGTCAAGGAATAATTGTGGCTCAACGGCAATATTTTTCCGTGAAAGTCAATTACATTAGCTTTCAAAGGCATTTTGTTTGATATCAAAATATTGCTTCAGTCGAAAGCGCTACGATTAATTTTCAAATTACTCCGGTGTAGCATATGACTCAAAACATATGGTTTATAAAAATATAATTCTTTTATAAACAATATATAATATAATAAAATAAAATGTCTATCATACTTGGGCGTATAAAATTTTTGATTCTTATACCACACGCTTTCCGGGTTGTTTCGGTGATTAGAGCGTAAAAATAAGTTACTCTATCACAAGTGTCAGAAATGTGTCAACCGGCGCCAAAAGTGCCCAGAGCGTGAGGAACGCAAAATGGAATAAACCTTATATTCCAGCCCCTAGCCTTGGAATTATTTTATAGCAGACCAGCGCATAAAGAGTAATACATATGTACATTATGTCTTTTTACGATAATATGAACATCGTTTTCTAAAAAAAGAAAATGAGAGTATAACATATCGTAAAAACCCTTAAAAATATGTATGAGGAATGCATGTTTCTAAAATTTAAGATTTTATTTAACAGCGCGACAAAAAGTTAAATACGCCACTAAACTTTTTTCGCATACTACAGCTTCAGCACTTACGCGCTGCGTCCAACTGGGCTTATATTAAAACGTTGAAAGGTTCCTAGAGTGGGCCGATTTATTTCAAACTATAAATGATTGGTTTGATATTTTCAATTCAAGAACCGCATCGAAAGACACTCGTGAGCTGAACAAAGCATACGGGCTATCAATTACCCAGCAAAATGCAGTACTCGAGAAAATGAACCGTTTTGTAAACAAGTAATTTTTAGCAAAAAAAAATACTTCAATTCTCATATAAAAAAAATATGGATATATATATCTCATGATCCACTGATCGGATCTTAACCAGATTAGTGTGGGACCACCTCTGAGACACTTTCCGATGCGAAATTATCGAAATCGGTTGACGCGGTCCAAAGTTATGCGATAACATACATAAAAAAAGGATTCCGACGGACTGATAACCTCCTCCTTTTTTGGAAGTCGGTTAAAAACTTACTTCCGTTCCGTTTAAGTGGGAAACTACTTATGTTTCAACGGGGAATTTTGCAAGTAAACAACGCGCTTCCCCTTTTGTATAACTACCTAAGTCAAAATTGTGGTGTGTCTTATATTATTACAAGCAAGTTTAATCAAGACTGTCTTGAAAACTTCTTCAGTGCAATACGGGCGAAAGGAGGGCTGCATGACCATCCGCCACCTCTCGAATTCAAGTACAGATTTCGATCATACCTTCTAGGTAA
>NW_023458559.1:25455512-25458101 GCF_013731165.1 Rhagoletis pomonella | reverse complement strand
TCGCGGAAATTTCCAATCGATTTTAAACTGACTTCCCGACAAGTTAGAGACTTGAAATTTTCAGCATAGTTCCAATCACGATGACAATGCAATTTAAAATGTAAATGAATTCTCCATATGGTCCAGGGGTCTTGATTCAAAGGCGGTCAAAAAATAGTAAGATTTATGGCTAACAGAGCGTAATTTGCCAAAGAACGTAAAACCACTATAAAATTGTTAAAGCTGCCGGCGAGCCGCGGCGGTAGTGTAGCAAAGCTATTCCTAGTCTAGATATGAACCTCGCTGTAGGCATCATATCAAGGAGATACAATTAAAAGACTCCAAATGACGCCCCGCCGGAAGAAGTTAAATATCGCGCCTAAATATATGCCATGCTACAGCGGAAATGGACGACACGCCATTTCTTTAAATAAAATTAACTGCTGCTATATGTACATATGTATGTTTATACAAAACGTAAGCAAACAACATTTTGCTTGCAAAGTATTCTTTTCTCTTTCATTGCAAGTTGAATTATTTAAATATCTGCATACATACATATGTATACATACATACCTAACCAATTATGTATGTACGCTGAATTCGCCGACAAGCTTTTTTAAAAACGAAGTAAATTAGTACAAATTGTTAGTAATTTTCATTAGAGTTTGAATAACTCCTTTCACTAGATGGCTTTTAGTAACTTTAACGAAACCTTAACTTATTTTATTTTATTCATTTTAGTGCAGTTTTGACAAAATTTGCTTGCTAAACAATCTTTTGTTACACTACTTTATGTTATTCCTTTTATTGTACATGCTAAATAAAAGCTCGTTTTTAAAAAATATTTTTTTTACATTATTTTATTTTATAATTTCTAGTCCATTTATAAAAGCGTTGTATATTAAAAAGTGTTATTTTATTTTATGTACAAAATTTTGCAATAGATATTAAAATAATTCAACTTGCAATGAAAGAGAACAGAAAACTTGGCAAGCAAAATGTTTGCTTACGTTTTGTATAAACATACATATGTCCCCGTGGCGACAAATAACTGTTACCCAGATTTTTTTGAGAAATAAAAGGGTCCTTTATAGATTTTGCGAAAAAGTATTTTATTGTTAATTTTCCACAGATTTTACTTCAGTTGTATTAATTAGTTTTTAAATTTTAACCCTTATTTACATTTGCCAGCAGTGTAAACTTTGAGAGAAAAGTTCATTTGGCACGCATGCCTTCGTCGGTTAATTTAATCCATATCTTCTGTAACCATAAGGTAATTTTCTCCATTTTTAGTCCCTTATACTCCCCCTTTTGTCCAACATAAGGCCTCATACTCATCGAATAGACTCGGAATTGGTGACTAGGACGACCATTCATTCGACCAGCCTTATACAGTTTTTTCTTTTTTTGTATTTTTTTTATACAAAGCCTAAGAAAAAATACACCTGAAAAAGACTTGCGTGCCAAATGAACTTTTCTCTCAAAGTTTAAACTGCTGGTAAATGTAAATAAGGATTAAAATTTAATAACTAATTAATACAACTAAAGTAAAATCTGTGGAAAATTAAAAATAAAATACTTTTTTCGCTAAATCTATAAAGGACCCTTTTATTTCTCTTTTTTCCTTTAATTTTTCAAAAAAACTGGGGTAACAGTTATTCGTCGCCACGCTGTACATATAGCAGCAGTTAATTTTATTTAAAGAAATGACGTGTCATTCATTTCCGCTGTAGCATGGCATATATTTAGGCGCAATATTTAACTTCTAATGGCGGGGCGACATCTGGAGTCTTTTCATTGTATCTCCTTGATATGATGCCTACAACGAAGTTCATATCTAGACTAGGAATAGCTTTGCTACACTACCACCGCGGCGCGCCGGCAGCTTTAACAATTATATAGTGGTTTTACGTTCTTTGGCAAATTACGCTCTGTTAGCCATAAATCTTACTATTTTTTGACCGCCTTTGAATCGAGACCCCTGGACCATATGGAGAATTCATTTACATTTTAAATTGCATTGTCATCGTGATTAGAACTATGCTGAAAATTTCAAGTCTCTAACTTGTCGGGAAGTCAGTTTAAAAACGATTGGAAATTTCCGCGATTTGCGCGGGATGACCAAGTTAAATAAAAGCTTATAATAAAAAGCGTTTAATCAAGAACCGCTCTAATAAAAAAAAACTTGCAATGCCTGCAAAGAAAAACCGTTTTTCGCTCTCCCGTAAAATTTGAGTGCCGTGAGATAGGTGGCTTTGCAATTGGTCGATGGACGTTTTTGCAAAAACATCAAGGATGTAATATATGTATGTTTATAAAGGATCAGCTACGATTTTGATCTCGATGGATTTTAAACCTACAAATGATGTAGAAAAAGGCTGTGAAAGCCGATTTTAGGCACACTTTGATAAAACTTAAGACTGGTTCAAGACCACCGTGTTCGATATATCATACTTTAAGGTCCTACGTTCGACCACAAAAACAATCTTTTCGAAATTGCCTTGCGAAAATACTTTAGACTCTGGGTTGTAAGGCGAACTTATGCATATCTATATATTTATTTTTTTAAGCCACTAAGTTCTTAGTTATGTAAATTATAAATACCTG
>NW_023458559.1:25453534-25455412 GCF_013731165.1 Rhagoletis pomonella | reverse complement strand
TCGATTGGAAATTTCCGCGATTTGCGCGGGATGACCAAGTTAAATAACAGCTTATAAAAAGCGTTTATAACGGGTGATTTTTTTGAGGTTAGGATTTTCATGCATTAGTATTTGACAGATCACGTGGGATTTCAGACATGGTGTCAAAGAGAAAGATGCTCAGTATGCTTTGAAATTTCATCATGAATAGACTTACTAACGAGCAACGCTTGCAAATCATTGAATTTTATTACCAAAATCAGTGTTCGGTTCGAAATGTGTTTCGCGCTTTACGTCCGATTTATGGTCTACATAATCGACCAAGTGAGCAAACAATTAATGCGATTGTGACCAAGTTTCGCACTCAGTTTACTTTATTGGACATTAAACCAACCACACGAATGCGTACAGTGCGTACAGAAGAGAATATTGCGTCTGTTTCTGAGAGTGTTGCTGAAGACCGTGAAATGTCGATTCGTCGCCGTTCGCAGCAATTGGGTTTGTGTTATTCGACCACATGGAAGATTTTACGCAAAGATCTTGGTGTAAAACCGTATAAAATACAGCTCGTGCAAGAACTGAAGCCGAACGATCTGCCACAACGTCGAATTTTCAGTGAATGGGCCCTAGAAAAGTTGGCAGAAAATCCGCTTTTTTATCGACAAATTTTGTTCAGCGATGAGGCTCATTTCTGGTTGAATGGCTTCGTAAATAAGCAAAATTGCCGCATTTGGAGTGAAGAGCAACCAGAAGCCGTTCAAGAACTGCCCATGCATCCCGAAAAATGCACTGTTTGGTGTGGTTTGTACGCTGGTGGAATCATTGGACCGTATTTTTTCAAAGATGCTGTTGGACGCAACGTTACGGTGAATGGCGATCGCTATCGTTCGATGCTAACAAACTTTTTGTTGCCAAAAATGGAAGAACTGAACTTGGTTGACATGTGGTTTCAACAAGATGGCGCTACATGCCACACAGCTCGCGATTCTATGGCCATTTTGAGGGAAAACTTCGGAGAACAATTCATCTCAAGAAATGGACCGGTAAGTTGGCCACCAAGATCATGCGATTTGACGCCTTTAGACTATTTTTTTGTGGGGCTACGTCAAGTCTAAAGTCTACAGAAATAAGCCAGCAACTATTCCAGCTTTGGAAGACAACATTTCCGAAGAAATTCGGGCTATTCCGGCCGAAATGCTCGAAAAAGTTGCCCAAAATTGGACTTTCCGAATGGACCACCTAAGACGCAGCCGCGGTCAACATTTATTTTATGCGTTTTTTTTAAAAAAAAAGTTATCAAGCTCTTAAAAAATCACCCGTTACAAGAACCGCTCTAATAAAAAAAAAACTTGCAATACCTGCAAAGAAAAACCGTTTTTCGCTCTCCTGTAAAATTTGAGTGCCGTAAGATAGGCGGCTTTGCAATTGGTCGATGGACGTTTTTGCAAAAACATCAAGGATGTAATATATGTATGTTTATACATACATATACATAATAAACTTTATATCAAATTTTTATACGATTCCTGCATTGTTAAAATGATAAGTACTAGTATAAACAAGGATTATTGCGTTTACAAAGTAAAATATAAAAATGTGAATATCTCGAAAAAAGGATCAACATTTTGATCTCGATGGATTTTAAACCTACAAATGATGTAGAAAAAGGCTGTGAAAGCCGATTTTAGGCACACTTTGATAAAACTTAAGTCTGGTTCAAGACGACCGTGTTCGATATATCATACTTTAAGGTCCTACGTTCGACCACAAAAACAATCTTTTCGAAATTGCCTTGCAAAAATACTTTAGACTCAGGGGTGTAAGGCGAATTTATGCATATCTATATATTTATTTTTTTTAAGCCACTAAGTTCTTAGTTATGTAAATTATAAATACCTG
>NW_023458559.1:25446635-25453434 GCF_013731165.1 Rhagoletis pomonella | reverse complement strand
TTTTTTTAAGCCACTAAGTTCTTAGTTATGTAAATTATAAATACCTGGCCGCAGTGTTCGCAGTCCACAAGTTTCTTAAAATCATACTCCCTGCAAGATGTATTGCAACAAATTCGTGGAAATAGTATTACTTCTTGTTCGGTGGCAGATAATGGACGATTCATAATTGATTCTATTGTGCGTATTGTAACAATGCGATAGGAACGGAATTGTTCAGCTGTGAATTCGCCGCATTTACGGAAAATATGTCCGTCTTCAAAAAAAAAACTTCCAATTAAAAAATATAGTGAGTATAGTACGTAAATGGGTGTAGGTGTGTAAATGGCTTAATACTTTTTTAAATTAATAGCTTGTGTTGATAAATATAGATAGGCTGCCTTCCAAAACGTCAATTGCTATGCATACGTACAAAGTATAACGTTCAATAACGCCGAACTACAAAATGTTGACGATGTATACTTTTCCAAAACGCATCCGAAAATTTATCGAAACGCATCGCTAGCGCAATCAGCGCATTAGAAACAAAGTTGATGCTTCGTTTGATATTGGTTACCATTGGTGTTTTAAAAATGGAAAATTCATAAAAATTGTTCATTGGTATATTAGGGGTATCCTCTGAGTCTTGCAAAGCCCTTGCACGGTGCACGGATTGCACGGTTTGCAAAGCTGTCCCATACGAAAACCGGTTTTTACCGTGCAATCTGTGCACCATGCAAGGGCTTTGCAAGACTCAGAGAATATCCCTATTGAGTATTTAAAATATACAATGTATATGGTTGCAATGTGTCGCAACTCTGCATATACAAACAGTTTGAATACCGCAGTATAACAGTTTTCAAGCATTGTATTGATACGTTTTGGAAGCCAGCTATACTTTATCTAAAACTCATGAAACTAATATGTGTATACTAGAGTCGTTCAAAAAAAACTCTTTTTGGAAACTCATAAACGCTACATCAAAATATTGTTCTTTGTGATAAAAAAAGAGAAACGTGTTTTTTTATTTTGAAAAAAAAAGTTTTTTAAAGGTCGCGCTGGTAGGGTTTTTATAAAAACGCTGATGATCTCAACTTTTTATTTTTCTTGACATGTTAAAATGCCGCTAAAAATGCTGTTTTTACATTTAATCACTCTGGTTTTATTGGGGAACATTCCCTTAATTACGCACCTGTCTTGGACAGTTAGAATGGGTCATGTGCCCGTAAATATGCTTTCGAAAAGAGACTGCTAAAATTTAAACGTTGATACTGATCGTTTTAAGCATTGTCAGTTTTTCCAAGTTCAATATGGCGATACCAATATGGCGATCAATTAAAAAAAAATATAAATTATTGGATTCGTTCGAAACTCAGCACTCGAGAGTTTTTGGAGTCGCTTATTACGAATCTGAAGTAAATTTTTTTAAATTCGAAATGGCGATCAATTTCATAAAGAATTACTAACGCTAATTATTACGCTGTTACTGCCATACCTAAACAAAAGCGTCAGCGTTGTCAGGCTGTCAAAAAATTCTCATGCTCATACAATTTGTATGAAACATACCGAAATAACGCGGCATCAACGCTCAGCGGTTGGAAAATCCGATTTTGACAGGGCGTTAGGAAGTGAAGTTGGCTGCAGAAAACGGCGAAACTGGCATTTTCGTATATCACACAAACAAACCCATGCTTGTTGTTGGTGTTATTTCTGCATTTGACGTAGCGTTGGCGCTTTTGTTTAGGTATAGTACTTCGGCGTTAACGCTAGGAGTCGAAAACGCTCCGCCCAACGGTTTTGTTTAGGTATGACAGCTACTGAACGTTTTAGGCATTGTTATGGGTTGAAACTCGTTAGCAGTGGTTTTCTGGGGTTGCCGATTACGCATCTGATGTCAGATTTTTAAAATTCAAAATGGCGGATCCAATATGGCGATCAACTTTAAAAAATGATTGGATTTGTTTGAAACTCGGATCCAGCATTTTGAATTTTGAAAATCTGCTGAGATCAGAATCGTACACAGAAAACCCAGAAACCCACTTTTAACGACTTTCAACCCATGGAAATGCTTAAAACGTTCAGTATTAAGGTTTTAATTTCAGTACTTTTTTATAAATTGATCGCCATATTTACGGTAACCATCCGTCCGGTATTATACGTGACAGTCCTCTGTTTTGACCCATTGTTCTGGTAATTTATTTATTTTATACGGGACGCCAAATGTTCTGTATTTCTTCTAATGTCCTGTATTTGCCCCATATTCGGTGTTTCGACGCCTTAACCACTCATTAAAATGGCATGCCTATGAACGAGTTTTAAGTGATGTTTGTATATGATCGTAATTGTTTCATAAACAATTATTATTTTCTAATCTGAATGACGGTGATTCGAATCGAGGAATACATACAGTGACCAAAATAGAAATTAGGACTCGACATTTTAGTAAGTGTTGGCTATTTTTCCTTAGTTTATTTAATGTTTATTGTTTATTTTATGAAAGTAAAGCACCTTTCCTAACAAAAACCATATAATACCAAACTTCAAACTTTGTGCAAAAAACTAAAAATTAATTCTGCAATGTTTCACCAAAATTTCAAACTTTTTAAATAGAATCTTTAGAAAAAATATTTGGTTTGCAGTTTTGTAACTCATTAAAATTGAGTATAATAAAGTGCGAGTGGAAAGTGCTGCTCATTTTCTCCTCTTTAAAAAAAAAGGTCGAACATACTTTGTACGAAAAAAATGCGTAACACCGTCAACAAAACCAAAACTTCTAAGCAATAATTGTAAGCCTTAGCGACTAAAAATTGCACTTTATTATACTAAAATTTAACAACTTTTTTTAACAAATTTTACGGGGTAAAGATCTCGAGAAAATTATCCTACAAATTTGTGATGTCACTATAAGGATACTGTTTCAGGGCTAGTACATCTAGGATCATTGAAGAAGGCTTTAAGATCTGTAAGCTGTTGAGGAAAAAATTTGCGAAATTATCTTTTGTCCGACCGCCATTTTGAATAAAAAAATTGACTTCAAATTCGTAAGAGAATGAAAATTGTTCCATTTATTCGCTTTCGTATCTGTTTCTGTTTCATATCGTTCAAAGCATTGCACATTAGGTCAAATGATTCATTTGGCTGTGCGAAAGTCCAATTTCTTAAGGGCAGTTTTACATTATTTTTTGTTGCCATTCTATAGGAAATAGACCAAAATGACACAAACTTCAGTTTGTTTTTGTAAAATAAAAAACACCGTGAGACAGCAATAAACCAAAGCTACACTTTCAAAACGTTATTGACACGTTGTTTGCGCAACCGGTTTATTTTGTAAGTTTCAAGTGCATTTTTATTTTTAAAGTTCGAATAATTAAAAGAAAATGTTAAATGGAAAACAAAACTATAAGTGAGAACCTATGCCCCAATTTATTATTTTATTTTACTTAGCCCGCCGTTTTCAGCCGTTTTCAACAAAAACGGGTTTTTTCTGGGCTATCATGCTATTACAAAAGGCGAGTTGTTTGAAGTTTGCCTTATTGGGTGTTCGAAAAAAGAAAAGCTTCTTTCGGTCGCCAACCATGTTGAAAAAAATTTGTTGCTGCAAATATTTGCGAAAGTTCCATGAAACTCTTAAAAGAAAAATCGATAATTATGGAAAGAAATTTGGAAAGAATGCTAAAATATTTAGATCTGAAAACATAGCGTTTCTTGCTCATGAAGTTTTTACGGAATCAAAAAGCCAACTGTGTCGACCAGCAGCCGGATTCTTACTTTCACCATCAAAATTTTTATTTTTACACATTCATGTTTATGGCATACGGGTGACGATATGTATACTCCCATAGTAATAATTAATACATATTTTATTCTAGCGAGTTACTGGTAATTGACACAGTTATGCAATTTTTACACAACCTAGAAGAAAATTTAGCGGTCATTTCAACATTGGCTTCGGGTAAAAATGTTTAACTAATTGCAAAACGAATATCTTGCCTCCCCTTTGATAATTAACGAGGGAAGAGGATGGCCTTTCGACTCGACAACTTGACAACTCTCCAGTATAAGGCAGCCGTCGTTAACCCATGTATTCTACCTTCGTTGTGAAATCCAGCCCATTCCTGAAGAACACTTTTATAAAAGAGAGCTTATCTTTCCAATAGAGAACGGGCTTCACCACATTTGCTTCTCGTCTTCTACATTTGCATTTCATTTTCAAAGTAAAGTTATCTATAAATACATGTACGCGTCAAACAGTTATAAAATATTTGCTTTTAAAAACTTGGAAATAAGCTTTTTGCTATAAACATTTAATTTACGCATGTAAAACTAATTTATCGGAAGTTTGTTCCAAAAACCCCTTTAGATCAGATTAAAACTATTAAGAGCAATGACTATTAAATTTACAAATAGAAAGAGGTGAAAAAGGCAAGGCAATCTGATTTTTGTTCAGTTTTTGCGTTTGCTTTGAGAATACTTGGAAGTATGAGTATTATTGATACTTTTTTGCAAATATGAGTAAAGGCATCGATACTTTTTTAGAGTATTCTATATGAGTCGGCCGCTGTGGTGTAGTGGTAAGCAGTGCGCGCTTCCACTCCGCAGCACCTGGGTTCAAGTCCTGGTCAAAGCAACATCGCAAAAAGTTTAGAAACAACGTTTTTTCTTAACAGCGGTCGACCCTCGGCAGGCAATAGCAAACCTCCGAGTGTATTTCTGCCATGAAAAACAGCTTCTAATAAAAATACAATCGCCATTCGGAGTCGGCGTAAAACTGTAGGTCCCTCCGCTTTGTGTGACAACATCAAGGCGCACGCCACAAGTCGGAGGAGAAGCTCGGCCAAAAACTAACATATGTGTAAGCGCCAATCTATTATTATTATTATTATATGAGTACTAGTATCGATACTTTTCTAAAAAGTTCTATCACTATCTACAAACCTAGTTGCCTCTGCCAAAGCATACCGAACATTTGAATATGTCGACTTCAGCAGCCACTTCGGCTGCCGAGCGTCGATTCCAACCTCAAACCAAATATACAACATACCACAACCTCGACAACATGAACCGAATTACAATGATCAAAGTACAATATTTTCTTTGGGTAACACGCTACCCAATGCCCCCCAAAACACCCAGTTCCTTGTGCCAAAATTGATAGATTAGACGGAGTTTTACGGCTCTCCGGAAGAATGACCTATGTATGTTCTCTGTGGCCTATCGCGAAACGATCGCCACGTATGGCTATACAAATCTAGAAATCTTGTTGCGCTTGCAAAAGGCTCTAAAAGGCACTGCTCGCCAACGCGTACAATCGTTGTTAATGCACCCAGCGAGTCTTAATTCAGACTTAAATTCTCTTGAATTCATTTATGGACCCCCAGAACTTCTTATACGTAGTCAGATAGCTAAAGCCCGAGCATTTCCAGCTATATCCGCTGGAAAATCAAATGAAATTATTAATTTATTTACAATGGTATCTGATTGACGGCATTCCTCGAAAGCGCCGGTGCACATCCTTTTGTGGCAAATCCAACACTAATGGATGAATTGGTGAGCAAGTTGCCCTTTAACAAAAGAGAAGAGTGGACGCGCTACACTTTTACTATGCACCAACCGTACCCTAGTCTGCGGGAATTCTCTGCCTGGTTAAAACAGATTGCCATTTACATATATTTTTGTTGCTAAAGACATGGGTACTACGAAACATTAAATGCCAATGAATCAGCACTCCACCAACAAAGAACTTCGAAACCCGTGTTGACGAAAATAAAGTAATATGCATAGTGTGTCAGGAAAATCATAAATTATATTTGTGTCCGAAATTTAAAGATTTTGCAATTTGTTGTTACAATTTACCATTACCATTTGGAGTGCAATGGGGTATAGTCGTTGCGCTGGATATGCAGTTACAGTTGCATGGCTGTACTCAATCCCGACTCTTGCGTCCTCGTTCGCGCACTCTGGGCAACGTGAGCAACCCATGTGCGAGATGCGGTAACCAATCCGAGTGGAGCCTTGGGTCACGGCAGAAAGGGAGTGCGGCTGCAAGCGGGTGTCTGCTTGGAGCAAGCGGCTCGCTATATAAACGTGTATTTGATTGCGAAACCACCCCCGTCCCAGCAATGGGTTGTGCGCTGGGTTTGGGACCCGTAAAAACCACTTCCAGTGATGAAGCAAGGCAAAGCCTCGGATGAGAAATTCGGAGTTGGATTTGTGGTGTGAGAGGGACTCTGTCGCCGAGTACTGTCGTTCACCCCGGTGGACGAGCGTCTAGCCATAATCCACATCAAAGCGAGATTCTTCAACATCTCGCTCATCTGCGCCCATGCCCCGACGGAAGAGAAGAATGAGGCATCCAAAGATCTCTTCTATGAGCGCTTGGAGCGCACGTACGAACGCTGCCCCCGATATCAAAATCGTGCTTGGCAACTTCAATGCCAGGGTGGACAAGGAAGGGATTTTTGGAACCACCGTCGGAAAATTCAGCCTCCACGACGAAACGTCCGACAACGGATTGAGGCTGATCGACTTCGCCGGGGCCCGAAACATGGTAGTATGCAGTACTAGGTTCAAGCAAAAAAAGATCCATCAAGCTACGTGCCTGTGTCCGGATCGAAAAACGAGAAACCAAATCGATCATATTGTGATAGGCGGAAGGCACGCTTCCAGTGTTTTAGACGTACGCACAGTCCGAGGCCCAAACATCGACTCGGACCACTATCTTGTTGCAGCCAAGATACGCACCCGCCTCTGTGCAGCAAAAAATGTGCGCCCAAATATGCAAGGAAAGCTTAACGTCGAAAAGCTGCAATCACAACAGACAGCC
>NW_023458559.1:25443501-25446535 GCF_013731165.1 Rhagoletis pomonella | reverse complement strand
AAACCAGAGGCTGCAATAGAGTCGAACTTCGCGAATCACATGATCAAAAATAAAGGCACACCAATGAAGATTGGACAAATAACAGAACTTCTCCGTGTACAACATAAAGGACAAAGATTGAATATATTAGAAAATATGGAAATATATAAACAGAAGACCTTCAAAGGACAAATAATAAATGAGCAAATAAATACTGTATCGGACGTACTGTTTGAACCTCTAAAACTACTGTACGAGAAGCAAAATTACAACAACAAAATATTAAGGACAGACATGGAAGGGAATACACCAACTGCAAAAACAAAGAGGGTAAAAATCACGGACTTCTACCTGCCGTCATCTACCTATTGAGCACCGTAAACACTGCAAAATTAAAAAGACGTACCTAACAGAAGAAAGAGGTAGTTAACAAGGAGTATAAATACGAACAACCAACAAAAATTATGCAGAACGAAAAATGACACTGAAGATGGCACAACGCCTAAACCGGTTTGTCTCCAAACCAAATTTGACAAGGGATGACGGAAATTCGTTCCAAAATACTTAATATTTCATCATATTTTTATGTATCGCGTGTCATTGCGGAATTACTTTTTGGCTGCTGTGAGACGTATAATATAATTTTAAAAGTTTTAAAAAGGGGTTTGCTGGATAAAACTACAATTTAAAATTAAATATTAAAGCTGTGGATATACTACGCTTTTAAGCATACAATGTTTTTAACATCGTCTAACCTGCGCCTTGCGCTGCTATGTGGGACTTTATAAATAGGAAATTTCATCAGTTAATTAGCAACGGCAAGCCTAAGTCAGGAGCACTACTTAATGAAATTAAAAGTAAGTACATGTATGATTTTTCACTGAAACTGCTTTTCAGACACCTTATAATTTTCCTTTAATTTATAGTCGTCAAGGAAACAAACATCGATAAAGTTGCGAATCTGTCAAGTACCTCTACATAAAAATATTATAATGTTTAAGAAAGTAAAACCAGTATTTTGTATATTTTTCATATTTTATATCTTATTATAATTAGTTTTGTTGAGTCTCATAGTTTAACACTTTGCATCAATATACTTTATTGAATGAAGCCTAAGCAGTAAAAAAATATGTAGTATAAAGGGTGAACACTAGGGCGGGTCGAAAATCTAATTTTTTCAAATCCCTTGGTAATAGCGTAAATATATTGTATCATGAAATCAACAACAAGCCTGCAAAATATTAGCCTTTTATTTTAATAGTAAGAGCTAAGAGCCCGCGCATCGACCGCCAAGTGACAGCACACTAGTCGAGTAAGATCAATTTTTGTTGAAAATTCCGGGTTTAGCAAAAAGGTTTGGTGCATATTATTAGATAATGAATCCGTTAGCGCCAAAGATAAAGTCAAATATCATTTCTCGCAGCCCTTTAACTTATCGTTAATGTCAAATTTATCTTTTTTCAATAATATTTGAATTGTTCTCTTGATAATTCCACTGGCCTATAGTCACAAGATGTAATGAACATCATTAATATTGCTGGCATGCATTTAGGTCGCTGGTTCCAAATAGTCTAATCTTCTTTTAATATTAGCTATAGTTTGCGAATTTCTGCAAATTTAGGAACAATTTCGGTAGCTCGAATAGAAAAGCCATTATTTTCCATCATCGTGGAAAAATTTTGTTTATGCAAATGAGTATGGAAACACTGAAAAGGCACAACTTCTAGAAACAGTAATTAGTTCACTTATGTTTATGCATACAATATAAAAATTGCAAATATAGGAAAATGCCAAAAAAATTTGTTTAAAATTTTTTTTTTTTTAAATAATTTGTTTATAATCTGAACTATTTTCATCATATTATTATCATAAATCAGTAACGGTAAGTCTCGCCTTCAATTTCGTAATTATTACGTACCGATCGAGTAACCTTTACCAAAGTTATATCGAAAAACTTAAGTGGATCTCCAGTTTTTTTCTAAAAAAAATCTCTTCATTTGTAGAAATAACTTTTAATTAAAAGAACCGGATTACAGAAAAGTGTGCCAAGGAGTGACTTTTTTCGTTCAAGCTGAATGCAATGCAATATCGTCCAATTGGAGAGTCATCAAAAGGATTTCCCAGGATATGTGAAGGATTATTGTATTTACCTACAGTCACTTTTTCACATAATGGAATTAACTAAAATATTTATATCTAAACACTTATTGCACGTCCCCTACTTTCATATAACGGCAAATTTAGAAACCGCTAAAATGTGCTTCTTCGGTGACTAATGAAACCATTCCGCTCCGATTTTCAAGACTGCATAAATGGACTTAAAATGGGAATTTCTTACCCTAATTGTATTTTGTTAATGTATGTAAATACTAATTTGCTTGAGACTACTATTAACTTATCAACCGGTTTCTAACCTTGGACAATACATGTTTGACTACATTCAGGACGATCTTGAAAACTGACCAAATCGGCGTGACCAAGTCCATGGTCCTTTTAAGATTATATAAACATTCGAAAACTTTAAAACGTTTGAAATAAATGTCGTCTCACTTTTTCGTATTTTTCACTTGGTTGCTGAAGTAATGAAGAATTGAAAATTCATAAGGGAAAATTATACTTTTGTAAGTCATATCTTAATATTTTAAAAACTTGTGGACTTATTGAAAAAAGATAAATGGACGTGAGGTAGTAAATTTAATACCCCTTAATTTGATATATCATCCTGTTTATAGCAATTAACGCATTCCATAAATATTACAAGCCAAAGTTTCATTTTCGAAATTTTTTTTTTGAAAATTCATAAGGGAAAATTATACTTTTGTAAGTCTTATCTTAATATTTTAAAAACTTGCAGACTTATTGAAAAAAGATAAATGGAGGTGAGGTAGTAAATTTAATACCCCTTAATTTGATATATCATCCTGTTTATAGCAATTAACGCATTCCATAGATATTACAAGCCAAAGTTTCATTTTCGAAATTCATAGACTTTGATTCAATTGCGCGGGCTAAATATAAGTTTTAAATTAATCTTTCGTGGCCAATAATAATTGGC
>NW_023458559.1:25404664-25443401 GCF_013731165.1 Rhagoletis pomonella | reverse complement strand
TGCAAGGAAAGCTTAACGTCGAAAAGCTGCAATCACAACAGACAGCCGGCGCTTTCGCTACTCGACTCTCACACCTGCTCCCAGAGAGCACACTTCAACAAACCGACATATGCGAGCAGTGGAACCACATTTGCCGCTCATCAAGTACCGCCGCCGAAGAAGTAATCGGATTTCAGCGAGCCCGAAAGAACAACTGGTATGATGAGGAGTGTCAGGAAGCTGCAGAGAAAAAAGATGCCGCCTACAGGACCACGCTGCGATCGGGCGCAACGCGCGCTATGTGGGACCGCTATAGGGATCTGAAGAGGGAAGCGAGGCGTTTTTGCCGCAATAAGAAGCGAGAGTCCGAAATACGTGAGTGCGAAGAGCTTGAAATGCTGGCCGACAGGAAGAATGCCCGAAAATTTTGCCAGAGAGTTAGGCGACTTACGGAGGGTTTCAAGACCGGGGCGTACTCCTGTAAGAATAATAATGGCGACCTAGTAACTGATGTCCAGAGCGTACTTAAATTATGGAGGGAACACTTTTCCGCCCTACTAAATGGTAGCAGCACGGAAAGTTGTGGAGAAGAAGAACCCGAGCCCGCAGTCGATGATGACGGAGTCGACGTTCCACCGCCTGACTATGACGAGGTACGTATAGCAATAACGCGGCTGAAAAACAACAAAGCTGCTGGAGCTGACAGCCTGCCAGCTGAGCTATTCAAGTACGGCGGCGAGGACTTGATAAGGTGCATGCATCAACTCTTGTGCAGAATATGATCAGATGAACGCATGCCCGACGACTGGAATTTAAGTGTGCTCTGCCCAATCCATAAGAAAGGTGACCCCGCCATTCGCGCCAACTACCGCGGGATCAGCCTTCTAAGCATAGGTTATAAGGTTTTATCGAGGGTATTGTGTGAAAGACTGAAGCCCACCGTCAATGAACTGATTGGGCCTTATCAGTGTGGCTTTAGACCTGGCAAATCCTTCATAGACCAGGTATTCACAATACCCCAAATCTTGGAAAAAAGGATCGACACTCACCACCTATTTGTCGACTTTAAAGCCGCTTTTGACAGCACTAAAAGGAGTTGCATATACGCCGCTATGTCTGAATTTGGCATCCCCTCAAAACTCATACGGCTGTGTAAAATGACGATGAGCAATACCACCAGCTCCGTCAGAATTGGGAAAGACCTCTCCGAGCCGTTCGCCACAAAACGGGGTTTCAGACAGGGCGACTCCCTTTCATGTGACTTCTTTAATTTGATGTTGGAGAAGATAATAAGAGCTGCAGAACTGAACCGCTCAGGAACAATTTACTACAAGAGCGCGCAATTGCTGGCTTATGCCGATGACATCGACATCATCGGTAACAAAAACCGCGAAGTCTGTTCTGCTTTTTCCAAGTTGGATAGGGAAGCAAAGCGAATGGGTCTGGTGGTAAACGAGGACAAGACGAAGTATCTCCTGTCATCAAACTAACAGTCAGCACATTCGAGCCTTGGCACCCACGTCACTGTTGACAGTTACAATTTCGAGAAAGCAGAGAATTTCGTTTACTTGGGAACCAGCATTAACACCGATAATAATGTCAGCATTGAAATCCAACGCAGAATCACTCTTGCCAACAAGTGCTACTTTGGACTGAGTAGGCAATTCAGGAGTAAAGTCCTCCCTCGACGTACGACAACTACGCTATATAAGTCACTCATCATGCCCGTGCTGGTATATGGCGCAGAAGCGTGGACAATGACAACATCCGATGAGGCGGCTCTTGGAGTGTTTGAGAGAAAGATTTTGCGGAAGATTTACGGGCCTTTACGCGTTGGCGACGGCGAGTACCGCAGACGATGGAACGATGAGTTGTATGAGCTTTACACGACATGGACATAGTGCAGCGCTGGCTTGGCCATGTCGTTGGAATGGACACCGACGCTCCAGCTCTGAAAGTATTCAACTCGGAACCCGCTGGTGGTAGCAGAGGAAGAGGGAGGCCCCCACTGCGATGGAAAGATCAGGTGGAGAAGGACTTGGCTTCACTTGGCGTTTCCAATTGGCGTCAGTTGGAACAGAGGAGAAACGACTGGCGTGCTTTGCTAAACTCAGCCAAAATCGCTTAGGCGGTTACAGCGCCAAAAAAGAAGAAGAAGAAACACGGTTATCATAGAAATCTTTTTCAAAGCAACAATAAATGTTAAAAATAAATAACTAAATTCTACAAAAGAATTCCAGGCTATTCCTGAATGTATGGCAATTTTTTTATTTTATAATTTAAAATTTTTCTGATTTTTATACCCGAGCGCCCTGCACCTACCTGCCTACGACCATGCTTACACCTTTTCACTATCACACTTAACTTTACTTACTAAGGGCCGGTTACTCAATGTCTGGTTACCACTTATCTCCGGTTAAACATAGTTATCGACGTTACCGACTCCATGTTGTATGTATGGAGTCGAAGACGTCGATTACGATGTTTAACCGCAGATTAGTTTTAACCAGACATTGAGTAACCGGCCCTAAGTAGTGTTTGCCACAATATTAATGGCAAAGTACAGGGCGTAAAATAATAACTGTCGCAAAGGTTTTTCGAAAAATAAGAGTCCTTTAAAGATTTTGCGAAAAAAGTATTTTTTGCTAACTTTATAAATAATCCTTATTTCCATTTGCCAGCTTTAGTAGATAAGTACATTAGGGCGGGTCGAAAGTCTAATTTTTCTCAAATCCCTTGGTAATAGCGTAAATATATTGTATCATGAAATCAACAACAAGCCTGCAAAATATTAGTCTTTTATTTTAATTGCAAGCGCCCGCGCATCGACCGCCAAGTGACCCACAGCACACTAGTCGAGTAAGATCAATTTTTGTTGAAAATTCTGGGTTTAGCAAAAAGGTTTAGTGCATATTATTAGATAATGAATCCGTTAACGCCAAAGATAAAGTCAAATATCATTTCTCGCAGCACTTTAGCTTATCGTTAATCTCAAATTTATCTTTTTTCAATAAAATTTGAATTGTTCTTTTGATAATTCTACTGGCCTATAGCCACAAGATGTAATGAACATCATTAATATTGCTGGCGTGCATTTAGGTCGCTGGTTCCAAATAGTCTAGTCTTTTTTTAATATTAGCTATAGTTTGCGAATTTCTGCAAATTTAGGAACAATTTCGGTAGCTCGAATAGAAAAGCCATTATTTTCCATCATCGTGGAAAAATTTTGTTTACGAAGATTAGTATGGACACACTGAACAGGCACAACTTCTAGAAACACTAATTAGTTTACTTATGTTTATGCATACAATATAAAAATTGCAAATATAGGAAAATGACAAAAAATTTTGTTTAACACTTTTTTTATTTTAAAATAATTTGTTTATAATCTGAACGATTTTCATCATATTATTATAAATCAGTAACGGTAAGTCTCGTCTTCAATTTGGTAATTATTACGTACTGATCGAGTAACATTTACCAAAGTTATATCGAAAAACTTAAGTGGATCTCCAGTTTTTTTCTAAAAAAAATCTCTTCATTTGTAAAAATAACTTTTAATTAAAGAACCGGATTACAGAAAAGTGTGCCAAGGAGTGACTTTTTTCGTTCAAGCTGAATGCAATGCAATATCGTCCAATTGGAGAGTCATCAAAAGGATTTCCCAGGATATATGAAGGATTATTGTATTTACCTACAGTCACTTTTTCACATAATGGAATTAACTAAAATATTTATATCTAAACACTTATTGCACGTCCCCTACTTTCATATAACGGTAAATTTAGAAACCGCAAAAATATGCTTCTTCGGTGACTAATGAATGAAATGGACTTAAAATGGCAATTTCTTACCCTAATTGTATTTTGTTAATGTATGTAAATACTAATGTGCTTGAAACTACTATTAACTTATCAACCGATTTCTAACCTTGGACAATACAGGTTTGACTACATTCAGGACGATCTTGAAAACTGACCAAATCGGCGTGACCAAGTCCATGGTCCTTTTAGGATTATATAAACATCCGAAAACTTTAAAACGTTTGAAATGAATGTCGTCTCACTTTTTCGTATTTTTCACTTGGTTGCTGAAGTAATGAAGAATTGAAAATTCATAAGGGAAAATTATACTTTTGTAAGTCTTATCTTAATATTTTAAAAACTTGTAGACTTATTGAAAAATGATAAATGGACGTGAGATAGTAAATTTAATACCCCTTAATTTGACATCCTGTTTATAGCAATTAACGCATTCCATAGATATTACAAGCCAAAGTTTCATTTTCGAAATTCATAGACTTTGATTCAATTGCGCGGGCTAAATATAAGTTTTAAATTAATCTTTCGTGGCCAATAACAATTGGCTTAGACCTAAGACATCATAATATTACTATTACAATACGATCAAATTCCTTTTATTTTATGGTTACAGAATATATCGTCACTACACACGAATAAAGGCGCGCAAGTGTTTTGACGGCGAAAAAAGGCGCGTAAAAAATTTTGCGAAAAAAGATGCTTATGAAAAACTTCGGCGAAGTATGTTAAGAGTCTTTGACGCTGAAGTTTTTTTATGCGTCTTTTTTCGCCGTCATTTTTTGAGCTCGCTCCTTTATTCGTGTCTAGTGACGATATGTAATAAAGTAACCGACGAAAACTTGCGTGCCGCTTGAGCTTTTCTCTAAAAGTGTTTACCGCTGGTAAACGCAAATGAAGGTTAAAATTTAAAAACTTATTAATAAAATTTAAGTAAAATCTGTGGATAATTAACAATAACCTACTTTTTTCGCAAAATCTATAAGGTTCCCTTTTATTTTTCAATAAAACCTGTGCAACAGTTATTATTTTACGCCCTGTATATGATAAAATATTAATAGCTGGAAAAAGGAGTACAAAAGAAGTACAAAACTAAGAAAGGAGTACATTTCCAGATATTTTTTTTTTGGGAGTACAAGGGAGTACATTACAATAAAAAGGAGTACGTTTACTCCCAAAAGCAGTACGTCTGGCAACCCTACCGTACTCGGGTCTCTGGTTTCTTTTTCTTTTTGACAGTTTTACAGGTTTTTACCCAAAGAAGTTGCCCTGCCAGCCACGGCTCAACACTTTCCCCTGAAATTCAAACGATTTACAAACACATTCACAACTTTTTAGTCATCTCACCCACACACTTACACATTTTTTGTTCGAACTGTCAAAAAAATGTCCCTTTGTTAGAACTACATACCCGATAAGAATTCGTACTCTAATAAGAATTCTATGCGTTAGAGCGAGCAAGTTAGAAACATCGGAGTTTTGATGACAGTATACATACTGTGAAGAAATGTC
Source organism: Rhagoletis pomonella (assembly GCF_013731165.1). Classification (NCBI taxonomy): domain Eukaryota; kingdom Metazoa; phylum Arthropoda; class Insecta; order Diptera; family Tephritidae; genus Rhagoletis; species Rhagoletis pomonella. The sequence continues at coordinate 25,438,092 of NW_023458559.1, read as the reverse complement.
ACTTTGCGAAAATTTTGAAGGTAAGGATACGTATTTAACAATTTTATTTAATTATAATGTAATTTCTTCTTTTAGACTGCAAAACAGCAGCGACTTGGTCACATTCTTAAGGTATGTATTGAGACTTTTCATATGTTTATAAATTTGAATTGATATTTTTGTTTGTTTACAGGTTTGGGATTCACCATCAGCACCTTCAACGCTTGCATCTTCATCGCCAGGAGCACCATTAAAACCTTCTGCCCTCAGCTTCTTCATCGCCAGGAGCACCACCAGTACCTTCTCTCTTCAGCTCCTTCGTCGCCAGGAGCACCATGGGTACCTTCCGCCCTCAGCACCTTCAACGCCAGGAGCACCTTCAAAGTGTAGGTCCAACTTGTCAAATTTTGCAAAGTGGTAAGAAAATTAATTTTTCTGAACCACCATAAATGATTTGCAACTCTTAATATATATCAAAAGAAAGGTAAACCGATTACCTTTCTTTTGATTATAACACCGTTAAAATCGCTTTACGTTTTCATAAAAACTTTGCAACTTTTGTAAACAGCTATATATAAGCAGTGAAAAAGTGGTAAAATTTTGCAAAGCTGTAACGAAACTGAATGTTTGTGCACCATTACAAATGATTTGAAACTGTTAATATATATTAAAAGAAAGGTAAATCGATTACTTTTCTCTTGATTATAATATTGTTAAAATCGGTTAGCTATTTTATAGAAATTTTGCAACTTTTGAAAACATTATATGTAAGAAGTGAAAAAGTCACACAAGGAGTAGTAGTAATAATAAGCAATTAAGCAGCTACATATGTATGTAAAAATATCTTTATTATTAATGTTAATTGTAATTATTATTCATAATATTGATTACTAACTATGTATATTAGGTTAACAATGCATTTTGAAAAATAAATTTAGCAAAATAAAAATCAAAAAAAATTTTAAGATTTTTTATTTAAAGTTTTTAAGGTTATTTTGAATTCGCTGTGAAGAGAATGCAACCCTGCGCCAGCTGAAGTGGGCAATGCTAGACGAGTGCAGCTATATGTTTTCCTTAGGAAGTATCTGAATGAGTGCGACAGTGATGCAAGGCTCACACGTACAGGGGGAAACTGGTGAAAATCTGCACACCGCCCATACAAAGTTCACCAGATTTTTCACCAGTTTTGAAGTGAACGAAACCCGCGGTTTCACCAGATTTTTCACCACTTTTGGCTGGCAGGGTGGGGAACGCAACTATAAGTGGCCGCGAAACTGTAAGTGCCTCACAAACCGTAATCAGCTGTCAAATGCGACAATGAGGACAAAAACAAAACAGTTGATCGGCATACGCTGCTGAAATATTTATATATTTATTCGTCTATGAAACAGAGGTTTCTTACAGACTAGTATAAAAGTAATATATGCAGGACACTAAAACTATTGATTAAACTAAATACAAGAATCAAAAGAAAGAATACAAAAGATTAATAATTAAATTTCTTGAGTAAGAGAAATCAAGTGAGATAGAATTCGAGATCAAATTAAACTCATTTAAGGCACGTACCAAGGGGGCATTGCGCGCGTATTCAGTTCTATGGATTTCACAATAGAACGGCAAAATGTTAAGCAAGACTTGCTGAGGGATGTTGAAATTTATGCGACCTAAGAGAAAAGGACAATCAACACTACCATTAATAATATTAAAAACAAAAGTCAGGGAGAGTACAGAACGCCTCGTTTCCAATGACTTAAGGTTAAGCAAAAGCAAACGACTACTGTACGAAGGTATAGGATCCGAAAAGTTTAAGCTTAAGAAACGCCTTTTGGACACGTTCTAATCTATTTATGAAAGTTTTGTGGAATGGCCTCCAAATAAATGTAGCATATTCCAAAATGGGACGAACAAAAGATGAGTATAGTAATTTAATAGTATAGGGATCAGAGAATTTTACACAGTTCCGCCTCACGAAATCCAAAACAGAGAAGGATTTAGAAATCACAAGATTAATATGCCTACTAAAAGAAAAATTTGAAGTACCGGTGAAGCTAAGCGGGCCAAAGGGAACAATTGAGATAATTGCTTTTATCGATGAAGGAGCCAAAGTGTCTTTGTGAGAAGAAAGCACGGCAGATTTACTCCGTTTAAAAGGAGCATCCAGCTTGTTATCGCTATAGTGGATAGGCGACAAAACGATCAGTGAAATATCACGAGAAGTGCGCTTAGAGGTTGCTGGCGTCTTCGGCGGCGCGTAGAAATTCTGTATGAAAGGCGTATGTACCACTGGCAAACTGTTGAAGTTTCCATGGGAAATTTAAAAGATTTAAATATTCAGTTTCCGCCGCTTTTCTTGCCTTCAAAGTCAAATAGTAAATTGCCAGGTCCCTGAAACTCGCCCTCTTGTGATTCACACACTTTTATGGTGACAGAATCAAAGCTTTTTTTCGATTAGGGTGATTAAAAATTTTTGGCAGTCTTTCAATATGCTTCTTAAGTCAAGTTTATCACGCATTGCATTAGCCTCTTCTGTAAAATTATCGTGGAAAATTTAGTTTTGTATATTTTTATAATTGGAAAAAATGTATTTGAAGGGAAAAAATCGCCAACGGCGATTTCCTAAATTTTTACGCGCAAATATCCATAAAAAAAACCCTAAATTGGCGCGAAATCGCCAAATCTGGACACTCTGATTAATAATGCAAAGCAAATCAAGTTAATCCACAGCGCAGCTAATATTGAGCTTAGGCGTTTTGTGGCAAATTCAAAAGAAGTATTAACTGCGGTTGTCGGTGAGCAGAAGTCTGTGCGAGAATCGGAAATAAAAAACATGTTTCACGGCGAATCAGCGGCCGAGAAGATTTTGGGAATGTATTGGGATGCCAAAAATGATCAATTTTATTTTAAATTAAAGTTTGTGAATGTACTGTTAACTAGAAATCGACGACCAACAAAAGCCGAAGTTTTAAGTTTAAGGTAATGTAATTTTGGCTTCGAAGATTATGATTCAAGAACTATTCCGCCACAATACTGGTTGGCATGAACCTACACCGGAGATGATATACGATAAATGCTATAGCGTATTAAGCAAGGTGATAGAGTTCAGAGCACCGAGGTGCTCTCATCCAAATTTCACTGATTTTGACTCGCAGATCGAATTACTCGCGTTCGCTGCAGTTGCATATTGGCGAATACAATACAAAAGCAGTGTTACGATAGTATTTGCATACGGTAAGTCAAGATGCAGCCCAATCAAGCCGTTGTCGATACCAATATTGGAATTGCAGTCCGCATTCTTGGGAACGCGACTAAAAGAATCGATCGTAGCCAACCACGACACTCAGCCAAAAAATGTTGTATTTTGCACAGACTCAAAAACAGTCATTCAATGGTTGCGCTCTGATGCAAGGCGTTACAAGCAATACGTATCAAACCGAATTTCTGAAATCTTACAGTCTACTAATAAATGGAGGTGGGTGCCAGGTAAATTGAACCCAGCTGATGAAGAGACTAGATTGCATACGTTTTCTCCCAGTAGCAAATGGCTGAATGGCCCATCATTTCTGGCGTTGAGAGAGAATAAATGGCCGTTGATGCCGGACGGAGTGTTATCCAAAGAAGCGCAAGTGGTGATGCGCACAAAAGAATTGTACACTTTGCAAAACAATGAAAACTTAATTCCGTTCAACAAGTATTCAAACTACTACCGCTTCTTAAAAATAATGTGATGGGTTAAGCTCGCAATTACGAAATTTCGTTCATTTATTACTGGAGACAAATTGCCTTTACCATGCAAAATAGATGCTAACCTAATGAAAAACACCGAAAATTGTATTTGTCGTATCGTTCAAAAGACGGAGTTTAAAGTAGAGATCGATCTTCTTAAAGAAAACATGCGGTTGAGTAAGTCGAGTACTTTGTGGAAGTTGACGCCTATTCTAGACGAGACGCTTAGGTGGACGTCTGGATAACGCTAGTTGTGTGCCGACATATATGAAGAGAGCAATAATCCTCCCAAAAGAGCACGATTTGATTAATTATCCAGGACTATCATGAAGGTTTTCACCACCAAAACCAAGAAGCGATAGTATGCGCTATTCGTTATAAGTTTTGCATTCCAAACTTACGTCGTCTTGTGCACTCTGCAAAAAAGAGATGGCAAGTTTGCAAATATTTAAGCGCTGCTGTTCCTCAACCTCCACTAATGGGGCAGTTGCCAATTGATAGGGTCACGCCATACGTCCGTCCATTTACGTATACGGGAATATACTATTTTGGGACAGTTTTGGTAGCTGTAGGAGGACATCATGAGAAATGTTGGGTCGCCGTGTTCACGTGCTTGACGATAACAGCGATTCATTTGGAATTGGCAAACAATTTATCGGTTGTGCTTTGTTTGAGGAACTTCGTGAATCGCTGAATCGAGGTGTCCCTGTGCGAATAAGGAGTGACAGAGGCATAAATTTTATCGGCGTGAACAAAGAACAATGGTTGAATATTGAGCAGAACTTGCAGCAATAATGCCGACGGCGAAGTATCGAATGGTTATTTAATACGCCCTTACGTCCATTAGGTGGTGGTGCTTGGGAGCGCATGGCCCAACTGTAAAGAAAGTACTGTCATTTACGTTGAAAGAGAAGGCACCACAGGTAGAGACACTGCGTAGCTTGTTGATTGAGGCATAAGACTTAATTAATTCACGTCCGCTTACGCACCTGCCAGTCGAGAGCATAGATGCTGACCCTTTAACTCCGAACCATTTCCTTCTGGGTTGTCCTAATTTTGTGCTGACATCCGCAGTGCCAGAAGATGTTTGTCTAAAGTGGCACGTAGCACAACAATTGAAACATACATTTTGGAAAAGAAGAGTATCTGCCATTGACCCCCAGAATGGTTCCGGAGAGTTGAACCGATTAAGCTTGGCGATCTGGTAGTTATATGTGATGACAATGAGAGCCGCGGGCAATTGAAGCGTGGTATAGTAGAGAACGTTTTCGCGGCAGCAGATGGTTAAGTACGTTCAGCGCTAGTGAAGACAGCACAAGCAATTTTTCGTCGACCGCCCGACGTTCGTAGCTATTCGTAGATTTCGCAAAAAATCGGACTACGATGGATTCAGTGATAGCCCTGATTAGTGGAAATCATCTCAAGGAGTGGAAATCAACTAAAGAACGCATATTCAAGCCTGGAACGCATAAATGCTAGAGCTGGAAAACTATCGATAGTGGTACTATCGATGGTTTCCAATGTTTTCAAAATAACTATCGACACTATCAAGAGTAACAGAGGTAAAATAGATTCTCGTACTTATTATGAGCTTCGAAATTATTACCAATTATTTTTTAATAGCTAGGCTACAACTTCTATTTAAATTTATGTTAAAATGGCATTGGACAACCACTATCGTTACTTAACCATCTATATATATAATCTATTTATATATGTACATATATAATACAAGACGGGATTTTTGTCCAGGACAAAAGATCTGCACCGTTCGCTCGATTTTCGAATGTGGGGTGTCAAGTTAATGGGCTTGGCCTGTAGATGTGCAAACTGGTTTTATTTTTTTCGAAGTTGCCAAGTGTTGAACAACTAAATTCAAATTATTTAATAATCAATGCCACACCGCACTATGGGAAATTTTACCCCATTTTGTGGCCAAAATTCGAAAAGTTGAGACATCAATTTAAAACTTGGCCCAGTAGTAGGACTAGAAGTAATGGCCTAGCCGCGCAAAAATTAGCCCGTAATGGTCACACCTCCAAAAAATAGCGTAATGGTCACACGGAGTCCAGTGGACCCCAACCAAATAAACAGATGCCTCGTAAGTTCTATTTTAAAAATCGACTCGAATCCTCCACTGACCTTAAGTTTAAAACTTAATCTTTGTTATCTGACAGGTTTTTTTCCAACCTATAAATTATAACACCGTGAATTATTTCATAAAACTCATCATCTTGTACCAAGAAAAATTATAATTTCTTTAATATCGCACAAAATCGCAGTATAAGATTATGGGGAAATAAGAGATCAGGGACTATTCTACCGATTTGTGATGAGCTTTTTTAAACGTTTTTAAACATTTTTTTTAAAACACTAAATAAACTTTTGTTTTTTTAATTGTACAATTTCCTTTAAACTCACTTAAATACGGACGTTTCTTTGGCACAACCTTTAAACTATAACACAAGTTTTAATTGGCAATTTTTCTGCTAACCGTCAGTCTTTCTTTCCACTTTTCACTTTTGAAAAGCAGCAAATAGATTACGAGATGCACGCATTTGAAAGTGGCACAAAATCAAGCTACACATTTTTCGTTTACAGAAAATTTCGAAACTATCTGTTTGAGGGTTACCAAATCAACGGCAAGTCAATTTATTGAAAAACGGAGTACACAGTTTTTTACTCTGAAGTATTCTCTGTAAGATAAGACAAAAAAAATTAATTTCAAGCAAGTCAAGAAACTGACTTTTGGCCACAAAATAAGCTCAAATTTCCCATAGTGCACCGTTCGTTCGATTCTTCAAAATGAGGTGTCAAATTAAAAGCCTTGGACTGCAGATGTGCAATAAGGTTATATTTTTTTTGAAAAGGGTTGCCTCCTTTTAGAAAATTATTTAAAAGAATAAATCAATTATTACAAAATGTGTATCAATCGAAATGGTTTTGAAAGGCTTTGTTTCTTAACTTAACTATAGGAGGGGGATTAAATTCAATATGAATTAAGAGAATTAGGTAAGAGAAATATGTATCACCATATGGGTGCCAAACGAAAGGGGTTTCAGAAGGTAGTAGTTTGAAAACGTTTTGAAGATGGTTGCCACTTGATTTAAATGTCAAATTGAGTTAACTTATACACAAGTTATATGAAGTATCAAAATATGGATGCCAAACGAAAGAGCGGTAAGATGTCTTTAGTTGGAACACTAAGAATATTTTTCAGGTATTGGAATGCCACCCGTTTAAAAAGTTAAACTCAAACTAGTTAATTAGTTAAACGAATTATTAAATCTTTGGATTTTGAAAAATTTTTATTTCTGAGCTATCTTTAGCGGGGTTGCCACATGTATAAAAATGAAACTCAACTTTAATTAATGCAATTGTATAAATGAAATGCATTCATGCATTTGTATGTAACACGATATGAGTGTCAGAGGAAAGAGTTTAAGAAGGTTTTAGTTTAAAACTATTTTGCAGAGGGTTGCCGCCCGTTTGAAAAGTCGAACTTAGTTAACTATTGCATAGGTTACATGAAATATGGGTGGCAAACGAAAGAGTGTTAAAATATATTTCGTATAAATATTCTGAATGTTTATGAGGGGTTTCAAGAGGGTTGCCATATGTTTAAAATTTAAATGAATTATTAAAGGGGGGTACCAATCGAAATGCGAGGGTTTCACTCGAAATGGTAGGGCTGGTACGTGTTTGAACAATAAAATTAGTTTATTGAAATACATGTGTATCACAATGTCAGACGTAAGAAATTCTAGAAGATTTTATTTAGTTAGACCTCTCTTCCCCCAGAAACGGTTGCACGGTTTAAGATGAAATATGGCGCCCGAATCGCTTATGACTATGACTAAAATTTGAGTATTTTTTAGGTTTTTGAATTCAATTTTGGGCATTTTAAAGCCATGCGGGTTCACTAGTTTGGTTTAATTAATGATTTTTTAAAACTAATTTTAATGGTTTTTTGTATTTATGTAGGCAATTGTCTAACAAAAACCATGCGCAAAATTAAAAAAAAAAATCAACAAAGTTTCATTATAACTTCCCCGTTTTTCAGAACTTTTAGAAAGTTTTTGAGAAGTTTTATAGCCCAATCAACTCTAGGATAATAATGTTAGAGTTTGAAGTGTCAACAAAACACCGCTGATTTTTTCTTAAATTTTTTGTTGACATTGTTAAGTCAATATAAGTTCGCGTCACTTCCAATTAAATAGTGAATGAGTATATCAAGACTATCGATAGTGACTAAAAACCATCGAAATTAAAAAAAAAAAAGAAAACTATCGATACTGTCTAATTTATACAGGAGTTTCAGTGAATTTGGGACGGTGAATTCTAAACTATGATGCCTTACAAATGCAAGCATAGCATACAATTTAGTAATAAAATAACTAATATGTTAGGTATAAGGATATTCGACTTTTTAAAAATCTGATTGAGCAACTCAACAAAATATATTGATCGAGATAGTCCATAATAAAATGCTGGCACAGCTAAAAAAGCAATTCTAACTTTATCAAATTAAACGAAGTATGAAAGCCACGTGTCATTTCTTTTTAATGACACAAACCAATCAAAATTGTTGTGATTTCAGCGGCAATTAAATGAATATGACGACATGAATTAATGTTACGGTAATTTAGGTGGTTTTATTAATTAAGCAACCTACCCAAGCATTTATAGTTTTAACAGCAGTTTTCGCAAATTTATATTGAACAATTAGTGTTTATCCGCAAAAGCAAATAAGTACCTGTACAGTAGAGGTATACGCCGCCGAGCCACGCCGCCGCCGCCGCCGTTTTTTGTCATTCCTCACGCGCCGCCGCCGAGTTACGAAAATATCGGCGCGGCGGCGGCGGCGGCGGCGTTCGGCGCCTAAGGAATTTTGTACAAAATTTTCATGATGTATGTACATTGAATACATCGTTTGAAGGAACCAAATATTACTTGTATAAAAACACAATTTTACGAAATGAAAATTACATTTTTAAATTAGTTTTTTTTTTGCATAATTTGGGCCACTGGACAAGACAAGTCTCCTTTATTTTTTCCAAAAATAGCATAACTTAGAAAAAACATAGGTAACATATTTTTTGACGACAGCGTTTATTACAGTTAAATTAGGGTCAAATACTGGTAATCTAACGATTTTTTTCCGCAGTAGACAATTCTTTTCTATACTACAAAAAATACTACTTTTTTATACACCTACTACAACAACAAGAAACTTATAACACATCAAAAACTTTAGCTCCAATATCTCAGAAAGCAGTTTTAATAGAAGCGGCCTCTTTGCATCTAACTCCTCAATTATTGAAGATAAATCAAAGACAAGTTGATTTTTCTATGTATTTTTTTAATATTTTAAACAAACACTTTTTTGCTAATATTTACATTCGTAAGTTATTTTATTCTGGGGTCCCACATACGTATACAAGTACTAGGTGGCTGTGTGAAAATTACGTTAGCATTCCTTAGTGGTGGTCCAACCCCAGGAAGGTTTTGCTCCCTCGCATCGCTATGTTTTCTACACAGGGTTAAAGTTCCCTCTTTATGGTAAACATTAGTATTATTTTTCATTACATTCGGTTCTCCTTAGAAAAATTTGGCGCTTCATATTTTAGTGGAAGTTTTAACCATCTATAAGCCATTTTTTTCAACAGTGGGTCAAAAAGTCCCATTCTGGTTCGAGTTGATAATACTATTGCAAAAATTACCCCAATAACTAAACTTTAAACAATTTTTTTTCTTTAAATTTAAATAGTACATACGGATCTGTAGAGAATATAGAGATCCGTGTGTGTATGTATGTATATACCTCAGACCTTCTTCTGTTCGCCCATCAATCAGCGCCAGACACTCAACATTTTAATTCAAGTAGGAAGTAACAATATTTAAATTTAAAACTAATTCAATAATGAAATAAATAGAATTATAATAATATAATAATTGGCATGGCGAATGCCTAACGCTGACGAGTTGAAATGATAAGATTAGTAGCCTCATGGCTCTTTGAAATCTACCTTATGAGAAGTAGCGCCGGCGTTTCCAGACGCGCCGGCGTCGCCGCCGCCGCCGAATATTTTTGACGTTGACCACGCCGCCGCCGCAAAGCCTGTCGGCGTAAACCTCTACTGTACAGTGTACACTAGGGTGGTAAAAAATAAATAAATCGGAATTTTAATGTTCTCACCCTCTAGGATTGTTCAATTTCAAAAAAATATATATATATACCCCTGTTTTTTTTATTTCGAGATCAAAAATATTTAGAGGTCGCTTAAAACGCTCAAAGTTTTCCTAGTATCTTGAATGGAGAAAAAAGTTTTTCGTAGAAATGGTATACACTTGTTGAAAATCAATATTTTTCGATCGGAAAACTTAGTTTCTCTTCAGGAGACTTCCAATAATAATACCCAATTTTTAATTTAACCATTTTTTAATGTTGACTATATTTTATTGGTCCCTGCAAACCCAAAAAAATGCAATGAAGTACCCATAAAAAATCGTTAGTAGACATTAAAAAATGGTTAAATAAACAATTGAGTAGTATTATTGGAAGTCTCCTGAAGAGAAACAAGGTTTTCGACCGAAAAACTTTGATTTTCAAGAATTCTATACAATTTCTACGAAAATTTGTTTTTTCCCTATATAAACTACATGCAAATCTTTGAGTGAATTGAGCGACCTCTAAATATTTTTTAATCTCGAAATAAAAAAACTAAGGTATATTTTATCGATATAGGACAATCCTAGGGGGTGAGAGCATTAAATTTCGGACTTAACTTTTTTCACATACATTTTTGGACCAACCTAATGTACACACATAAGTATACCACATGCACATGCATTTAGTACATGAACATATTCCTCTAGAAATTTTTATGCAAACACATATTTGATGGATATTTATGCTCTGAAACGTGCTCACATGAAGGTACTCGTAGTTGATTATTTGCCAGCGTCTGGTGGGCCCGACCATTGCAAACCACAGCGATGGGAGATTTGCCAAGAAACATAAAGAAATCAATTTACAAATGCACGCTTTGGCGACTGCCAAAACAGTGCTACGTAGGACTGTTTTCACCTCCTGCATAAGAGTATTTATTTACGTACGTACATATGTATGTATGTATATGCCCTGCAGGAAATAGAGGACTAGTTCTGAAAGTATCACATCGTATTCTAGCTCTCTTAGTTCTATAAATAGTTCCATTATTGGTGATGAGTAATGCAAGAATTCACCAATTGAAATGAATCGTGTCAAAACGAAAATAAGAAGATAATATTCATATTATAGGTTCTATTTTCAATGGTAACTGTTGAATATTCTAGTCCACAGGCTGTGTAAAAATAAGTGATGTATTCTATAATGGTCCCATATGGAATTTGCCAGTAGGAATGAGACGATACGAGTAAATACAAGTACATACTCGATACTTTTCGTTCGGTAGCAAGTTATTTTGGCATCGATACTTTTGAACCAAGTACTGAGTAGGTATCGAAAAAATACTCGTATCGATACCCGATATCAAGGCGAATTTTCTTTAAACAATTTTTCCTCCACTAATATAAATCGACCAGTGCTTGATGGATTTTTAAACGCCAGCGACCTTCAAATATTGCAGACGTAAATTTTTTCCTGAAACCAGTATGAAATGAAGTTTTTCAACAGATATTTTTGCTGTTCTTGCATCAGGGAATCCATTTTCGTGGTAGCAAAATACCAAAATATATATTCAAAATATATGTTTTTAAGTTCATTGCATGCTGTTCTTAGGCCAAAAGAATAAAAATCTGAAACCATTATCGGACAATATTATTTAAAAAAGACGCAAAGAAGAAATTTCGTATCGAAATTTAAGCTTTCTAAGAACTCACCATATAAAATCCTGGAATTTCGTCAACTTATAAGCTTTTATTATTCGGAGTTTAGAATTCGCCGAGGATGATTAATTAATTTTTTAAAAATTTTAATTTACTCCAACTCATACGGAATACCTTCATAGCTAAAAGTACCGATACGAGTAGGTATCGATACTTCAGATCCGATATTTTTCGTGTATCGATACTTTGTTACGATACTGCTTTCAAGTAAAGGTATCGATACCATATCGTTTCATGCCTATTTACCAGCTGTACATCTGTTTCCCGGCAGGGTACATTTACTTATAGGTATGGTGTTCATATAGGCGTAACAGATAAATTATCACTGTAAATTTATGATTGAAACGTCTCTTTTTAAATTGAGCATGCAGGGACTCCTATAAATATTCGAAATTATATGGGTATTATTGCCAAATGGATATTAACAAACATAATTTTTCATATTAGAAGCAGTACCAATGTGTATAAAAATCAAAGATGTTCCCCGGGCACTGGAGATATCAAATAATTTAAGAAACACAATTACATTGAATCGAATACTGGGTCCACACCGTGATTTAATCTAATACATATAACGGTAGATCTCACAGTTTTATGCATAGACTTAATTGGAGTGGAGTTACTAGAAATTGTTCGGGTCATCTTCGCTTACGCAAGTTGGCATATATGTATGCTGAAAATGTCAAGATCTATTTAAATGAGGCCACTTGAGTTTTTCGTATGTTTGGCATTTATTGACTGTCGACTAATGTTGTTTAAAGCCTACTTCATGTACTCCGTCTAATCCAGTGGTTGGCATACGAATTGTTGAACCAAGTCATTCAAGATTTCGAGACATTAGGGAATGCGTCAACCTCGTGAATGCAGAAGGTACTTGCGGAGCATAATACTCGTTAACAGGAAAAAGTGGGGGCACACACCGTTTTTTTTGGAGCAGCAGACGGTAGGTAGTTGACAAAGATTTTGAAAGCTTGATAAAATTTTCTTCTTCTTTTTTGGCGCTGAACCGCCTAAGCGGTTTTGGCCGAGTTCAGCAAAGCACGCCAGTCGTTTCTCCTCTGTGGCAACTGACGGCAACTGGAAACGCCAAGTGAAGCCAAGTCCTTCTCCACCTGATCTTTCCATCGCAGTGGGGGCCTCCCTCTTCCTTTGCTAACACCAGCGGGTTCCGCGTTGAATACTTTCAGAGCTGGAGCGTCGGTGTCCATTCGAACGACATGGCCAAGCCAGCGGAGCCGCTGTATTTTAATTCGCTGCACTATATCCATGTCGTTGTAAAGCTCATACAGCTCATCGTTCCATCGTCTGCGGTACTCGCCGTCGCCAACGCGTAAAGGCCCGTAAATATTCCGCAAAATCTTTCTCTCAAACACTCCAAGAGCCGCCTCATCGGATGTTGTCATTGTCCATGCTTCTGCGCCATATACCAGCACTGGGCATGATGAGTGACTTATAGAGCGTGGTTTTCGTACGACGAGAGAGGACTTTATTCCTGAATTGCCTACTCAGTCCAAAGTAGCACTTGTTGGCAAGAGTGATTATGCGTTGGATTTCAATGCTGACATTATTATCGGTGTTAATGCTGGTTCCCAAGTAAACGAAATTCTCTACTTTCTCGAAATTGTAACTGCAACAGTGACGTGGGTGACTGTGGTGACTGTTTGTTTGATGACAGGATATACTTCGTCTTGTCCTCGTTTACCACCAGACCCTTTCGCTTTGCTTCTCTATCCAACTTTTGTTACCGATGTTATCGGCATAAGCCAGCAATTGCTTGCTCTTGTAGTAAATTGTTCTTGAGCGGTTCAGTTCTGCAGCTCTTATTATCTTCTCCATCATCAGATTAAAGAAGTCACATGAAAGGAAGTCGCCCTGTCTAAAACCGCGTTTTGTGGCAAACGGCTCGGAGAGGTCTTTCCCAATTCTGACGCAGATGGTGGTATTTCTCAACGTCATTTTACACAGCCGTATGAGTTTTGAGTGGATGCCAAATTCAGACATATCGGCGTATAGGCCACTCCTTTTAGTGCTGTAAAAAGCGGCTTTAAAGTCGACAAATAGGTGGTGAGTGTCGATCCTTTTCTCGCGGGTCTTTTCCAAGATTTTGCGTACTGTGAATACCTGGTCTATGGTGGATTTGCCAGGTCTAAAGCCACACTGATAAGGCCCAATCAGTTCATTGAGTTGATGCTTGCACTTTATCAACTCCTCGCCGCCGTACTTGAATAGCTCAGCTGGCAGGCTGTCAGCTCCAGCAGATTTGTTGTTTTTCAGCCGCGTTGTTGCTATACGTACCTCGTCATGGTCAGGCGGTGGAACGTCGACTCCGTCATCATCGATTGCGGGCTCGGGTTCTTCTTCTCCCCAACTTTCGGTGCTGCTACCATTTAGTAGGGCGGAAAAGTGTTCCTTTCATAATTTAAGTATGCTCTGCACATCAGTTACTAAGTCGCCATTATTGTTCTTACAGGAGTACGCCCCGGTCTTGAAACCTTCCGTAAGTCGCCTAACTCTCTAGTAAAATTTTCGGGCATTCTTCCTGTCGGCCAGCATTTCAAGCTCTTCGCACTCACGTATTTCGGCCTCTCTCTTCTTATTGCGGCAAATACGTCTCGCTTCCCTCTTCAGATCTCTATAGCGGTCCCACATAGCTCGCGTTGCGCCCGATCGCAGCTTGGCCCTGCAGGTGGCATCTTTTTTCTCTGCAGCTTCCTGACACTCCTCATCGTACCAGTTGTTCTTTCGGGCTCGCTGAAATCCAACTAATTCTTCGGCGGCGGTACTTAATGAGTGGGAAATGTGGTTCCACTGCTCGCATATGTCGGTTTGTTGAAGAGCGCTCTCTGAAAGCAGGTGTGAGAGGCGAGTAGCGAAAGCGCTGGCTGGTCTAAAACACTGGAAGAGTGCCTTCCGTCTATCACAACATGATCGATTTGGTTTCTCGTTTTTCGATCCGGAGATAGCCACGTAGCTTGATGGATCTTTTTATGCTTTAACCTAGTACTGCATACTACCATGTTTCGGGCCCCGGCGAAGTCGATCAGCCTCAATCCGTTGTCGGACGTTTCGTCGTGGAGGCTGAATTTTCCGACGGTGGTTCCAAAGATCCCTTCCTTCCCCACCCTGGCATTGAAGTCGCCAAGCACGATTTTAATATCATGACGGGGGCAGCGCTCGTACGTGCGCTCCAAGCGCTCATAGAAGAGATCCTTGGATGCCTCATCCTTCTCTTCCGTCGGGGCATGGGCGCAGATGAGCGAGATGTCGAAGAATCTCGCTTTGATGCGGATTATGGCTAGACGCTCGTCCACCGGGGTGAACGACAGTACTCGGCGACGGAGTCTCTCTCCCACCACTAATCCAACTCCGAATTTGCGTTCCTTTACATGGCAGCTGTAGTAGACGTCGCAAGGCCCCAGACATTGTTTGCCTTGCCCCGTCTAACGCATTTCTTGGATGGCGGTGATGTCAGCTTTTGTCCTTACGCGGACATCAACCAGCCGGGCAGAGGCACCTTCCCCATTAAGCGTCCGGACATTCCAGGTGCATGCCCTCAAATCGTAGTCCTTTAAACGTTTGCCGTGGTCGTCTCATCCGAGGCTTTGCCTTGCTTCTTCACTGGAAGTGGTTTTTACGTGGCGGGTCCCAAACCCAGCGCACAACCCATTGCTGGGACGAGGGTGGTTTCGCAACCAAATACACGTTTATATAGCGAGCCGCTTGCTCCAAGCAGACACCCGCTTGCAGCCGCACCTACTGGTGAACAGACGCTGCAGACTTTAGTGAGCCCTTAAACCGAATAGGTCGGAGTGGCCCCACCGAAGCTCCCTCTCTTTCTGCCGGGGCCCAAGGCTCCACTCGGATTGGTTACCGCATCTCGCGCATGGGTTGCTCACGTTGCTCAGAGTGCGCGAACGAGGACGCAAGATTCGGGATTGAGTATAGCCATGCAACTGTAACTGCATACCCAGCGCAACGACTATACCCCATTACACTCCAACTATACCCCATTGCACTCCCTCATAATACTGTGGTGAAAATTTCAATATTTGAAATGACATAACGAAACGCCGAAACACGTACCCTAAATGCATACTTTAACAATAAAAAATAACAAATCTTTTGCAATTTTTTTCTATTTGTATTACAGCCTGTTCTTTTACCTCAACGCCAAATACTATTGATTAGAATCTATGCATAAATAATAATGTTTTTAATGGAATGTTTTGAATGAAAATGTCCAATATTTTTTTTTATGAAACAGGAGCAGGAAATAATGTTACTCATACGCCATATCGTACATAGGCGTACTTGTACATACTCGTATATGGCATATGAGTAACGCTACGCGCACTGCAGCCGGCATCGGCCGAATTGTGCTCGGCCGATATCGGCTATATGCGGGCGATATGAATAAACATTTAGTCTGTTCCTTTGAACTTCGGACTAAAACCTGTGGAACTGTCAAACTACAATTTTACGCTCTCAAATGAGAGTAAAAGGAGAACAGATGCAGAAGTGTATAGGCACGCAAAAAGCACTATTTCCTGTAAAAACGTCAGACGGTTTGTTTACATGTCATTGGTACTACACTGATTTGGCTGAAATATATATTTCGTTGTTTACTTCCATTTTTTTAACAAATATAAGGTTCTTTGCTTTCACCGCTTTCTGTTTTTGTTTGCACATGTAAATCAGCTGATCGTTTGACACTTTTCATGAACTTACAGGAAAAGAAACTCCGGACTAAATCCAGTAACTTCTGACTAGGAACAGTTGCTCAGTTACTCTCTCAAATGTGTTCCCACTTACAGGTTTTATGTCAATAGGAACGACTTCCTGTAAGTTCTGACTAAATCCTGTAAACCGGACTGCTATTGGAACAGACTAATTTGTGATTATATGAGCGCTCTCACACATAAACCGATACCCGAACCCACAGTATACAGTAATCCAGATAGACAAAACAAAAAATGTAAATATACTTATTTGACAATTTGTTTGAATGTATTGGTTGATATTTTTTTACAGTTGTCGTTTTCGTTAACCCAAATGAAATCAAATTTAATATTTTCTTATAGTGAAAAATATTTTAAAGTCACATAAAATAAAATAACGGGAAAAATAAAATTCCAAGAAAATCAGGAGTGAAGCGTTAGCGATTGTGACCGGATGTAGTTCCTACATAAGTCATACCGCGTTCCGGACACAACTTTGAGTGAATAATTGAATGAATAAGGGCTGACTTTGGAAAATGGTCACATCGATCATCGATGACGAGAAGAATTGGTTCAGCCGTGTCTGTTTGTAAATACGCTAACTCGAACAAAATTGAGATATTTTAAGGAAAGTCGTTGCCGAAGTTGCCTTTGGTATAGTTTAGGTTAGAATTAAATTTTGCCGAAATCTGTCAATAACTACGCCCACCTCCCATGTAGTAATTAACAATAATTTTGTTTTATTATTATGTTTTTTATGAATTTTGCTGTTTAAATTTACATTTCGAATATATCAACAAACATTTGTCGGTACTTTTACACCAGCCGTTGCCTATGGGTTAATGGCAAAAAAATCCTACACATGCACAATATTTCATGCATTAATTTTCAAATAAGCATATTGTCAAAGGCTGGTTTACTGTATACTGTGCCCGAACCGACATCGGCCGTTGACGTCTGTCAGTGACGATAAATTCAAACATGTTTGTTTCTCTCGTCCGATGTCAGATGAAAAGTACCAAAATGGACTGCGAAAAATTAACTTATTGGGTGCAAAAATAAAAAAATTACATATAAAATCACATGTTTAGAGTATGTCAATTAAAATGTATCAAAATATTTCGCTGCTTACAAAATTGTAATGAAAACTAGATTTGTGTGTACAAATACGGTTGGCAAATAATCTGGTTAAGTGTGCGCATCATTTCGGACGGTCAAATTGTACGACCGAAATCGGTCGGCCTATCGGATGCAATGTGCGCCTAGCGTAAGATTTTCCATGTAAAAGCTTCAACCTTCGGTTAATCGTTGCCTGCGTTACTGTCGCTGCAATTCGCAAATGAAATTTTTTGATAAGTTGTTTGTTTAATAATTAACGAAACGATTTTTTTTTGTTTATGTAGTTATGCAGCCCTGCTTCAAACTTGAACTTATTTTACTAGAATTGAATTCAAAAATAAAGTAGCGGAATAAAATAATTGAAAATTCTTATTTTTTTGCGAGCGCTAACTCTCACAATTATTATTTTTTTGATACAGTCTAGTGTATATAGATACACAAGCATTTCAAAGTCACTTGTGAATAGATTTCTATCGAAATTTATATCTGGCACAATTGTTTCATTATCGTGTATTTTATTTTTTCTTGTTTTGTTATGTTAAGGCAATGTTAAATATAACAAACTCAGCGTCAGCTATATATATTTCAGTTTCATATCATGTGGATGGTATATTTAACACCGGCTCGGGTCGGAAGCCTACACAGAAAGAGGTAATGGCACTCCAAAAAATTAATATAATATAAGAAAAGATTTTTGTCCAGGACAAAAGATCTGCGCCGTTCACTCGACTTTCAAAAATGTGGTGTCAAATGGTGTTTGTTCGTGCGATCTGTTTAAATACACACATATACAACCCCCATTATCTTCTCCCTCTCCCTTTTATCCTTTCGCCAAACTAAACGTGCCAGTTTTTCTTTTGGGTTTCTGATCTGGCAACTCTGCTTATAGGCTATATAAAATACGGATTACCGTAAGTCCTTACAAGAAGGAATAATATGTAGTATAATTACCTTATTATAAGGCTTATAATAATAATAATAATAATAATAGATTGGCGCTTACACATATGTTAGTGTTTGGCCGAGCCTCTCCTCCGACTTTTAGCGTGCGCCTTGATGTTGTCACACAAATCGGAGGGACCTACAGTTTTACGCCGACTCCGAACGGCGATTGTATTTTTATGAGAAGCTATTTTTTCATGGTAGAAATACACTCGGAAGTTTGCCATTGCCTGCCGAGGGACGACCGCTGTTAAGAAAAAACCCTTTTTCTATATTTTTTTTGCGATGTTGCTTTGACCAGGGCTTGAACCCAGGTGTTAATGAGTGAAAGCGCGTACTGCTTACCACTACACCACAGCGGCCGACTTATATACATATAAGGCTTATAGATCATATAAAATAAACGCTGCAAGCAGCGCTGTAATCGTATTACTTATTTCTTACAACTGTGTATACCATTTTTTTGAAGGGGGTCTCATCTCACAACGTTCGTACTAGTTTCGATCAATCAGCGGTGTCGTTTTCGTAAACTTACATCCCATGCAGTGCAAGTAAAAAGTGTGTGTGTTTGTAATTGTTTGTGCACGTGTACATATAATTTAATTTTACCAGAGTTATCTGCCACTTGCTTCAAGGCACAACAAGCTTGTCGATGTTCCACGTCGCATTTCATGTGATCGACCATACAGTAATATACCAAATTGCACCGACAACAGGGGAGTTTCGTTTTTCCTGTCAAGTCATTTTTGCAAAACTGGTACAGAAAATTTAATAAACAAAGAAATGATATTATTTATGCATCACATGTATATTTACTTACGTTGCAAAGGGCTACCAAAAAATGTTGACGTGGTTTGAAAACGTACTCAACATAATCTTCATCGTCAGATGACTCGACATCACTTAATGGACCTTCATTAAGAAGTTTTTGCAAGTTTTCTAGCAAAGTATTGGGCAAATCAGTGCTACCTAGATTTTTGTGTGCGCGTCCAAAAGAAGAACATATGGGTGGGTATTATTGTAGCAATTGAAGGATAGTTCGTAAATGCAGTACTGCGGAAGTACTAATATGTGTAATAATGTACATCATTTATACAAATATGAAGTAGCTTATACTAACATTTTGGTAAAAGGTTTGGATAGATCGACTTTAAACTCGAATAATTTACGTATTACACGTTGCTAGGACACGCAAATCCTTGCAAACAAATATTATATGCATGTATGTATGGCATATATGCACATACGTAAAAGCGGTTTCTTATGTTCTTGGGATTCAAAATGGATCCAAATTAAAATCAATCCGATTCGCCTGAAATATTTTCCTCAGAGGTCCTCTGAAATCAGATTGAAACAATTTCGAAATGATGGACCCAATATGGCAGGGGTTCCTAAGGTCACTTATTATTTTAAAAATTAAAAAAAAATTCATTTGGATTTGCCATTTTGAATTTTTAAAATCTGGTTTCAAATTCGTAATTATCGACCTCAAGAGTCCCCGAGGAAAACGTTTCAGGCTAATCCGACTATTTTTCAATTTAAAAAAACAGGCTCCACATTCGTAATCAGTAATCCCAAGAAAAAAGAAAACCGGTTTTAGTTTTTTTTTAGTGTTGATTTTTCCGGGGCATAAAAATTGCAAAGCAAAATGTAATATATGTACAAATCGCTTGATTCCTGCTACCACTTTGAGCTAATTTTTGCAAAGGATTTGCCTTGGCTCCCCAATGACTACTAAAAACACTGCTTTACACCAAAAATGCACACTGGATGCCACTATCCAATTCCTATGTAAAATCTCGCTGATTTCGAAAATCTAGTTAATTTTTTTTCTAAGGATTCGAGCTATTTGTAATTTTCAGCTAAAAATAAAAGTGGTTCCACTTAATCACGTATATCTTATGAAGAAATTTAACAGTCTTAATACGAGATATGGCAAGTGAAAGATAAATAAATTTTCCATAAACTGTGTATACATCGCTTTTCGATAGCCCTGATAGTTTCCGAGAAATATTAATTATTTCACTTTTTTTGATAAAATGGGGGAAAAAAACTAAAAAGATAACCGGTTTTGTGTATTATTTTTTCATTTGCGTTAAGGCCTGTTCTGTTACCAAAAGACAGGGGTCGAAAATAACCCTCTCCACTTTGAACGTGTCCCAAAATAACCGTTGCTATTTAAGAGAAAAATAACCCACACAAAATAACAGAACAGGTGGTTTATTTTTTGTAGATGTGTGCTCCTGTCAGTGGGAAGGGGTTATTTGCGATTTGTCAACCAAATAAGAAATAACAATTTTTGCTTTGATTTGTAGAGCGAATCAATTTGATTTGTCATTTTTCAACTAAATAATACTTTTTTATGCAACGAAAATAAGATTTTCAAGTTTCTTCCAGCTTCTAGTTCTACGAAAATCTTCGTGGTCCTCGGGACTAATTTGGGAATATCGAGACTTCTTCGGGTTTTCGTAATCTTCGGGACTACTTCGGGATTTTTCGACTATTGCGGGATTTTCAAGACTACTTTGGGATTTTCGAGATCCTCGGGACTGTTTCGGGATTTTTGAGACTTTTTCGGGACTATCAGAATCTTCGGGACTAATTCGGATTTTTGGACTGTTTTGCGATTTTTGGACTATTTCGGGATTTTCGAGACTTCTTCGGGATTTTCGGATTATTCGAGATTTTTAGACTATTTTGGGACTTTCGAGACTACTTTGGGATTTTCGGGATCCTCGGAACTAATTCGGGATTTTCGGAATCCGACATGGTCCCGATAATCCCGAAATAGTCCAAAAATCCCGAAGTAGTCCCGAAGATTCAGAAAATTCTGTACGAAATATGAACATATCATACATAAATACCGGGTAAATACCCTTCGTGTTTATTGTAAAATATTATATTATCTATATTATTTGATGAAAGGATGAAAAGGCCTGTTAAACCTATACATTTGTCTGCTAGTTTTCCTGACCCAAATAGTCAAGGGCACGATTTAAGCACATCAGATTATCTAATTACGACGCGGTTTATTTATGATATGGGTAGAAATTTGAATTTATCGACTGCTGAGTGGAACATCGACCTGCCTCGGCAATAAGTTCGGAAACGCACTATCTCAAAAAACGTTTCAAAACGCCCTATTTCAGAATTCGTTTCAAAAACGCCCCATCTCAGCAGCCGATTCAAAAACGCCCTATAACACCACATTTTCAATACATTTTGAAGTGACACAGGACGTTTTTGAACCTTTCTTCAACCAAATTCTGAGATAGAGTGTTTTTAAATTTGAAATTGGGCGTTCTTGTAAAATTTCTTGAGATGGGGCGTTTCCGAACTGGCTACCGACATAGGTCGATCTTCCACTCAGCAGTCGATATGTAAATGTAATGGTGGACCTAACAAATTATAAAGCTGGAGAAGATTTGTGGGCTACAAATTTTGTGTGGAGCAGCATCGAAGAAATATCTTTTTCCACTTTGCAACAAAGTATTTGCATCCTCAGAATTGAGCAAGATAGCGGTTAGTATATTGACTGTTCCATGCACTTATGGTGCTTCATCTAAAAAAAAAAAACGAAACACATTATCTATTATCTGCAGAATAATAATAATTCTGTAATATTCATTTGCACATCTGCAGTATTTCGGTTTGCCTACAGTTAGGCGCAAGCTTTAAAGAAATTCCATGTCAGTGTCACTCAAGTATGTGCTGTAACAAGGATAGTACCGGGTGACTTTTTCAAAGCAATTGCTTTGAATTCATTTTTATAACGCCTAACAGAGTAAATCCTGGTCTCTTTTTGTGCTGACAACAAAATCGAATCAGGGCGCCGATGAACAGTTGAAAAGTGCTACTATTTTCACATCTATTCCACTCTAACTTAGGTAGACTGCACTTGAAAAAAAGAGCGCTCGCCCTCAGCACGATTCCCAAATTCTGGATGATGACATTCCTTCTACCTCGAAAAGGGCAAAAACCCGTGCAACTTTTGACCAATTCAAAGATGCGACAAATGAATCTACAGAAATAGTTTTTGAAGAAATTAATACGGAAATACAGATTTGAAAAAATCGGAAAACAAAAGTTGTGAGGATGTTTTAAAATATCGGGGGAAAGCTAAAGATTTGCCCCTTCTTAGAAGTCTTTCAAGGCAAATTTTAAACATACCAGCTAGCTCAGCAACTAGTGAAAGAGTTTTTTCTGCGTCAGGCAGAATTCTGGAAGAAAGACGTACACGACTGCTCACAGTGGTTCGGATCGCAAATCTAGCTGGACGAAACTATTTAAACAAATACTCGTTGATGGATCTTTACACCACTTCTTACCTAGGGGATTTTTGAGTCACTGATTACGAATCTGAAGTCACTTATCAAAAATTCAAAATGGCGGATCCAATATGGCGGACGAAAATTAAAAAAAAATCGGTAGATTTCTATGAAACTGGGTATCTGGGGGTTTTCTAGGTCGCTGATTACATATCTAAAGTCATTTACCAAAAATTCAAAATGGCGGATCCAATATGGCGGACGAAAATTTAAAAAAATCGGTAGATTTCTATGTAACTGGGTATCTGGGGATTTTCTGGGTTGCTGATTACGAATCTAAAGTCATTTACTTAATTTATTTTATTTACTTCGGAACGAGCATTTTCATCAGATATTTCTTTCAATTTACTAATCACATAATCACGGACACCTTGTTGTCTTTTAGAAGTTTCAGCAACACCAAATGTCAAACAACTCACTTCTTAAGATTTTATTTACCATGACTAAAATTTAAGATCACAGCAAGAAACACAAATAAATTTCAGAAAAAATTTTATAACAGCGCTTAAAGATTTGCATGCCTGTTGTATAATTTTTTTAATTTCAGAAAGCAGAAAATTCGCGAGGTACTCTTACATAACCAAAGGTTTTATAACTCCAAGTATTTTTCTGTTTTCGTCCAGCTAGATCTGCTATCCGAACCACTGTGCTGCTTGGTGAAAACCTCGACAAAATTTTATTTTTAAACAAAAATATCAGCTAATGTAATTTTAATATTACATACGTTGAATAAATATTGATACCAATTGTTTTTTGTACTTGTAATAGATACATAAGTATGTATGTATATCCGAAATTTGTTAAAATAATAATAGTGCCTTCAGCCCTTGCTAGGCGTTTGGCCAAGCTTTTGTAATAATAATTGTGTGATAAAAGGCTATTTATATGAAATACTATTTATATAAATAAAGTTTAAATTTCAAAAAAATGTCCGTGAGAAACCGTGCGTGAGCGTGCGTGATTGAAAAAATAGGCGTCGTGAGCGTGCGTGAAGGTGATTGAAAAAAATATAGAAGGACGTGAGTGTGCGTGATTTAAAAAACCATCAACGTGAGCGTGCGTGAACGTGAACCAAAATTACTCACGGGCCCATCTCTATTAGGAATCTCTTCAATAAAGAATACGACGGGAGAATACTTCCCAAAAAATTGCACCGACAGAGGATAGGGTAACAACCTTTTCAGATACCCAGACCCCGAGATTGAAAAATGGAATTACTATTCTTCATTTTTGTTGGTTTTACTGACATTTCTTAACAAAACTTTAACTCAAGGTCACAGTCTATCGGAAAACATTTGACGAAGCTTGACTATCCTGGGCTAAAGGCACAAAAGTAACCCCGAGAATTTGCCACAAACCCTGAGCCCCGAGATTTGATCGGAGACCCATGAATCCCAAGGTGAAAAATCCAATCTGGCAACCTGAGCCCCGAGATTTGATCGGAGACCCATGAATCCCAAGGTGAAAAATCCAATCTGGCAACCTTAGCTGAGGATGAAACCATAAATTCCGCTAATTCATTTGACGAAGCATCTTCCACATCATTCTCCTTTCAATTATTTTCGGAGTGAAAATGACAATAAAAAATTTAGCGTCTGTGACTAGATTTTGATTTCGCTCGTGTAATATGATGTATTGTTGCAAAAATAAGTATGTTTGTATAATATGGTTTTTGTTTTAAGTTTAAATCTATAAATATAAATGTGAATGTCGGTTTGTTTATAACTTCTGAACTGCGGCACGGAATCGTACGAAACTTTGCACACTTATTTGCTTTTACCCCAGGAAGGTCACAGGCAAAGAGAAAAATAGGCAGTGCTGGAAAAGAGGGTGTGGCACCTCCTTTACTAACTTATATTTTCATATTGTATATCTCTCGAAATATTTGTGGTACAGCATTGGAACTTGCTGTCGAGATAAATAAAATTAATTCCATAATCATGGGGAAAAAATGAGCGGTATTGGAAAAGGGGGCGTGGCACCTCCCATAGGCGTGAACTATTTTATCAGCTGTAACTTCGGAACCGTAAGTCACATAAACTTGAAATTTGGTTTGCAAACATATCTATGGTAGGTGCTTGTAGTAAGGTATATATAAATGAGTTTGAAAAAGGGGGCGTAGCACCTAACATAGGCTTGGAATTTTTTATCAGCCATAACTTCAAAACTACAAGTCACATGACCACTTTAATTCCTTCTAACGTGGGGCGAAACCCGCGGTTAAAGGCTAGTTTATTATAAAATTCATAAACTTTTGCAGAACTAGGTATTTGTTCACTAAATTTTATATGACATATTTTATACCCAACTTTTGGGTAAATACCCGGATATTTACCCAATTTTCGCATTTTACCGGGTATTTACCATTTGGGTATTTATTACTTATCCCATCTCCCAAATCCAATTTTACGGAAAACTAATTTTACACTCCTGAAATACTCATAGTGGGTCTTCAACTTCGCTTGGAAAAAATCCCACTTTTTCGACCTATACATCGTGATACGGTCTAATGTAATACGTCCTATGTATTTACATATATCGCTAGCTTAGAATGAAAAGTTGCTAAATCCCATTCTGCAAATTTTACAGAAGAGGAAAAAACTTCTTATAGCCATTTTCTTCTAGTATTTCGCAAAGCTTTGAATTCTACATTTTGCCTATTTAAAGCAAAGAAATACTCCATACGAATCAGAGGGATTCGATCTTTATTAAAAGATTTCGTACTGTTTTCGCCTTATCGGATTTTCGGTGCTTCTTTTGGATTTAGAAAATTTTCCGTTCACTGAATATAAACGAGAATAAATAAAACAAGTACCTTTATCCTTTTCGAAACAATGCATTTTAAATTTTTTCCGGCCTCCTGTATCAAAATATGAGTTTTCATAAAAAGTGGACTTAGCAACTTTTCACTCTAAGCTAGCGGTATGTTTTAGTTTTAGAGGTATTGGCAGATATTCATAGTCATATTTAGTACTCAACTAAGTCGAAACTATTCTAAGTCACAACTAAAGCTATTCATAGTCGCCTTAGTTTCGACTTTTCTGGCTAAGTACCAACTTAAAATTTAGTTTCGGCTGCAGCTGCAACTAAGTCGTAACTAGGAGGAAGTATTTTATCAAATTAAGGGAAAACAGACGAAATATGTAAAAATTAAGTTGGTAGAGGGTGATTTTGATAATATTGAATAATCTCCAATTAAAATTTACAAAGATCGATCCATTTTAATCGGAAGATGAAATTAAATGCGTATTACAATTCGAATAAAGCTACATCACAATTTTATAATTGGAATAATTTAGATAAATTTTCAAATAATAAGTCAGTTTCACGCTAGTTCTTCTATCTACTATTTGTATGTTTCACAGCATGCTTTCGATAAACATCGACTTCACATCACTGCGGTTGTTCTGGCTATTTCACACAATTAACAAAAAAATGATATCTTATTCTTTTGCATAATCATGCAATGAAAATAAAAATTACATAAACGGATGACCAAACTTGATATCTATACATATAATAAAATTGTAACAGGTCGATGTCTGTACATTATAGATATTAAGGAAAAATTAATGTGGATGGTCTTTTTTAGAGCACCAGAACCCAAATCAACCATTTTTAGAATTTTTGTCTGTCTGTCTGTCTGTCTGTCTGTCTGTCTGTCTGTCTGTATGTTTGTTCGCGCATCACTCGAAAACGAATGGATGGATTTGAATGCAGTTTTCACCGATGTATTGCTAGAGGTCTAAATTAAAATTTAGGAAGAAAAAAATTAGAGAGTTGCCACCTGTTTGAAAGTTGGAGTTTAAGTAAATTGATAAGAAAAAATGAATATTGCAATATGGGCGTCAAAAGAAAGAGAATGAAGAAGGCTTACAGCCAGAAATATTTTTTTAGAGTTGCCACCTGTTTGAAAATTTACATTTAATTTAATTTATAAGATAAATTGAATATTGCAATATGGGTATCAAACTGAAAGGGTTTAGGAAATTATATTGCCGAAAATATTTTTAGGGAGGGCTGCCACCTGTTTGAAAAATTTGATTGAATTAAATGATAAAATAAATGAAATCTAAATCTACATCTAGATATCTATACATATAATAAAATTGTAACAGGTCGATGTCTGTACATTATAGATATTAAAGAAAAATTAATGTGCGGGGTCTTTATTAGAGCACCAGAAGCCAAATCAACCATTTTTAGAATTTTTGTCTGTCTGTCTGTATGTCTGTATGTTTGTTCGCGCATCACTCGAAAACGAATGCATGGATTTCAATGCAGTTTTCACCGATGTATTGCGAGAGGTCTAACTTAAAATATAGGAAGAAAAAATTAGAAAGATGCCACCTTTTTGAAAATTGGAGTTTAAGTAAATTGATAAAAAAAATGAATATTGCAATATGGGCGTCAAAAGAAAGAGGCTAAAGAAGGCTTACAGCCAAAAATACTTTTTTAGATTTGCCACGTGTTTGAAAATGTACATTTAATTCAATTTATAAGATAAATTGAATATTGTAATATGGGTATAAAACTGAAAGGGGTTAGGAAATTATATTGCCGAAAATATTTTTAGGGAGGGCTGCCACCTGTTTGAAAAATTTTATTGTATTAAATTGATAAAATAAATGAAATCTATATCTACATCTATACATATAATAAAATTGTAACAGGTCGATGTCTGTACCTTATAGATATTAAAGGAAAATTAATATGGTGGGTTTTTATTTAAGCTACAGAAGCCAAATAAACAATTTTTGAATCTCTGTCTGTCTGTATATTTGTACGCACATCAGTCGAAAACATGGAATTGAATGCAGAGTTTTCACCGATGTATCGCTAGAGATCTAGCTTCCAATATAGAAGAAGAAATTAGAGAGTTGCCACCTGTGTTTAAAATTTCAGTTTAGGTCAATTGATACGGTAAAGTGAATACTGCAATATGGCTGTCAAAAGAAAGAAATTTACAAAGGCTTACAGCTGAAAATATTTTTGGGGAAGGTTGCCACCTATTTGAAAACTTTAATTTAATTTAATTGATAGCATAAATTAAATATTGCAATATTGGCATCAAACTAAAATTGTATTCATTAAAATTTGTAAAATAAATGAAATATTCTTGAACTTTAATTCAGTTAAATTTATAATATAAACTAAGTGTTGCCATATGGGAATCAAACGAGAGTATTTGAGAATATGTTAAAGAAAAATTAATAGGGGGTTTATTAGATCAACAGAAGCCAAATATAAAATTTTGGTATGTTTGTCTGTGTGTTTGTAAGCGCATCACGCAAAAGCTAATGTATGGAGTTAAATGCAGTTTTCACCGATGTACATCTTGCTAGAGCTCTAATTGAAAATATAGAATCCATTTTTTTTTTTTTTTGTTTTAGTTTATCGTCGATCATTATTCCTAGATATTTGAACGTATTAACTTTTTCCAGTGTGTCGTAGCTTATATTTAGAGTTAGCAACGGACCGTTCTCAAAATTTCGCCTTGATATAACCACAAACTTTTTTTTTTCTGTGTGGAAGGTTTTTCGCTAAAAAAAATTAAAACTTTTCGTTGTTGCTGCCAAAAAATTAAGAAATCTGAGACGTCGCGTTTTACAATTTCATACAGTTCTCTTTACAATGTATTTCACTAAACTACTAAACGGCTGCACCGACTTGGTTCATATTTGGCAACATCTTGAAAATAAATATTCTGACCAAAAATTTACTCGGTATGTAGCTCGGGATATTCCTAAAATTCTTATACAGACTAACCGCCCAATTCTATGTTTTCTTGATAAATTTTTTGTAAAGAAATTTCATCAAGATTTGTATCAAGCAAAAGCTTCGTTCGCATTCTGTGTCAATATTTATATAACAAAAGCTCTACGATTTCCACATTAGTGGAACTGATTTCCACATGAGTGCAACTGATTTCATTGTCACATATGAAAAATATGAATTTAAAAGCGAAAAAGCTTTTGACTTCCGTATCCGAGTAGGTAGAGATGTCGACTATAATTCCGTGTGTCGCAGGTTCAAATGCCGGCACATGGAGTATTTAATTGTTAGAAACAAATTTATTAAGATACAAAATTTATACATTTCACATGAAATTTCAATTTGTCAATAGCATTTTCAATCTTGATAATTTATCAAGAAAAGGGCTTTTGATTTCTGTGCTAGAATACCAATTCTTGATAAATAATAAAAAATTGACAAATTATAAAGATTTTAAATTTATCAAGTACACAGAATCGGGCTGTAAAAAACCAATATATCTCTAAACCCAATTACGCTGGGAACTGAAACTTAGCACTGATGTATATATTGCAAATGCATTGGGAAAGGGGGCGTGGCTCCTTCCTTCCATACAAACTGAACTTCCCATATAGCTTATCTCTGGAACTACTTACGCTAACGTCCTGAAATTCTACACAGCTACAGTTTTTATCAATACCGTACTTATGGCGAAAAGTGGTAATTATTGGAAAGACTGCATCGATATACATTTACGTAAACGCGCAAGTATCACTCGATTGGGAACAATTTCCTTCTAGATTTCTAAATCCCATTGAAATATTGTAACTTTGTTTTTAGTTTTTAGTAAAAGGTAAAATTTATGTGAAAATTTTGAAGAATTTTTTTAAATTTTGCACAAAGAATGGAGCTTTGATTTTTCGGGTTTCGTTATAGACTGCCCTATATCTACATACCTATTTGCATAAAATGATAGCCGTTTTCGTTGTTCGGAATAAACTCAAAAACCACTGAATAGAGTTCCGTCAGATTGTCGGAGGTTATCTGACATACATATATTACATGCTACTAGAAAACTCGCTAAGTGGTGCTGGAGTAGAGCTATTTATAAAAATCGTATTTATTAACCGATTTCGTTCAAATTTTAAATGTGAGCTATGTACCTGTATGATGGAAAATTCTTTTGATAAAAATTTACCCGATTAGTGCCGCTGGAGTTAAGGTTGAAATTCATAACACGTATTCATTTTATGGTAAGCAATGGTTTTGCAGAAAATTAACCCAATGGATGGCGCTGCAGCCGAAATGTATAGAAACCCCGTGGTTGGTCTGCTTTGGCCCTATGTTTAAGTTATACGAATTTAGTTTTCAGATGTCTAAATGAAGAATGGGGTTAAGTTTGTAAAAGTGGTGAATTAACAAGGAAAGATCACCGTAGGTATATCAATTGCTCCATTTGAAAGATACTTAACAGATCACACGACTCATTTAGCAATGTACCGGAAAACTTTTCATCCTATAGGACAGCGAGGATTCTTGGCCCTCCTATAACAGAAAACTCACTTCTGTGCTCTTGAGTTTCCCTATAAGAACTTTTATTGGCATACGCATCGCACCAATGTTGTAGTTGCAAGATCATACAAAAAGATTACGGATGCTTGGCAGAGATCTCACAGGTGGAAATAAGACCATTGGTAAAGCTCATGACACCAAAAGAGATAGGTATTCCATATGGAATCACAGCGTTACTATTATTGGCCTATGTGTGAGGAGGATACTGCACCTTAGTGGTTTCAACTTAAATCAAAAATTTTGACTTTACAGACTAATTTTGTTTTTAAACGCTCTTTTGCATTGGCCAACCAAAAGCTCTTATTAGGCGCCGCGAAGTAAGCGGGCATTGGCTAGTTATTTAATAAAAATGTAATTTTTCCAAATTATCGTAAAGAAAAGTCGATACATTTTCACACTCGTTTTGCTATACCGTAAACTAAGTCGAAACTACTTAGTAGAAGTCTGAAATGCGACTGTGAATAGAGGTAAATTTTAAGTTGGTACTTAAATTTAAGTTGCAACTTTGTTAGTTTCGACTTAGTTGCTGGACTATGAATACGCGCCATTGTTTTTTCTGCTTTGCTAGACTTCAAAATTTAAATTTTTTTGCAAAACCAAAAGATTTTCTACGTCTTTTCTTAAGTATTTTACCAGATAAAGAAAGTAGGCGCATACTAGTTGCAGAGGATAGAGTAATGATCAATATATTACACTTGCAACATTTTTAAATCATTTTCCCGTTGGTGAATCTACAAAACGGGTCAATTTAGGACTCGGAGTGGTTGCTAAAATATTCAATCTGCACATCGCACGTTTAATAATTATTAATATAATATTAATATATATTAATATGTATTATAATATAATATTAATATTAATAATTATTATAATATGAGACATTCTTTTCATATCGGACACCAAATTTGGTATCGCACTTTCGATTGGCTCAAAAATTTTTGTATGGGTTCTATATATGAAATAAGCTAACACGTATTCGAGGAATTTTTTTTCGCTTTTTCGTGATTCTGACTAATCATGTGCTTCTTCAAATCGTTATATCTCGGGTTCTGCTCATCGTAGAGACTTCATCTTAACGTCATTTGAAAGCTAAGCTCTTCTACATATATATAAGATGGTCACGATTGTCCTAAAGCTAACTTAGCTATTAACAGTTGAACTTTTTGAAGTTGATTTGCATAGTGAAGACCAGTAAATTAGGGATTTAAAATTATACCATCGTAATTCTTGTTTAATTCTCTATAGGTGGTTAAAAAAAATGGCGAAGATATGTGTTTTCCGTCTGTCTTTTTGTATACCAATTGTATGAACTATTGTATTGTATGTCCCACAAAACTGAAATTTTGAAATAATTCCAATTTCCAAATATTCTTTTTCGGCCTATATAATTTATCGGGCTCTGTGCCGATAGCCAAGCCCGTGCCCATCTCTAATTACTATACCTTTTAAATTTTTAACTTCATTCGCTAAAGATCTTTGGTTTTCTTTACAGTTCCGCAGCAGCATTGTGCAGGCATTGCATTTTTTACTAAATAAATTCAGCTTATGAAAATCGTAAACAACATACCGTTAGCCACAGAAGCCTCCAATTTCTTTTGTAGATTTGTAATGAAAGCACCCTGTTCTGGTAAACTATTGTTCGGAGAACTTTTCTTTGCTGTCACCGATTTTACATCCGTTGTGTTTCCACATTCTTTGCTATTATCTAAATTCGAACCCTCTGGAGATTTCCGCTTGCAAACCTCCTCAGATTGGCTAGAACTAGGTTTATCCTCACTGTTTTGCCGCTCTTGTAAAAGTTGTGTACGCATCATTTGTTGCAATAACTGCAAGCTATTGTTTTGATCAGACATTGCCTGGGGAGGCGCTACTTGGCTCTCAGCTGAGGTCAATCCTGGACCATTGTGGTCTTCAACAATGGCTTCTTTAATAATTATTCGCTGTTCTTCCACATTTTTTAAATTTTCTTCAACACAAACATTTAACTCCCCACTTTTGGTAGTTTCAGGTAGTACATTTTTTAATTCGTTTTGGCGCAGTTCGTTATTTGAACGATTTCCCTTATTTTTTGGTCTATTGCGTTGACGAGCTTTCTTCTTTTTTCCATCCATAATCGTTAAAAAAACGGTATTTATTACAAAGTTATGCAATTGTTTCAACAATATGCGAAATCAAATGCTTGCATATATATTTATTTATACTGTTCACTTTGAATTTTTGCCACCGAATGCAAGCTGCGTCTGACAAACCCAATGCATTAGGTGCCCTCACATCTAATTTAAATCTCAGCAAATTTCTTGTACTATTGTTAGTATTGTACATACAATGCATATTAGAGAACTACAAGCCCAATGAATATTTCTTTTGGTTATTTGTTGTCGCTGCTTAATCTTTGTATTTTCAGTCTGTCGTTCTTTTCAGTGCTTGCATTGACGATGGTTTTTTGCAAATATCGTTGTTGCATCTGCATAAAAGTAAATTATATTAACGCATCCACATATATTTATATACATATGGCTCATTTCACGGTGACGGATGTGACATTTCCACTCACATTTTAAGGCTTAATTCTTAAACTGTAATATACGAGGTATACACAATGCCTAGAAAAAAAATATCAAAAACAATTTAATCCAAATGAGTTATATGAACTTTAGTCACTGTGACGTGTGTGACGAGTACTACTTACTTGTATCAGAGTTTTTCTGCTAATTATGTCTTCTGCCTATGATTTTAAATAGTTCGTTGTATAGTTAAATAAACATTTTCAACATTTACGCCAAAGTTACTTACCTCTATTGGAAATTATAGAATATATCGAGCCCTAACCGCCAAAATAACGTAAGCGACATTTTTAACAAAATTTTATTTTTGATGCAGAAATGCATCTAGATGCTCTAGGAATATTTCTGCATCAAAAAGAAATTTTTGAAAAAAATGTCGCTTACGTTATTTTGGCGGTTAGGGCTCGATATGCTCGAAACTCAACTGTGACGGGTATGACTTGACTTTGTGATGGGTGTAACAAGTTGGGTATGAATTCGCAAATACATATTATTAGGCAACTAAACTAACTTTATCTCTCAAAAAATCGGACACATAAAAGATTCTTCCACCTAAAGACGAGATAATCCTTGATCGGACTCTTCATCCCCACTGTCTGTCTGAGTCATTGTAAAGTACCTTATTTTTTATAGTACTACACTTTTAAAGAGGCTGTTACCTGTCAAACCGTATGAGTTACTGTTTTTTCCCTGACAAGTGAAGTAATGGTTTCTTTTTATCCGTGACAGCATAGCTTAAGTTTTCCCATCGCTCGAGCAACATATCTTTATAATTAGCTTTATCATCGGTGATCACAAACAGATATATGATACATTTCAGATCAGCAGATAAGTAACGG
>NW_023458559.1:25400589-25404564 GCF_013731165.1 Rhagoletis pomonella | reverse complement strand
CCTTCTCCACCTGATCTTTCCATCGCAGTGGGGGCCTCCCTCTTCCTTTGCTAACACCAGCGGGTTCCGCGTTGAATACTTTCAGAGCTGGAGCGTCGGTGTCCATTCGAACGACATGGCCAAGCCAGCGGAGCCGCTGTATTTTAATTCGCTGCACTATATCCATGTCGTTGTAAAGCTCATACAGCTCATCGTTCCATCGTCTGCGGTACTCGCCGTCGCCAACGCGTAAAGGCCCGTAAATATTCCGCAAAATCTTTCTCTCAAACACTCCAAGAGCCGCCTCATCGGATGTTGTCATTGTCCATGCTTCTGCGCCATATACCAGCACTGGGCATGATGACTGACTTATAGAGCGTGGTTTTCGTACGTCGAGAGAGGACTTTATTCCTGAATTGCCTACTCAGTCCAAAGTGGCACTTGTTGGCAAGAGTGATTCTGCGTTGGATTTCAATGCTGACATTATTTTCGGTGTTAATGTTGGTTCCCAAGTAAACGAAATTCTCTACTTTCTCGAAATTGTAACTGCAACAGTGACGTGGGTGACTGTGCTGACTGTTTGTTTGATGACAGGATATACTTCGTCTTGTCCTCGTTTACCACCAGACCCATTCGCTTTGCTTCCCTATCCAACTTGGAAAAGGAAGAAAAAGGAAGAACAGACTTCGCGGTTTTTGTTACCGATGATGTCGATGCTATCGGCATAAGCCAGCTATTGCACGCTCTTGTAGTAAATTGTTCCTGAGCGGTTCAGTTCTGCAGCTCTTATTATCTTCTCCATCATCAGATTAAAGAAGTCACATGAAAGGAAGTCGCCTGTCTAAAACCGCGTTTTGTGGCGAACGGCTCGGAGAGGTCTTTCCCAATTCTGACGCAGATGGTGGTATTTCTCAACGTCATTTTACACAGCCGTATGAGTTTTGAGTGGATGCCAAATTCAGACATATCGGCGTATAGGCCACTCCTTTTAGTGCTGTCAAAAGCGGCTTTAAAGTCGACAAATAGGTGGTGAGTGTCGATCCTTTTCTCGCGGGTCTTTTCCAAGATTTTGCGTACTGTGAATACCTGGTCTATGGTGGATTTGCCAGGTCTAAAGCCACACTGATAAGGCCCAATCAGTTCATTGAGTTGATGCATGCACTTTATCAACTCCTCGCCGCCGTACTTGAATAGCTCAGCTGGCAGGCTGTCAGCTCCAGCAGATTTGTTGTTTTTCAGCCGCGTTGTTGCTATACGTACCCCGTCATGGTCAGGCGGTGGAACGTCGACTCTGTCATCATCGACTGCGGGCTCGGGTTCTTCTTCTCCACAACTTTCCGTGCTGCTACCATTTAGTAGGGCGGAAAAGTGTTCCTTTCATAATTTAAGTACGCTCTGCACATCAGTTACTAAGTCGCCATTATTGTTCTTACAGGAGTACGCCCCGGTCTTGAAACCTTCCGTAAGTCGCCTAACTCTCTAGTAAAATTTTCCGGCATTCTTCCTGTCGGCCAGCATTTCAAGCTCTTCGCACTCAAGTATTTCGGCCTCTCTCTTCTTATTGCGGCAAATACGTCTCGCTTCCCTCTTCAGATCCCTATAGCGGTCCCACATAGCGCGCGTTGCGCCCGATCGCAGCGTGGCCCTGCAGGTGGCATCTTTTTTCTCTGCAGCTTCCTGACACTCCTCATCGTACCAGTTGTTCTTTCGGGCTCGCTGAAATCGAACTAATTCTTCGGCGGCGGTACTTAATGAGTGGGAAATGTGGTTCCACTGCTCGCATATGTCGGTTTGTTGAAGAGCGCTCTCTGAGAGTAGGTGTGAGAGGCGAGTAGCGAAAGCGCTGGCTGGTCTAAAACACTGGAAGAGTGCCTTCCGTCTATCACAACATGATCGATTTGGTTTCTCGTTTTTCGATCCGGAGATAGCCACGTAGCTTGATGGATCTTTTTATGCTTTAACCTAGTACTGCATACTACCATGTTTCGGGCCCCGGCGAAGTCGATCAGCCTCAATCCGTTGTCGGACGTTTCGTCGTGGAGGCTGAATTTTCCGACGGTGGTTCCAAAGATCCCTTCTTTGCCCACCCTGGCATTGAAGTCGCCAAGCACGATTTTGATATCATGACGGGGGCAGCGCTCGTACGTGCGCTCCAAGCGCTCATAGGAGAGATCCTTGGATGCCTCATCCTTCTCTTCCGTCGGGGCATGGGCGCAGATGAGCGAGATGTCGAATAATCTCGCTTTGATGCGGATTATGGCTAGACGCTCGTCCACCGGGGTGAACGACAGTACTCGGCGACGGAGTCTCTCTCCCACCACTAATCCAACTCCGAATTTGCGCTCCTTTACATGGCAGCTGTAGTAGACGTCGCAAGGCCCCAGACATTGTTTGCCTTGCCCCGTCTAACGCATTTCTTGGATGGCGGTGATGTCAGCTTTTGTCCTTACGCGGACATCAACCAGCCGGGCAGAGGCACCTTCCCCATTAAGCGTCCGGACATTCCAGGTGCATGCCCTCAAATCGTAGTCCTTTAAACGTTTGCCGTGGTCGTCTCATCCGAGGCTTTGCCTTGCTTCTTCACTGGAAGTGGTTTTTACGTGGCGGGTCCCAAACCCAGCGCACAACCCATTGCTGGGACGAGGGTGGTTTCGCAACCAAATACACGTTTATATAGCGAGCCGCTTGCTCCAAGCACACACCCGCTTGCAGCCGCACCTACTGGTGAACAGACGCTGCAGACTTTAGTGAGCCCTTAAACCGAATAGGTCGGAGTGGCCCCACCGAAGCTCCCTCTCTTTCTGCCGGGGCCCAAGGCTCCACTCGGATTGGTTACCGCATCTCGCGCATGAGTTGCTCACGTTGCCCAGAGTGCCCGAACGAGGACGCAAGATTCGGGATTGAGTATAGCCATGCAACTGTAACTGCATACCCAGCGCAACGACTATACCCCATTACACTCCAACTATACCCCATTGCACTCCCTCATAATACTGTGGTGAAAATTTCAATATTTGAAATGACATAACGAAACGCCGAAACACGTACACTTAATGCATACTTTAACAATAAAAAATAACAAATCTTTTGCAATTTTTTTCTATTTGTATTACAGCCTGTTCTTTTACCTCAACGCCAAATACTATTGATTAGAATCTATGCATAAATAATAATGTTTTGAATGGAATGTTTTGAATGAAAATGTCCAATAATTTTTTTTATGAAACAGGAGCAGGAAATAATGTTACTCATACGCCATATCGTACATAGGCGTACTTGTACATACTCGTATATGGCATATGAGTAACGCTACGCGCACTGCAGCCGGCATCGGCCGAATTGTGCTCGGCCGATATCGGCTATATGCGGGCGATATGAATAAACATTTAGTCTGTTCCTTTGAACTTCGGACTAAAACCTGTGGAACTGTCAAACTACAATTTTACGCTCTCAAATGAGAGTAAAAGGAGAACAGATGCAGAAGTGGATAGGCACGCAAAAAGCACTATTTCCTGTAAAAACGTCAGACGGTTTGTTTACATGTCATTGGTACTACACTGATTTGGCTGAAATATATATTTCGTTGTTTACTTCCATTTTTTTAACAAATATAAGGTTCTTTGCTTTCACCGCTTTCTGTTTTTGTTTGCACATGTAAATCAGCTGATCGTTTGACACTTTTCATGAACTTACAGGAAAAGAAACTCCGGACTAAATCCAGTAACTTCTGACTAGGAACAGTTGCTCAGTTACTCTCTCAAATGTGTTCCCACTTACAGGTTTTATGTCAATAGGAACGACTTCCTGTAAGTTCTGACTAAATCCTGTAAACCGGACTGCTATTGGAACAGACTAATTTGTGATTATATGAGCGCTCTCACACATAAACCGATACCCGAACCCACAGTATACAGTAATCCAGATAGACAAAACAAAAAATGTAAATATACTTATTTGACAATTTGTTTGAATGTATTGGTTGATATTTTTTTACAG
>NW_023458559.1:25386544-25400489 GCF_013731165.1 Rhagoletis pomonella | reverse complement strand
CCTTTCAATCGCATGCGTTATCATATGCGAGCATTTGGTCCGCTGGGCAGAGGTGGGCAGCTTCGACAAGGATTTTTTGTAGTGTGCGAGAAATTGATGTCACTGTGTGCGTGCGTGTATACGCGAATATGCCCGCCGGGCAGGCGCCGCCCAGGTGTGATTTAAACCACTTAAATACAAATTCCTAACTGTGTTGCAAACGTAATAGAATACCTAAAAGCTGTATTGAATCTCAAACTTATTAATCAAAGTTTTTTATAAATATTTCGAATAGCACATTAATTAGTTAATTAGTATCACAGAAATACTCAATATGCATAAGAGATACAAATTAGTTTTAATAATAATGGTTTTAGAAAACGAAGGAGTAACAGAAACTTTAGGTTCATTCCTTATTTTTTTGGACTAAAATCTGAAAAGTGTCAAAATGCCAGAGCGTAAGCAAAATGAGCTCTCTAAATGAGAATAACAGGAAAAGTAAAGGAACGCAAAAAACCAAATTTTTAGTCCACAAAATGGCAACAACAATACTAACGTCAAATAAGAATGAAAATGTATCTACAAAACACATTCACACAAGCACAAGCACAATAAACACTTAATATATCAATTAGTTTTTGCCTCCTTCCAATTTCAATTCACTTTTTTTACTTTTTAGATTTATCACTTTTTGTGTATTCTTTAATTTCCGTTAATTCAAATTCAGTTGTGTTTGACACTTTTCAGGATTTCGCCAGAAAAAATTCTTCTGACTAAATCTGGCTACTTCGGACTGATGAGAGTCACTCTCACTGAGTGTCGCTCTCTAATTTTTGCTCTCATTTCCGAGTTAAGGAACGCTTTTTGGACTACATCTGACTACTTCGGACTTTTTCTGACTATTTCTGGGAGATACAAAAAAAAAAAATGGACGTACATTTACTCCAACTGGCCAAAGATCAGATGACAGAAGATTCGAATAGAAAGAGTCTGGAGCTCCAAGCTTGAAATTTACTCTCGTAATAGACTTGAGATCAGCATAATTTTTTACCAACTTGTAGCATAACAGTTGGCCCTTATTTATATTAGCATGTTTAGATACATACTCAACTATGCTATTAGCAGTGACTGATGCCTCAAATGAGGATAAATGCAGCCACCGCATACGAGCAGCAACTTTAAGTTCAGAATTTGCATTGGTACCAACAATATTCCGTCGAGTAGCTCGCCTATTAACTGGCGTCGTAGCTTTATTAATCTGAGAATTATTAATCTGAGAATTATTAATCTGAGAAGACAAATTTTTAGCTGCAGCAGATTCAGACTCTTGTTCAGAATTTAACATCGAGGCGTAAGAGTTGAAAGACGAAGAAGTCGGAGCGGACAAAGTTGTGTTAGCACCAACAATAGTATTAGCACCAACACCAACAGCGGCAATAAGAGAGCATTCCGTAGAAAATCTGGTAGACGAATCAGTAGGGCATTGTTTATCAGCAGCAGCAAGCGAAAGTGCGGGCATGACAGAATCCACAGAAGCAGCAGCGCCAGCAGTAGCAGTAGCGTTAGCAGCGTCGTCAACGGCGTCAATTAAAGTAGGAGCGGCAGACGAAGAAGAAGACGGAGTGAGAGTGAGAGGGCAACCGTTATGCATAATAGACAAGTCAGCATCAGCAATGTTTACAGCAGGCACGACGTTAATTGGCATATCTTGCATTTTGCGAAGCTCAGCTTGAAGACTATCAACCTTTTCAAGTAAGATATGTTTCTCATCAAACAAAGATTGAAGCAAAGAGATCACTCGTGCATTCTCAGCTCTGAGCCCAACAATTTCGTTGAGAACAACACTGAGGGTAGACTCCAACTCATTGCTATTCGAATGCCCTTTTGGTTTGTTTTTCTGAGCTCCAGCCGGCTCACCAGGCAGCGGTTGTTGTTTTACTGGAACATTCTGATGGGCATCGAGAGCAGCAGAGACATCCACAGCCGACAAAGGCTTGGTAGCGGTGTGGGGTGGAGGCGGAGAGCGAAGTGAGTCCCGCCGAACTTTAGTACAAGATGAGCAGCAAAATGCACGATCGGTTTTATGCAAAAAGTCAACATCGGCTTCCGATAAATTAACACACTTTAAATGAAAAAATTCTTTACATTTAACGCACTGAATTTTCTGGCGACCACGGTCGACCTTTTGCTTACACGTGCAAGGCATGCTTTAAGTGTTCAAGTAAAATTACAATATCGTTTAACTTTCGCAAAAAAACCATATACACGGCAATAATACAGAGCTTAGCGTAGACACGTCCGAACGGCTCAGCGACTTGAATGCAGCACAGTTTGCCTCAAAAAGTAAATTAGTGCAAAACAAGAAACAGCTATTTACAAATTAAATGAAGTATTTTTTTATTTACAAAATGGTATGCGTGCTTAGTTAATTACAGTATTTAAAGAAAAGGCCCTATACTATACTTGTTTAAACCAGCTCAGAACTAACCATATTTGATCTATCCCGGATGCCTCTATTTGAACTATCTAGGAACTGTTACTATATGAACTGTCTCAGAACCATCTAAGCCAGAGTCAGCTCAGAACAAGTTCAAAAGTTCTGCAGAGGGCGACAATTGTCACTTCGTAGAACATCGCCACGTTAAAAAGCATTGAGTTGGGATAGATGAAGAACCAGTACCGTCCCTTTTTAGGCTAGCTCAGCGCAAGTTCGGAACCAGTTTGGTTTGCTGCAGGGTATAGTTGAATTATTTTAATATCTATTGCAAAATTTTATACAGACAAGACTAAAAAGTAGAAAATAAATAATATTAAAACAAACTGTTTAATATACAACGCTTTTATAAATGGACTAAAAAGTAGAAAATAATAATTCTCAGTCCCATAGAATTTGTTGTGATAGCTTTTAATTTTGAAATTTTAGCAAAAGTCATTATAAACAATTTATGAGATTGAAAATGAAAAGCGTGGGGCGCATGTACTAGGCCAGAATTGATATGAAGGGTAATATATGTATGTATGTGGATATATAAATAACGACCGCTTAAAATTGATCTCAAATTTGTACTTTCTCTGTAGAAATTTTAGGTCTATGTTATGTAGTTTGACTATTGTCAATTAAATCTAATATTTTGTATTGCATGCGCCCCACGCTTTTCATTTTCAATCTCATAAGTTGTTTATAATGAGTTTTGCTAAAATTTCAAAATCAAAAGTTATCAAAACAAATTCTATGGGACTAAGAATTATTCTTTTCTACTTTTTACTCCATTTATAAAACCGTTGTATGTTAAACGTTTTTTTTTTTTTATTTCATTATTTTATTAATATTTGGCGCTACAATCGGAAACAGAAAATTTTACCAATGGCCTCTCTGTTTTGTATGTTACGCCAGTTTTTCGTACCAAGTATATAAAGGTTATTCTGCACTCGGATTCATAGGCGCCCTTTCTTTTCTCTACCGATCATGGGTGCCAAGGCGAAAGATTCCTTCGGCATTTTTCACGCACTCGTTAAACGGAGAAAATGCGTAACAGGATCAGCGAAAAAGTTCTCAAAAACCAACTTATAGTCATTTAAAACTTGCACTTTCTGATACTGACATTGAGTCAACTACAAAACTGCATACTCAAAATTTGGTGCCATTTGATGCAAAATCAACTATATTTCTATAAAAAAATAACAAAAAAAATTTATTATTAAAAGAAAAAAAACATTGTATTTTGAGTGTATGTATTTACAGATAGGTAAAAGTTTCAATATGTTTTGAAAGTGCCACGCCCCCTTTTCCAGTAGCCCCGAAATCTCTATACCGATTTCCAGGACACTACCACAAATACTTGCAGAGATTTACGGTATGAAAAATTCGATATGTATTGGTGATGCCATGCTTCCTTAGTATATCGAAAGTCTGCAGTAGATGTCCAAAATTTAAAAAAAAATCGGTACAGCCGTTCGCGAGATCACCTCTTTATATAATTAGTTTAGGTAACACAGGGCAACACCGATTTTTATGCGGCAAATGTCAAAGCTATTTTTGATAGACTTTTTTTGTGCTGATTACGAATCCGTAAGTATAAAGTTTCCATCAGCTCCAGATTTTGAAAAAAATTTCAAAAAAATGCGTTTTTTTCGTTATTTGAGCAGCTCTAGCAAGGAAGCAAAAGCTGATAGAACCTTCCTTCTTCTTCTTCTTCTTAATTGGCACTGTAACCGCCTAAGCAATTTTGGGACACTCGGGACCCATCATGGGGGAATTTCTATTGATCACCGTCTCCTACAGTCCTCGACTAATTGAGATCTAACAGAGGTAGAAGAGAGAATGGCCGCTTGGCTATCCGAGAATATATTCAGATATGTAAATATTTGGGAAAAAATTTAAGGTAATTTTTATGTCAAGAGATTTCGCACTAAATTTAAAAGGTTGCAAAACAAAAAGAGCAAAAATATGAAAAACAATATGCATTGATTGTAAAATATTCTAAGCTGTACGCAATAAATATGCAAAAAACAGGTATTTTTGCAAAACATGCAAAAATATGCACTAACGTTTGAATGCCATTCTAAACGAAATTTCATGATTCGTAAAGATCACTCAACCATTACCATTTTTCCTATTCATAACGAACTCAGAATTCATAAAATCTGGAAAAGCATTCGTAAGCCTTAATTACGAAAAAATTTGATCAATTTATTAATAAATTCTAAAACTACAGCTCTAGCTTTTGAATTTCTTTAAACTATCAATGAGTCTTAGAAAGAGGACTGTAACAAAATATGTTGATAATTGTTTTTTGTTTTAAAACACATTTGAATTAATAAAAATTACATATTTTAGTACAGTACACTATTCCGATTATCGCCACTGCTAGCCACCGCTGTTTTAAAAAAAAAAGATATAGCGAATTTTTCTATAGCCAAATGTAGATATCATTAATAAAAATCGGTGGATAATTTGCGCTTTTTGTAATTAAATTTTCTCGAAAACGTGTGATTATCTATGAACACGTACAGATACACGGCGTATGAGTAACCTTCCTTTCTGGTCATATCATACATATATACGGTGACCATTCATCCCGATTTTGGCGGGACAGTACCGATTTTAAGAAAATTGTACCGCTGAATATCTTTTAAAAGTCGGGACGTATAAATGTCTCGATTTTTCATATTTGTACCGATTAAGTCCCAATTTTCAATGTTTTCTTTAATAATTTAATAAGAGTTTCCCTGTACTCTGGCCCAAAAATAATTTTTCGTATAAACGTGGCAGCAATGTCGTTATCACAAAGAACATATAATAAAAGGGAGCCATAAACATAGCCAGAATCCTTATTTTCGATGATCTTTGGTTATGTGTTATTCTATCAAACTGGTACTCTCGCTATATTGGAGCCTACCATTCTTCTGTAATTTTTTTTAAAAAGGAAGTTATCAATTCGTCAGAATATTTTTTTATGTATGCTACTGCATATTTTTGGACATTTATATAATCATTATTTTAAACGAAAGGTGGTACCTCGGAGGTGGTCCCGTACTAATTTGGTTTAGGTCCGATCATTGGATCATTAAGAAATTAACGGTTATCTTAAATTTTTATATATTAGAAGTGCAGTCGGTATTGTTTTTTGCTTAAAAATCACTTGTATAATTATTTGCTCATAGATACGAAAAATATAAGTTGTGGATACAATGAAGAAAATATAAATTGGGAAAAGACATTTTAACATTCTTTGGCAATTATTTAATGTTTATTATTTTTTATGAAAAAATAGCTCGTTATCTAACAAAGACCCTGTATGTCAAAGTTTCAAACTTTGCACAAAAATTACCAAAGTTCGACAAAATGTTATCAAAGCTTTGAGCTCTTTAATTAGATTTCTCAAAAACATTCTGAGTATGCAGTTTTGTAGCCCATTCAATTCAAAGTGCAAATTTTAAGTAGCTGGAACTTACCGTAGATTTTTGGTAATTTTTTTTGTGGAAGATGTTGCTCATTTTCTCTATCCAAAGAAATTGTTACACATACTTTGTTTGGAGGAACATGCGCAAAAAAAATATCCGAAAATCAACGATAAAGCTTTAGTTTCCTCGAAAGCGGTAACATAAAAAAGCGGTCGCAACTTTACGTTGCGATGTAAATATTGCAACATATCAACTAAGATGACGGCAATACACCCTGTAATGTAATTTGACGGCACCATAATATTTCTCACGGCAAGAGTGACGGTGTAAAACTATTTATTAACGTTTTTTTGGCAACGTCATATTTGTAGCGGTGTATTAGAAAATTCGTTTACAATTCTTTTGACCAAAATAAAAGAATTAAATATACATTTCTATGAATTTTGAATAATAAAGTGGAAAGTGCATGGATGGCCGTAGAGGATGAAGTCATAATAAACTTTGTGAAAAGCAATGAATGCCTATACAACATAGTTTAGTTTAGTTTATTTAGTTTTTTTTTTTTAAGCGTAAAGTTACTTTACGTCCATTTAGCTTTACATTAAAGCGGTACCGCTATTAGCGTTAAGAATAGCGTTCAGTATGATACGGTCGTAATATTACGGCACCGCTTTTCGAGGAAACCAAAGCTTAAGCCAAGCTACTTCAATTTTTCACTTTATTGTACAACAATTTAGTGGGCTACAAAATTGCATACTCAAAAATATTCTAGAAAATCTGATTAAAATATTGATCAACATTTGTTAAAATTT
Organism: Rhagoletis pomonella; assembly: GCF_013731165.1. NCBI lineage: Eukaryota > Metazoa > Arthropoda > Insecta > Diptera > Tephritidae > Rhagoletis > Rhagoletis pomonella. The sequence goes on along the minus strand of NW_023458559.1, from coordinate 25,393,794 downwards.
GTCGAATTTTTATGAATGTTTTACAAAGTTTGAAATTTTGATGTTTTTTGAGATAGTAAGTTATAGTTTCATAATAAAATAAAAAACATTTTTTAAACAAAGAAAAGTAGCCAAAACTTGCTAAAATGCCTTTTCGCTATTTACATTCTCGCCACCGTACATATTTATTGTGTGTATACATTTTTGTCATCATTTTTCAAGTTTTTTCTCTTTGTTTTGTTAAAAAAAAAAACTTTTAAAAGATGTTGTCTTTTTATTCTTTAAACAATGTTGTAGGTTCGGATTCGATGCTTTAGAAATGTCCTGATTTTTGGCCGCAGAATTCTGATCACGTTATACATATAGTGTGTTCCATTAGCAGTCCGGTTTACGGGATTTTGTCAGAACTTACACGAAGTCGTTCCTAAAGACATAAAACCTGTATGTGGGAACACTTTCGAGAGAGTAAAAGCATAAACAGACGGCAGCTTTGATCCGGATCAACTCGTGATTAAGTCCGAGTAAATCCGGATCAACGCTGCCGTCGTTTAAGCTTTAACTAAGCAACTGTTCCTAGTCAAAAATTACAGGATCTAGTCCGTAGTTTTTTTCCTGTAAGTTCATGAAAAGTGTCAAACGATGGGCAGGGTTGCATTTGTAAACAACAACAGAACGAGGAGAAAGCAAAGAACCTTAAATTTGTAAAAAAAAAATGGAAGTACACAACGAAATATTTGAATATGTATAGATTTTAATAATTATTTAGTGATATTTTAGCCAAATCAGTGTTGTACCAATGACATGTAAACAAACCGACTGACGTTTTTACAGGAAATAGTGTATTTTGCGTTCCTGTAAACTTCTGCATTTGTTCTCCTTTTACTCTCACTTGAGATAGTAAAATTGTAATTGACAGTTAATTTTGTTATTTGCGGTTACTAATTTATTAATAAATTCGGTCTAAAAAATGCACTTTGTTTGTGAATTTCGGGGTGATTTCTTCGCAATTATACTGTGGATGGCGTAGCCGGAGTTATATGGACAATAAATGTTGAATACCTTTGGCAATAGAAAGTTGTTCTGTACAAAAATACTGTTTATCGTGTTTACATATCCGATGTCAAAATGCTAATTTTAGACCATATTCCAATCGTTCCCCAGGGGTATGTTGAAGGTTTCGAGGGATCAGATGTGACTTTTTACAAAGTGTGAACTGTGATCTTTCTAGTGGGTTAGATCTCCGCCATGTGCTGAAAATCGTACTAACCTAAAGGGCTACATGCCCAAAATCATTGCTACGTGTTCCTATTTAATTAAACTTTGTATGTATATTTATTCATTTCTGCAAAATTTTTAGTATTGATATAAGCAGATTATTCCGCATTGTTTACACATTTTCCTATGCGTTTTGGGATTTTTCTCTCGCAATTGCACCAAGATGACGTCACAAAAGTTACGCTCAAAAATCCTCTCTCATGGGCGCAATCTTGTAATCTTTCATTCTTGCTTACATACTATAAAGCCAAGTTGAGATTTTTTGAACGCGCTAATCTCGAGAATTACTAAACGGATTTTGGCAAGTTTTGTTCAGTATAACCTGTATCGATAGGAGTGTTATCTTTAGTATTTAGAAGTTCTATAGCAACAACGGTGGGCAAACGCGGCTCTTTGCTTAGCAACGTGCGGCTCTTTTTACTTTCCCTTTGCTTAGAACCTTTTGGCTGTTTTTACTTTTTAGAATACAAGTTTCTTTGCTGGACATTATTTTCCACTGTGTTTTTTTTATTTTATTCTTTTTATATAGACATACGCAAATTGAGAGCGGAACATTACCCGCAATTGGAGAATTAAAATGGGCTTTCTGACTTAATGCTCTTTAGCAAGATAATGGAACATTTGCGAAACTTGAATTTGTCTCTACAAAAAGAGAATAAAAATGTTTTTGATTTATCGCAAATTATTTTAAGTTTTGAAGCTAAACTATGTCTTTTTGTTCATGATCTCAAAAACATAATATTTCATCATTTTCCATATCTAGGAAAAAATATTGCACATAATTTAAAAGCAGATTTTGAAAAAATATTGGCCGATTTGAAATTATTTAAATGTACGTTTGCATACTTCAAAACCCCTTTCTTATACTATGTCTCCATTGTGAAATTTAATGAAGATTTAGCCCTCTGACGAGATTTGACGTTAAATCTTTTGAGATTTACCATATAAAATTAAATCTCGAAAGGCAGTAGACTTAAGTTAAATCTTCGTCAAATCTTCAATAATATTGATCAATAAGTACAATTTGTTGGATGTGGCAACCACAAATTCACATGCCATAAGTCAAATGACATTTGTGTTTTCAATATACAGTTGAGGACATTGAAATCTAGCCTATCATAAAAATATGAATTTTCGTATTTTTAGGGATTTTTATATTTTTGTTAGTTTGGGAGGAAAATTAGTAATACATATTTACATAACTTTGGTTGTAATAAAATTAAGAAAATATTATTTTAAAAACTAAAAATTAAAAAGAAATGTTTTATAGTAATATCATGCAGTCTTCTCCGCGCTGCGACAAAAAATTTATAAATTTCGGTAATGGCTCTGCTTCGATAACATTGCACCGAAAATCCTCTAGAACTCAGTTCGAATTCATGATATGCCAAAGGCCCACGATTGGATTTTCGGTTCCCTCCTATGAATAAGAGAGTTCTACAAAAATTTTTCTTTCCGCAAATGTTTTTTTACCGTTTTGATAATTTTTCTTAAATTCGGGAAAATGATTCGAAATATGGTACCATTCTTTACACTTTCCAAACTATATATTATAAATACATATTTACCACGAATAAGAAGCCAATAATATTCAGAATTCATATAATGAAATTCCGCTTGGTACCTTCCTTTTATCTGTCTGTATATCAATGTCCGCAACTGTATTTATAAAATCATACTTAAGCAAACGTCAAATATTTAAAAATGTGAACGTCAGACATATCTCGTTGTGGTAATGGAGACGGTTGTGATTTAGCAACTGGATTTATTAAATCTTAATGGATAAATCTCTCAATGGAGACATAGTATTATGTAACATAACTGAGGATGAATTTACAATATCCGAAATACTCCTTTGTACGAAATCGAAAAAGAGTTAAAGTTTTTGGAATTAAAAGAAGATAAAGCTCTGGAAATGTAACATAAAGCTTAGCCATTGCTTGAATTCCGGCAACAAGGACCAGATTTATAATATCCGCTTTAAAAAACAGCTGCGAGCCGTGTATTTTCCATTCCATTCTTATGAAATTCGTAAAGTCAAAATAGCGTTCACAATTTGTTGCATTTGCGTACTTGATAATTATTGAAAGTTATAAAAACTATCAGCTTTTTGTGTTCGCGTACGCAAAAAAACCCTCAAAGGGGAAATTGAAAGAACAAAGCAAGTAATTCTCAGCAAAAAAACCCGACTTCAATTCTCATATAAAAAAAATATGTATATATATATTTCATGATCCAATGATCGGATCTAAACCAGATGTGGGACTACCTCTGAGACACTACCTTTCCGATGAAAAAAGAATTATCGAAATCGGTTGACTTGGTCCAAAGTTATGCGGTAAGATACATACAAAAAAAAAAAATATTCAGACGAACTGATAACCTCCTCCTTTTTTGTAAGTCGGTTAATAACATTTCATTTTGAGGGAAAGCTGGTAGTTTCTGCTGGAAAAATTTTTTCCAAAGCAATTTGCCAACAAGAAAACAGCTGGTTGGAATTTGCGTGGATCCCTAAATATAGTTTGATGGTTTGGAAGTTAAAATAGTAAAATGCGACTAATTAAACTTGTAATAAGTAAGTAATTATTCGTTTAGTCAGTGAACTAGAGCTGCAAAACTATCGATGGCACTATCGATGGTATCGATAGTTTCAGTTTGTCACCACTATCGCGATACTATCGGCAATCTTTTCTCGCCGCTTTTTTTATTCCATTATTGGATGCGAGTTATAATTCCTACTAAAAGAATTCATAATTATTTGTGCGATCGTGTATGTAGGTATATACAAACTATGCTAGACAATTTTTGTATATGAAGCAAATAAGCAACATCTTCAACAAAAAAATTTGCAAAAATTAACGGTGAGCCCTGGGTACTCCAAAATTTCCACTTTATACTAAAATTTAACGGACTACAAAAGTGCATACTAAAATTTTTTCAAGTAACTATAGTTAAAAACTCCACATTTTGATGCAACTTGCTCGAATTTTCCAATTTTTATTAAAACGTTTGAAATATGGACTTGCATGGTTTTTGTTGGACAGCGAACTATACTTAAAAAAAAATAATAAACATTAAATAAACAAAACAAGATTAGCTAAAACTTGTTAAAATGTCCCGTCCCTATTTATGTTTTTGCCGATGTATTTATACTTTTTTACATTTTTGGCTTTCTAATGAAATGAAATGAATTGTTTTTGTTGTTTAAATTAACTAACTTTGTCATTATTAATAAATCACACTAAAATTGCGCATAAGGCTAGCCTTCATATTTTTTCTACTAATATTACCATGTTCAATATAATTAGTGTCGTAGTAAGTATCTCATAATTTGTCTTTTAAGATTATGCATCTCTTACCGATAGTATCGATACTATCGAATGGTGAGGCCCAAAACTATCGAAAACATCGAATGGTCCAATTATCGATAGTTTTGCAGCTCTACAGTGAACTGTGTCAGGATAAGACTTCGGGATTTCTTTTCTAACGTTTTCAATTTTATACTTTTGAATGTAAACAAAATTTCTATCAGCTCTCTGTCTAACTTGAAAGTTTCTGCAAATTTTCTGTTCGCGTACTATTTTGGATATTTTTCTCTTGAGAGATGTCATTTCGCCGGAATTTTGCTGTTGGACATTTTTTACTGGTGATTTTAAACGAACGTACCTATTGACTAACCAACATTTAACAGAACTGTTACGAACGGCTTTAGCTGACGTGAAACCAAATATTGAAAATTAAGCCCAAGGAATCTTTTTATTTATTTTTGTTTAATATCTATCTTACGTACGTTGGAATAATAATAAAGTTAATGTTTTTCAATTCTAACAATAATTTTATTTAAAAATACAATTTTAGTTTTAAAATTTTATTTAAAAATAAAATTTAGTTTTAGTTAGAATTTACATGTGGCTCTTTTCGGCCTCGGCCTTGCCCACCCCTATTCTATAGAGTTGAGTTATAAGATATGTTCGTTGAATTACCGAACGTGAGATGTCAAATGAAAGGGCTTGACCTCTAGATGTTCAGTAATGTATTATTTTTTGAATAGGGTTGCAACATTTTTATAAATTATAAGATCTTCGCCGTTCGTTGGACTTGAAATGAGGTACCTCACTTGGTGGTGGATGTGGTTTCCGGACTTTTTAGAGTGACATTTTTTGTTGTTGACATCAGATTTGTACAGTTCATTCAATTATAAAAAATTAGATGCCCAGTCAAAGAGCTTGGCCTGCAGATGTGTAATAAGGTTATATTCTTTCAAATAGGGTTGTCACCTGTACAACAAATTATAAGATGTGGGATGTTCGTTGGACTAAACAGTGAGTTATCAAATAAGAGGACTTGGCCTCCAGATGTGCAATAAGGTTTTCATAAATTTAATTTTAAATAACAATAAAAAAATAATAAAAAATAAATCAATTAAAAAAATTGGATAAATAAAGTAATCTAATTTCCGATGACTAAGATTACGCTGACATTAATGAAAGCTTTTTTTGTTTTTTAAATTGTTGGGTTTTTTCTTCCGTTAATTAAATTGTTAAAAAAATAATAAATTGGTACAAATAAAAATAGTAGAAATGAAATAAAGAAATAAAAAATAAATAAATTAAATATGGGGTCTTTTATTCCTGTAACCTCCTCGTGGTAGGCCCTGGATACTGCAAGTGTGGAGATTTGCAGGCTAATAACAGGTTAAATTTTGAAAGAATTTTCAAAATCCATTTATCAATTTTAGTCACATGCATGAATTTTTTAAAACAATTCAACACAAATACACCATTTAAATTTTTTTAATCAAAGTCGTATTTTATTAAATAATTATTATTAAATAATTAAAATAATAGCCTTTATTGGTATCTAGGCAACCTACACAAAAACATGTTAATGTTAAAGCTTGTTCAAACACTTTCCGTTTGATACCCATATTGTGATATTAAATAAGCATAAACTGTTTTTAATAAACGTGTTTGTAACTTTTTAGAAAGGTGGCAACCCCACTCCAATTTTTTTTTCTCTGCAAACGATATTTGTTTCACTTCAGAAATCGTAGTTTGCTATGGAGCTTTTGAATAACTACTTGATTTTAAACCACCTATTCACGATTTGCTTTTGATATTATATTATTTTGAATCTTTTGAATTGAGGCCTATTGGAATAGTAATTTTAAGAAAATTTCTAATAAAAACGGTTGTCTCGTGCGGCAATGTTTCTTATAGGGATATATTTTGGATCCAAGGTTATAAACGTTGTTAAAGAACTGTTCCCCTATGTCCGCCATCTTCCGCTATTGAAGTCGAAGTTTAAGATTCTTCAAGAGGGTTATCAAGCAGAAATGTTCAACGGATGGTTATGGGAAAAGCCGATGCCCGCATAATTAAAACTCTGTAAGTCTGATTGAAGGACTATGATTTACGAAGGTGCATCTACCCAATTGCTGCCAGCACTGCCGCCGAGCCGCTTTCATTTCGAGTAAAGGGTAACATTTTACCAACTTTCTTCTTTGACAGTAAGTAATTGCACTAGCTAGTACTTAATTTTGTATTATTTATGTGTCTTTGAATAAGTATCTACATCTCTTTGTTCAATGAAAGGAATACATTTTTCGTTTTGTTTAACGATACTTGGATCAGGGATGGGCGAAATCAAGAAAATGAATAACTGAATAAAAAAAAAATTAGAATAAATTTTCATTCATCATTTCAAAAATTTTGAATGACGAATAAATTTTTATTCTTTATTCAAGCACTTTAGAATAATGAATAAATTTTTATTCTTTATTCAAACATTTTCGAAAGATGAATAAATTTGTATTCTTCATTCAAGCACTTTAGAATAATGAATAAATTTTTATTCTTCATTCAGGCACTTTCAAATAACGAATAAATTTTTATTCTTCATTCAAGCACTTTCAAATAACGAATAAATTTTTATTCTTTATTCAAGCACTTTCGAATAATGAATAAATTTTTATTCTTCATTCAAGTAATTTCGAA
>NW_023458559.1:25385615-25386444 GCF_013731165.1 Rhagoletis pomonella | reverse complement strand
AAAATTTAAATTGTGACGGGTTTGACATGTGACGGGCGTGACAAACATAATCGGTTTTTTTTTCGAGAATGAAAACCAAGGCATATTCAACAAGGTAGAAGTGACAATTCAGTCAAGCTCTCTCATAGCTGACTGTAGTGTCAAAAAATGTAAACAAAAAAATTAACCCTTTGTTATGCATTTACCATATTTGATAAAACTCAACGGCCCGTAGCTATAGTCAAAATAAAGTCGACTCCTAAAGTTAAAAGCAGCTTTTTGACATAACTTTCAATGGGATATCTGTCAAAAAACGCGGCTTTTAATTTTAGAGTCGACTAATATCTTTGAAATGAAAGTTTTTGTAGATATGAAAATTTTTAAAATCTCATTAGAGTCAGCTTCATTTTAGGTATTGCTTTTTCGTTTTAATGTAAATGTGGAAATGCATACTTGCACAAAATTACACACTTAGTGAAACACACTCATTTATAAACCCATTTTGGCAATTTTCTTGCTTTTACTAAGTTTTACCCAATGTTTTTAAGCATTTATTTATTTTATTCAAAAACTTAATTCTAGAGTATATTAGACATTTAAAAAAAGGTTTGATTATTCTAAATTTACATCAGAACTTAACTTCAATAGTTCAGCTATTAAATTTTTGCAATTCGAAATTTCCTTTCCATTACATTTATTAAAAGTTAATTTCAGTTTCTTTATGTCAACAAAGAATTCCGGTTTAGGTTTTGTTAGACCACCATTTGAAATTTGGTCTATCCATGTATATGAGTGAAAAATTTTCTCTTCATATTCGGTATAATAATTCCTGCACCTGGGAACAAACGCG
>NW_023458559.1:25360952-25385605 GCF_013731165.1 Rhagoletis pomonella | reverse complement strand
TCTCTTCATATTCGGTATAATAATTCCTGCACCTGGGAACAAACGCGTCCGCTTAGAAATACCCGGCTGCGATGGGCAACAAATAAAGTCACTGGCACTAAAATGGTCTTCGCGCACACGTGAAGAGTCTCCTAATGAAGCATTGATACTTCGGAGTTTAAAATAACGCACAAGTTTGTTGTCCTGGCTCTTGTCAAAAACAACATACCGTCCATAATTCCTTTTCATTTTATTATGTATTTAAAATCAGTTGCACAGCTCACAATTGAAAATTTATATTAAAAAAATTAAAATTTTGAATAGTATAGGGTTAAGAGTTGACATTTTAGTCGCAGTTCAAAAGAGAGAAATGTCGAAATCACTTCTACCCATATATGTAATACTCCTATATTAGCAGTAAGAGCTAGTACCGTCCGAAAACACTACAGTACAGATATATCAACCCTGTGGGGAAAATCTCTAGTTCTGAACTGGGGCGCTTCTAGTACATTTAGACTCAGAACTGGTTCGCGATAAATCTCTTTTGCATGCAAGCAACTGGCGAATTTAAAATGGCGATGTCCTAGGAAGTGTCAATTACCCCCCGCTGCATCCCTTTTTCGATAGTTCCGAACTAGTCTTAAATTCTATAGTTCCGAACCAATTCTAAAATCGACAGACGAAAGAAAAAAGTATCATGATTTTTCAATCTTTTCGGTTCTTCCGTGTGCGATTTTACATTATTTTCAAAGAAACGTTTTTTCAATTTGAAATTAAATTTGTTGAAATGTACGTTTACATACCTTGCTGTAGCTGACTTTGCAGAGGTGCTCGCTGTTATTGGTTAGATTCCATACGACCCCAAGATGTTAATATGTTAACACAAAGCTTTGTTTTGTATAACCAAACTATGAAATAGCATCTGCGAAGCACAGAATAGAAGCGTATTTGAACGAAAAAGCCGCCGAACACATATCTATGTAAAGTAAACAAGCCCCCCGCTGCATCCCTTATTCGATAGTTCCGAAATAGTTCTAAATTCCACAAATAGGATCTAGTTCGTTCTGCATCCCTTTTGCTATAGTTCCGAACCATTTCTAAATTCGTCACTTTAGATATAGATTTGTAGTGAAAAAAACTGAAAAAAATTAGTTAGACTGATGGGGATCTAGTTCCTATGGGACTAGTTCCTTTTCGGCGATAAAGACCTAGTACGGAACTAGAAATTTGATTCACTAGTCTGCGGTTTCCCTGCAGGGAATAAACACGCACGAAAGAAAAGGAACACATATGTTTTTAAATAAACATGTACACAACACATATACAAAAACGGCACTCAAGTACACAATACATTGACAAAAATGGTACTAGACTGTCTCGCTTTGATTTCGGAATGCTTACACATTGAGAAGTTAGCTTACTGCCAATATAGAAGTATTACACATATGCTTCTACCTTGTTATGCCTTGATGAAAACATATAAATACTTAAAATCAATTCGCACATATTCGTCTGTGTCATAGCGTTACTTTCGTCAAGTTTTTTATACTGTCCAAGATGTGTTTTCTTTCAAAAAATAACTATTTTGTGTATCTTGTGACGGGCGTGATATTAAAATATTATAAAATTCAATATATAAAATATTTTGTACTTGCCCGAAAAACTTGAAAATTACACTGTTACAATGCTGTCGAATTGTTCTTTCCATTGACCGTTTAAACAGTGCAAAAAAGATAATAGAATACGATAATCAGTCTTGTCAATTTTGAAGAAAATTAACCTCTCATATGAGTTTGTAAAGTAAAAAAATATGTGATTTTGAAATACATTTCGAAATTTTGGCGTTTAGTCGTGAAAGTTAGATTTATTTACACTTACTTACTAGAAATATTTCATTCAAATTCTTAAGTTTATTTTCGTCTCATTCGTTATCGATTATCGTGGAATGAGCCATATGCGTCTTGTTTAATATGTACATATACATATTAGACTGTGTCAAATAAAACGAATGTTTTTTTTTCGTTCGTTCCTATATGAAAATTTCGTTGTCTATCACAAAAAAATATTTGTTCCAAAATTTCAGCCCTTTACCTTCATTTTAATGAAATAATATATTTTTTTTCTTACAAAGTGTTTATATGGAAAAAAATTAACAAACCTACAAACAAAAAAATTGCTAAAAATCAACAGTGTGTCCCAGCTCTTTTGCACTTGCATTTATAATATATATACTAAAATTGAATGGTCTACAAGGTTGTTTTTAATGAAAAAAAAAAGAAAGTATGCCACAGCTATTTTTTTGTGACTGACAACGCAATTTTCATATGGAAAATCGTTTTATTTGGCACAGCCGAATGCAGTGCTTCCTGAAGTAGGTTCCGCGGAACCCAAGGGTTACGTAGATATGTCACCAGGGTTCCGTGAAGTGATTAATTTTTTGCTGTTAAATAATTTAACAGATACATAATTACAAATCAAAGCTGGTTTGTTTACCATCGCTTAAAATTTGGTATCAATAAGCACGGCGGTCGGCAGTCGGCTGTCGGTTTGAGTTTCACACGCATAAAAGTTCTATAAACAGCATGACCGAGAGGCAATTATCTATTTTCGAGTATACATATGTAGTATGTACTTACTCGTGGTTTGTATGATTGCCGTACTGAGGGCCATACCTACATAATAGCGTTGAGCGTTGCGCTGTCAGCGTGTTTTTTCTAACTGGTATGTGTTATTGGTCGGAGGGTTAGAGGTGCGTTCTACCACTCCGAATACCTGGGTGCAAGCCCTGGTCAAAGCAATATCGCAAAATATCGAAAAAAAGGGTTTTCTTAACAGCGTTCGTCCCTCGGCAGGCAATGGCAAATCTCCGAGTGTATTTCTGCCATGAAAAAGCTTCTCATAAAACCCATTCGCCATTCGAAGGCGGAACAAAATTGTACGCACATCACGATTTGGAGGAGAAGCTCGGCCAAACACTTAGCGTGTAAGCGCCAAAGTATTATTATTATTAGTCGAGTATCCGGCTTATAAAACTTTTATAAAGAAATTATCATCCTTCAAAATAAAATTAAATTTCTGGATTACCTATGTGGAAAAAAGAATTGAATGTTTCCCACTTTTATACCAAATGAAATATGAAATTTCATAACTGCTAAATCTACCGAAATTTTTCGTCAGAATATTTCGGATGGTCTCAGTGATATCGATTGGGTACAAAATCCATTTACGAAGCATTCATAGATCTTCAGAGTTTTTCGACATTGAATCACACGTTTGAATCTGTATCTCTGAACGAGTTTTGGGTTAGTGTTAGTGTTAGGAGGGAATACCATGAAGTAGCTAAAAAGATTTAACTTTGCTTCTTGTGAAACAGGATTTTCAGCTTACACCTATACAAAAGACAAATTCAGGCCGAAATCGGATGCAAGAAATGCGCATACGGCTTTCAGACATAATACCCAACTATGAAGCAATAACTAATAAAACAAAGAAACAATTTCATTCTTCTTCATTAAAAGTTAAAGTACTTATGTATAATATTTCTAGTAAAAGTTTTAATTCATATTTAAATTAAAGTACCTTTGATTTTTAACAATTTGTTGTGGGGTTCCATAAAATGAAAGGTATGTATTAAGTGTAGTTGCCATTATCATAAAAGTTTGGGAACCTAAAAATATGTACATGTATGTATATCCAAGTATCGTTAAACAAAACGAAAAATTTATTCCTTTCATTGAACAAAGAGATGTAGGTACTTATTCAAAGACACATAAATAATACAAAATTAAGTACTAGCAAGTGCAATTACTTACTGTCAAAGGAGAAAGTTGATAAAATGTTACCCTTTACTCGAAATGAAAGCGGCTCGGCGGCAGTGCTGGCAGCAATTGGGTAGATGCACCTTCGTAAATCATAGTCCTTCAATCAGACTTACAGAGTTTTAATTATGCGGGCATCGGCTTTTCCCATAACCATCCGTTGAACATTTCTGCTTGATAACCCTTTTGAAGAATCTTAAACTTCGACTTCAATAGCGGAAGATGGCGGACATAGGGGAACAGTTCTTTAACAACGTTTATAACCTTGGATCCAAAATATATCCCTATAAGAAACATTGCCGCACGAGACAACTGTTTTTATTAGAAATTTTCTTAAAATTACTATTCCAATAGGCCTCAATTCAAAAGATTCAAAATAATATAATATCAAAAGCAAATCGTGAATAGGTGGTTTAAAATCAAGTAGTTATTCAAAAGCTCCATAGCAAACTACGATTTCTGAAGTGAAACAAATATCGTTTGCAGAGAAAAAAAATTGGAGTGGGGTTGCCACCTTTCTAAAAAGTTACAAACACGTTTATTAAAAACAGTTTATGCTTATTTAATATCACAATATGGGTATCAAACGGAAAGTGTTTGAACAAGCTTTAACATTAACATGTTTTTGTGTAGGTTGCCTATCTACCAATAAAGGCTATTATTTTAATTATTTAATAATAATTATTTAATAAAATACGACTTTGATTAAAAAAATTTAAATGGTGTATTTTGTGTTGAATTGTTTTAAAAAATTCATGCATGTGACTAAAATTGATAAATGGATTTTGAAAATTCTTTCAAAATTTAACCTGTTATTAGCCTGCAAATCTCCACACTTGCAGTATCCAGGGCCTACCACGAGGAGGTTACAGGAATAAAAGACCCCACATTTAATTTATTTATTTTTTATTTCTTTATTTCATTTCTACTATTTTTATTTGTACCAATTTATTATTTTTTTAACAATTTAATTAACGGAAGAAAAAACCCAACAATTTAAAAAACAAAAAAAGCTTTCATTAATGTCAGCGTAATCTTAGTCATCGGAAATTAGATTACTTTATTTATTCAATTTTTTTAATTGATTTATTTTTTATTATTTTTTTATTGTAATTTAAAATTAAATTTATGAAAACCTTATTGCACATCTGGAGGCCAAGTCCTCTTATTTGATAACTCACTGTTTAGTCCAACGAACATCCCACATCTTATAATTTTTTGTACAGGTGGCAACCCTATTTGAAAGAATATAACCTTATTGCACATCTGCAGGCCAAGCTCTTTGACTGGGCATCTAATTTTTTATAATTGAATGAACTGTACAAATCTGATGTCAACAACAAAAAATGCCACTCTAAAAAAGTCCGGAAACCACATCCACCACCAAGTGAGGTACCTCACAACCCTACTCAAAAAATAATACATTACTGAACATCTAGAGGTCAAGCCCTTTCATTTGACATATCACGTTGGGTAATTCAACGAACATAATCTTATAACTCAACTCTATAGAATAGGGGTGGGCAAGGCCGAGGCCGAAAAGAGCCACATGTAAATTCTAACTAAAACTAAATTTTATTTTTAAATAAAATTTTAAAACTAAAATTGTATTTTTAAATAAAATTATTGTTAGAATTGAAAAACATTAACTTTATTATTATTCCAACGTACGTAAGATAGATATTAAACAAAAATAAATAAAAAGATTCCTTGGGCTTAATTTTCAATATTTGGTTTCACGTCAGCTAAAGCCGTTCGTAACAGTTCTGTTAAATGTTGGTTAGTCAATAGGTACGTTCGTTTAAAATCACCAGTAAAAAATGTCCAACAGCAAAATTCCGGCGAAATGACATCTCTCAAGAGAAAAATATCCAAAATAGTACGCGAACAGAAAATTTGCAGAAACTTGCAAGTTAGACAGAGAGCTGATAGAAATTTTGTTTACATTCAAAAGTATAAAATTGAAAACGTTAGAAAAGAAATCCCGAAGTCTTATCCTGACACAGTTCACTGTAGAGCTGCAAAACTATCGATAATTGGACCATTCGATGTTTTCGATAGTTTTGGGCCTCACCATTCGATAGTATCGATACTATCGGTAAGAGATGCATAATCTTAAAAGACAAATTATGAGATACTTACTACGGCACTAATTATATTGAACATGGTAATATTAGTAGAAAAAATATGAAGGCTAGCCTTATGCGCAATTTTAGTGTGATTTATTAATAATGACAAAGTTAGTTAATTGAAACAACAAAAACAATTCATTTCATTTCATTAGAAAGCCAAAAATGTAAAATAGTATAAATACATCGGCAAAAACATAAATAGGGACGGGACATTTTAACAAGTTTTAGCTAATCTTGTTTTGTTTATTTAATGTTTATTATTTTTTTTTAAGTATAGTTCGCTGTCCAACAAAAACCATGCAAGTCCATATTTCAAACGTTTTAATAAAAATTGGAAAATTCGAGGAAGTTGCATCACTAACTATAGTTACTTGAAAAAATTTTAGTATGCACTTTTGTAGTCCGTTAAATTTTAGTATAAAGTGGAAATTTTGGAGTACCCAGGGCTTACCGTTAATTTTTGCAAATTTTTTTGTTGAAGATGTTGCTTATTTGCTTCATATACAAAAATACATACACGATCGCACAAATAATTATGAATTCTTTTAGTAGGAATTATAACTCGCATCCAATAATGGAATTAAAAAAGCGGCGAGAAAAGATTGCCGATAGTATCGCGATAGTGACCACCATTCATCGATAGTGGTGACAAACTGAAACTATCGATACCATCGATAGTGCCATCGATAGTTTTGCAGCTCTAGTTCACTGACTAAACGAATAATTACTTACTTCTTACAAGTTTCATTAGTCGCATTTTACTATTTTAACTTCCAAACCATCAAACTATATTTAGGGATCCACGAAAATTCCAGCCAGCTGCTTTCTTGTTGGCAAATTGCTTTGGAAAGAATTTTTCCAGCAGAAACTAGCAGCTTTCCCTCAAAATGAAATGTTATTAACCGACTTACAAAAAAGGAGGAGGTTATCAGTTCGTCCGAATATTTTTTTTTTTTGTATGTATGTTACCGCATAACTTTGGACCACGTCAACCGATTTCGATCATTGGATCATGAAATATATATATACATATTTTTTTTATATGAGAATTGAAGTCGGGTTTTTTTTTGCTGAGAATTACTTGCTTTGTTCTTTCAATTTCCCCTTTGAGGGTTTTTTTGCGTACGCGAACACAAAAAGCTGATAGTTTTTATAACTTTCAATAATTATCAGGTACGTAAATGCAACAAATTGTGAACGCTATTTTGACTTTACGAATTTCATAGGAATGGAATGGAAAATACACGGCTCGCAACTGTTTTTTAAAGCGGATATTATAAATCTGGTCCTTGTTGCCGGAATTCAAGCAATGGCTAAGCTTTAATTTTAATTCCAAAAACTTTAACTCTTTTTCGATTTCGTACAAAGGAGTATTTCGGATATTGTAAATTCATCCTCAGTTATGTTACATAATACTATGTCTCCATTGAGAGATTTATCCATTAAGATTTAATAAATCCAGTTGCTAAATCACAACCGTCTCCATTACCACAACGAGATATGTCTGACGTTCACATTTTTAAATATTTGACGTTTGCTTAAGTATGATTTTATAAATACAGTTGCGGACATTGATATACAGACAGATAAAAGGAAGGTATCAAGCGGAATTTCATTATATGAATTCTGAATATTATTGGCTTCTTATTCGTGGTAAATATGTATTTATAATATATAGTTTGGAAAGTGTAAAGAATGGTACCATATTTCGAATCATTTTCCCGAATTTAAGAAAAATTATCAAAACGGTAAAAAAACATTTGCGGAAAGAAAAATTTTTGTAGAACTCTTTTATTCATAGGAGGGAACCGAAAATCCAATCGTGGGCCTTTGGCATATCATGAATACGAACTGAGTTCTAGAGGATGTTCGGTGCAATGTTATCGAAGCAGAGCCATTACCGAAATTTATAAATTTTTTGTCGCAGCGCGTAAATTACTTATAGAAAGCGGAGAAGACTCTGCATGATATTACTATAAAACATTTCTTTTTAATTTTTAATTTTTAAAATAATATTTTCTTAATTTTATTACAACCAAAGTTATGTAAATATGTATTACCTCCCAAACTAACAAAAATATAAAAATCCCTAAAAATACAAAAATTCATGTTTTTATGATAGGCTAGATTTCAATGTCCTCAACTGTATATTGAAAACACAAATGTCATTTGACTTATGGCATGTGAATTTGTGGTTGCCACATCCAACAAATTGTACTTATTGATCAATATTATTGAAGATTTGCTGAAGATTTAACTTAAGTCTACTGCCTTTCGAGATTTAATTTTATATGGTAAATCTCAAAAGATTTAACGTCAAATCTCGTCAGAGGGCTAAATCTTCATTAAATCTCACAATGGAGACATAGTATAAGAAAGGGGTTTTGAAGTATGCAAACGTACATTTAAATAATTTCAAATCGGCCAATATTTTTTCAAAATCTGCTTTTAAATTATGTGCAATATTTTTTCCTAGCCATGGAAAATGGTGAAATATTATGTTTTTGAGATCATGAACAAAAAGACATAGTTTAGCTTCAAAACTTAAAATAATTTGCGATAAATCAAAAACATTTTTATTCTCTTTTTGTAGAGACAAATTCAAGTTTCGCAAATGTTCCATTATCTTGCTAAAGAGCATTAAGTCAGAAAGCCCATTTTAATTCTCCAATTGCGGGTAATGTTCCGCTCTCAATTTGCGTATGTCTATATAAAAAGAATAAAATAAAAAAAACACAGTGGAAAATAATGTCCAGCAAAGAAACTTGTATTCTAAAAAGTAAAAACAGCCAAAAGGTTCTAAGCAAAGGGAAAGTAAAAAGAGCCGCACGTTGCTAAGCAAAGAGCCGCGTTTGCCCACCGTTGTTGCTATAGAACTTCTAAATACTAAAGATAACACTCCTATCGATACAGGTTATACTGAACAAAACTTGCCAAAATCCGTTTAGTAATTCTCGAGATTAGCGCGTTCAAAAAATCTCAACTTGGCTTTATAGTATGTAAGCAAGAATGAAAGATTACAAGATTGCGCCCATGAGAGAGGATTTTTGAGCGTAACTTTTGTGACGTCATCTTGGTGCAATTGCGAGAGAGAAATCCCAAAACGCATAGGAAAATGTGTAAACAATGCGGAATAATCTGTTTATATCAATACTAAAAATTTTGCAGAAATGAATAAGTATACATACAAAGTTTAATTAAATAGGAACACGTAGCAATGATTTTGGGCATGTAGCCCTTTAGGTTAGTACGATTTTCAGTACATGACGGAGATCTAACCCACTAGAAAG
This sequence comes from Rhagoletis pomonella, assembly GCF_013731165.1. Classification (NCBI taxonomy): domain Eukaryota; kingdom Metazoa; phylum Arthropoda; class Insecta; order Diptera; family Tephritidae; genus Rhagoletis; species Rhagoletis pomonella. The sequence goes on along the minus strand of NW_023458559.1, from coordinate 25,376,386 downwards.
ATCACAGTTCACACTTTGTAAAAAGTCACATCTGATCCCTCGAAACCTTCAACATACCCCTGGGGAACGATTGGAATATGGTCTAAAATTAGCATTTTGACACCGGATATGTAAACACGATAAACAGTATTTTTGTACAGAACAACTTTCTATTGCCAAAAGTATTCAACATTTATTGTCCATATAACTCCGGCTACGCCATCCACAGTATAATTGCGAAGAAATCACCCCGAAATTCACAAACAAAGTGCATTTTTTAGACCGAATTTATTAATAAATTAGTAACCGCAAATAACAAAATTAGGTTTTAAAATAAAGTGTAGACCCTTGAATTTCGGACTAAACCCTGTGGAACTGTCAATTACAATTTTACTATCTCAAGTGAGAGTAAAAGGAGAACAAATGCAGAAGTTTACAGGAACGCAAAATACACTATTTCCTGTAAAAACGTCAGTCGGTTTGTTTACATGTCATTGGTACAACACTGATTTGGCTAAAATATCACTAAATAATTATTAAAATCTATACATATTCAAATATTTCGTTGTGTACTTAAATTTTTTTTTACAAGTTTAAGGTTCTTTGCTTTCTCCTCGTTCTGTTGTTGTTTACAAATGCAACCCTGCCCATCGTTTGACACTTTTCATGAACTTACAGGAAAAAAACTACAGACTAGATCCTGTAATTTTTGACTAGGAACAGTTGCTTAGTTAAAGCTTAAACGACGGCAGCGTTGATCCGGATTTACTCGGACTTAATCACGAGTTGATCCGGATCAAAGCTGCCATCTGTTTATGCTTTTACTCTCTCGAAAGTGTTCCCACATACAGGTTTTATGCCTTTAGGAACGACTTCGTGTAAGTTCTGACAAAATCCCGTAAACCGAACTGCTAATGGAACACACTATATGTATAAGGTGATCAGAATTCTGCGGCCAAAAATCAGGACATTTCTAAAGCATCGATGCCGAACCTACAACATTGTTTAAAGAATAAAAAGACAACATCTTTTAAAAGTTTTTTTTTTTAACAAAACAAAGAGAAAAAACTTGAAAGATGATGACAAAAATGTATACACACAATAAATATGTACGGTGGCGAGAATGTAAATAGCGAAAAGGCATTTTAGCAAGTTTTGGCTACTTTTCTTTGTTTAAAAAATGTTTTTTATTTTATTATGAAACTATAACTTACTATCTAAAAAAACATCAAAATTTCAAACTTTGTAAAACATTCATAAAAATTCGACAAATTTTAACAAATGTTGATCAATATTTTAATCAGATTTTCTAGAATATTTTTGAGTATGCAATTTTGTAGCCCACTAAATTGTTGTACAATAAAGTGAAAAATTGAAGTAGCTTGGCTTAAGCTTTGGTTTCCTCGAAAAGCGGTGCCGTAATATTACGACCGTATCATACTGAACGCTATTCTTAACGCTAATAGCGGTACCGCTTTAATGTAAAGCTAAATGGACGTAAAGTAACTTTACGCTTAAAAAAAAAAAACTAAATAAACTAAACTAAACTATGTTGTATAGGCATTCATTGCTTTTCACAAAGTTTATTATGACTTCATCCTCTACGGCCATCCATGCACTTTCCACTTTATTATTCAAAATTCATAGAAATGTATATTTAATTCTTTTATTTTGGTCAAAAGAATTGTAAACGAATTTTCTAATACACCGCTACAAATATGACGTTGCCAAAAAACGTTAATAAATAGTTTTACACCGTCACTCTTGCCGTGAGAAATATTATGGTGCCGTCAAATTACATTACAGGGTGTATTGCCGTCATCTTAGTTGATATGTTGCAATATTTACATCGCAACGTAAAGTTGCGACCGCTTTTTTATGTTACCGCTTTCGAGGAAACTAAAGCTTTATCGTTGATTTTCGGATATTTTTTTTGCGCATGTTCCTCCAAACAAAGTATGTGTAACAATTTCTTTGGATAGAGAAAATGAGCAACATCTTCCACAAAAAAAATTACCAAAAATCTACGGTAAGTTCCAGCTACTTAAAATTTGCACTTTGAATTGAATGGGCTACAAAACTGCATACTCAGAATGTTTTTGAGAAATCTAATTAAAGAGCTCAAAGCTTTGATAACATTTTGTCGAACTTTGGTAATTTTTGTGCAAAGTTTGAAACTTTGACATACAGGGTCTTTGTTAGATAACGAGCTATTTTTTCATAAAAAATAATAAACAATAAATAATTGCCAAAGAATGTTAAAATGTCTTTTCCCAATTTATATTTTCTTCATTGTATCCACAACTTATATTTTTCGTATCTATGAGCAAATAATTATACAAGTGATTTTTAAGCAAAAAACAATACCGACTGCACTTCTAATATATAAAAATTTAAGATAACCGATAATTTCTTAATGATCCAATGAGCGGACCTAAACCAAATTAGTACGGGACCACCTCCGAGGTACCGCCTTTCGTTTAAAATAATGATTATATAAATGTCCAAAAATATGCAGTAGCATACATAAAAAAATATTCTGACGAATTGATAACTTCCATTTTAAAAAAATTTACAGAAGAATGGTAGGCTCCAATATAGCGAGAGTACCAGTTTGATAGAATAACACATAACCAAAGATCATCGAAAATAAGGATGCTGGCTATGTTTATGGCTCCCTTTTATTATATGTTCTTTGTGATAACGACATTGCTGCCACGTTTATACGAAAAATTATTTTTGGGCCAGAGTACAGGAAAACTCTTATTAAATTATTAAAGAAAACATTGAAAGTTGGGACTTAATCGGTACAAATATGAAAAATCGAGACATTTATACGTCCCGACTTTTAAAAGATATTCAGCGGTACAATTTTCTTAAAATCGGCACTGTCCCGCCAAAATCGGGATGAATGGTCACCGTATATATGTATGATATGACCAGAAAGGAAGGTTACTCATACGCCATGTATCTGTACGTGTTCATAGACAATCACACGTTTTCGAGAAAATTTAATAATTAATTACAAAAAGCGCAAATTATCCACCGATTTTTATTAATGATATCTACATTTGGCTATAGAAAAGTTCGCTATATCTTTTTTTTTTAAACAGCGGTGGCTAGCAGTGGTGATAATCGGAATAGTGTACTGTACTAAAATATGTAATTTTTATTAATTTAAAACAAAAAACAATTATCAACATATTTTGTTACAGTCCTCTTTCTAAGACTCATTGATAGTTTAAAGAAATTCAAAAGCTAGAGCTGTAGTTTTAGAATTTATTAATAAATTGATCAAATTTTTTCGTAATTAAGGCTTACGAATGCTTTTCCAGATTTTATGAATTCTGAGTTCGTTATGAATAGGAAAAATGGTAATGGTTGAGTGATCTTTACGAATCATGAAATTTCCTTTAGAATGGCATTCAAACGTTAGTGCATATTTTTGCATGTTTTGCAAAAATACCTGTTTTTTGCATATTTATTGCGTACAGCTTAGAATATTTTACAATAAATGCATATTGTTTTTCATATTTTTGCTCTTTTTGTTTTGCAACCTTTTAAATTTAGTGCGAAATCTCTTGACATAAAAATTACCTAAAATTTTTTCCCAAATATTTACATATCTGAATATATTCTCGGATAGCCAAGCGGCCATTCTCTCTTCTACCTCTGTTAGATCTCAATTAGTCGAGGACTGTAGGAGACAGTGATCAATAGAAATTCCCCCATGATGGGTCCCGAGTGTCCCAAAATTGCTTAGGCGGTTACAGTGCCAATTAAGAAGAAGAAGAAGAAGGAAGGTTCTATCACCTTTTGCTTCCTTGCTAGAGCTTCTCAAATAACGAAAAAACGCATTTTTTTGAAATTTTTTTCAAAATCTGGAGCTGATGGAAACTTTATACTTACTAATTCGTAATCATAACAAAAAAAGTATATCAAAAATAGCTTTGACATTTGCCGCATAAAAATCGGTGTTGCCCTGTGTTACCTAAACTAATTATATAAAGAGGTGATCTCGCGAACGGCTGTACCGATTTTTTTTAAATTTTGGACATCTACTGCAGACTTTCGATATACTAAGGAAGCATGGCATCACCAATACATATCGAATTTTTCATACCGTAAATCTCTGCAAGTATTTGTGGTAGTGTCCTGGAAATCGGTATAGAGATTTCGGGGCTACTGGAAAAGGGGGCGTGGCACTTTCAAAACGTATTGAAACTTTTACCTATCTGTAAATACATACACTCAAAATACAATGTTTGTTTTCTTTTAATAATACATTTTTTTGTTATTTTTTTATAGAAATATAGTTGATTTTGCATCAAATGGCACCAAATTTTGAGTATGCAGTTTTGTAGTTCATTCAATGTCAGTATCAGAAAGTGCAAGTTTTAAATGACTATAAGTTGGTTTTTGAGAACTTTTTCGCTGATCCTGTTACGCATTTTCTCCGTTTAACGAGTGCGTGATAGTTTTTTTTTTGTATGGGAAAAAATGCCGAAGAGTGTCAGAATGTAAGACTTATTCTGGTGGGTGAACTCCTCCTAAATGACCGAAACTGTTTTACCGACATTATTTTACGTATTTGAGTAGGTTCCTGTATAGTTTAAGTTCACAACTTAAAACGCCAGGAGACGTTGAGGTCGAGTTATTACTCAAAATCGTATTTGTGATCCGATTTGACTCATATTCGAGATATACATGTATTCGTAACGATAGGGGTAATATTATTGCAAAAAAAGATGTGCAAGGTGGCGCTGGAGCCGAGTTATTGCTAAAAATCGTCAATTCGGAGGCACCAGGGTGACTAAATAGAATGTGAACCAATGATACTCACCAGTTTGAAAATTGCCACCAACTATACTATACAGATTCAAGGACGATTCACCATCGAGCCGTAAGGACTTCTTCCCGGTATAACGTCTTCGTCAGATTATTTTAGACGACAATGGAGGATATGCCTTCTGTCGACCACAAAACCAAACGTGAACGTGAATTGCTGGCGAAAACGGTGGTCCAAATGTTTCAATAAAAAAATAAATTTTGGTCGAGACGATGTTCGCCGGGTCTGCTAGTTAATTACAAAAATACGCTTACTATTTGAATAATTGGAGTATATATTGAGAATTTCCAATGCAATATAATTGCTTAAATTATTGAACATAACTTTTATATGAAAAATTTTGTAACTTTTTCAGAAACAGCCTTATACCATGTCTCCACCGGAGCTAACCACGTAGTTATGGCTATTGAGTTGGTTATACCGATAACCCACTTGATTTAGCGTAGTTTCGCCATATAAAAATGACAGCACTTAACCATTTCACTGAGATGGTTAAAAGCTAACCAACTCGAAACCACGTCGAAAGTCTGATACAACCCTGTGTTTTCCCGCCATCTGTGGGTCATTAGCGTTAAAATGTAAAGAATTCGTTCCCTCCTAGTGTTTGGACTCAACTAAGATCAGATTACATTTACTCCGGTTTTTGAAAAAAATTGAAATCTACTCCTCTACTCCGCTTGACTTCCAATCTATTCCGTTTTTTTCATTCATGTTATGCCCCTTTTGGGGCCGTTTTTTGAGTGTTCACCACCGGTTTCAGTAAAAAAATTGAAAGTTAGCCAAATCTCACTGTTAAAAAGTAACTCTTTCATAGCAATGCGACAATAAAGTAACTTCGTTATTTTTTGATGTATGGCATTACAAATTGGCGGATGCAGAACTTTACTTAACTTGTTAAAAAATATATGTAGAATGAAATTTATATAAAGTAGAGAAGGTTTGCTTTTTAAAAAATTAAGTGTTAGATACTATACTATACTATATAGAAAATGCTAAAAATTACCTAAATATGTAACATATTATCCTTACATTGCCCCGCGTTCTTATTTTGCATGAATAGAAAATATTTTAGTCAAACAATGTAATTAATTAATGTCAGAAACAAAAATAAAAAATTCAATCTAGTACGGATTATTTGTTTTTGCTCTGATTTTTGCAGTAATTTAGTCCTGAATCGATTTTTGGAGGTCCGAACACTGTTCTTTACATTTGTACTGTTTTATAAACCTCAAACCGCAGTGTGGACAGCAATAGTTAGTGATGTGGTTAAGTTCGATTTGAGATGGTTAACTTTTTGGTGGGGACATGGTATTAGATACTGTTATACAACCTTAAAACTGTTATACAGCCTTACATACTTATACTAGGTTCACATATAAGTAGGTTATCCTCATTTTCGAGCTTAACACCCTAATCTGTAATTATAACAAGAGATTAGCCATACAAAATTCGTCCCTTGTTAATCTGTAATTATAAAATAATCTCAGATTTAACCGATAACTTTTCGTTGTCCATCCTAGTTTTATCGATTGTTTTTGCGAAAGAGAGGAGAAATGCCAAATGTAAAAGTAAACAAAAATGTACGCTAGCAAGTAAAAGAGGTTTGTAAGGGTATTTTTAATAAAATGTTAAGTTAAAATATATTTATATTGCTTATTATTGCAGAAAAACGTGATCACGGTGGCACAGAGAAGAAACATAACTTTTCCTTGAGATGTGAGAATAAAGAGCACAACAAATTTGACGGCTAATAATCTGAAATTTGCCTGTGTAAACGGGGTGATTAAAAAACGAGCTTTGATTGAGATAATATTGATATGTGAACATAGTTTTAGTTTCGATCCGCGCTAGAAGAAAAAGTCGCACATATGGCATTATAATATACTGAGGTTTAGAAATAAAAGAGACTTATGCTTTGTATTTTGACGTTTTGCAATGCATCCTAATACTTTATATGTTAACAAGAATTAGTTTTTGCAGTAAAATGATCTCCTTTCACATGGATTTAGGCTGGGGTAACAGCATCTCAATGTCTGAAGAAGTTCTTTTGCCTCTGAGCTATAGCAAGGGCCTGGAAAATGGTGACGAACAGTAGGTGGAAATACCTACTATCCTTTGTGACTCTATGGCTCTTTGTGTCTGTGGACTACCTGTTCCATTTCTCATTAAACTGAACAGGAGGATTTGTCTTTATTAACTGCCGTTTACACATGTCATTAGGCCCTGGGAACCAATGCCGCAAGACTAAAACTGGAGCACAATACTTCTTGTCATAGCTGTAACTTAACAGTTGCAAGAGAAACGGTAGAGCATATCGTCACTTGAGTGGAAGATCGACCTACCGCGGAATCCCGTTCGAAAACGCCTTATCTCAGAAAACTTTTCAGGAACGCCCTACTTCAGACTTTGATTAAAGGATACCCTATTTCAGAATTTCGGCAGCTGAGATAGGGCGTTCATCAACCAAATTTTGAGATAGGGCGTTTTTCAATCAAATTCTGAACTGAGCGTCCTTTAGTCAAATTCTGAAATAGGGCATTCTTGAAAGGTTTCTGAGATAGGGCGTTTTTGAACTGGCTGACGAGATATGTAGATCTTCGACTCAGGTGACGATATGCTCTATAGTTACCCTAGGAACTGCGGTTGAACAGACATAAGAATCTTTCGCCTTGGCACCCATGATCGGTAGAGAAAAGAAAGGGCGCCTATGAATCCGAGTGCAGAATAACTTTTATATACTTGGTACGAAAAACTGGCGTAACATACAAAACAGAGAGGCCATTGGTAAAATTTTCTGTTTCTGATTGTTGCGCCAAATATTAATAAAATAATAAAATTAAAAAAAAAACCGTTTAACATACAACGGTTTTATAAATGGAGTAAAAAGTAGAAAAGAATAATTCTTAGTCCCATAGAATTTGTTTTGATAACTTTTGATTTTGAAATTTTAGCAAAACTCATTATAAACAACTTATGAGATTGAAAATGAAAAGCGTGGGGCGCATGCAATACAAAATATTAGATTTAATTGACAATAGTCAAACTACATAACATAAACCTAAAATTTCTACAGAGAAAGTACAAATTTGAGATCAATTTTAAGCGGTCGCTATTTATATATCCACATACATACATATATTACCCTTCATATCAATTCTGGCCTAGTACATGCGCCCCACGCTTTTCATTTTCAATCTCATAAATGGTTTATAATGACTTTTGCTAAAATTTCAAAATCAAAAGCTATCACAACAAATTCTATGGGACTGAGAATTATTATTTTCTACTTTTTAGTCCATTTATAAAAGCATTGTATATTAAACAGTTTGTTTTAATATTATTTATTTTCTACTTTTTAGTCTTTTCTGTATAAAATTTTGCAATAGATATTAAAATAATTCAACGATACCCTGCAGCAAACCAAACTGGTTCCGAACTTGCGCTGAGCTAGCCTAAAAAGGGACGGTACTGGTTCTTCATCTATCCCAACTCAATGCTTTTTAACGTGGCGATGTTCTACGAAGTGACAATTGTCGCCCTCTGCAGAACTTTTGAACTTGTTCTGAGCTGACTCTGGCTTAGATGGTTCTGAGACAGTTCATATAGTAACAGTTAGTTCAAATAGAGGCATCCGGGATAGATCAAATATGGTTAGTTCTGAGCTGGTTTTAACAAGTATAGTATAGGGCCTTTCTTTAAATACTGTAATTTACTAAGCACGCATACCCTTTTGTAAATAAAAAAATACTTCATTTAATTTGTAAATAGCTGTTTCTTGTTTTGCACTAATTTACTTTTTGAGGCAAACTGTGCTTTAAAATAGGAACATAAAAGGAGCGTTCCTTATCTCCCAGAAATAGTCAGAAAAAGTCCGAAGTAGTCAGATGTAGTCCAAAATGCGTTCCTTAACTCGGAAATGAGAGCAAAAATTAGAGAGCGACACTCAGTGAGAGTGACTCTCATCAGTCCAAAGTAGCCAGATTTAGTCAGAAGAATTTTTTCTGGCGAAATCCTGAAAAGTGTCAAACACAACTGAATTTGAATTAACGGAAATTAAAGAATACGCAAAAAGTGATAATAATCTAAAAAGTAAAAAAAGTGAATTGAAATTGGAAGGAGGCAAAAACTAATTGATATAGTAAGTGTTTATTGTGCTTGTGCTTGTGTGAATGTGTTTTGTAGATACATTTTCATTCTTATTTGACGATAGTATTGTTGTTGCCATTTTGTGGACTAAAAATTTGGTTTTTTGCGTTCCTTTACTTTTCCTGTTATTCTCTTTTAGAGAGCGCATTTTGCTTACGCTCTGGCATTTTGACACTTTTCAGATTTTAGTCCAAAAAAATAAGGAATGAACCTAAAGTTTCTGTTACTCCTTCGTTTTCTAAAACCATTATTATTAAAACTAATTTGTATCTCTTATGCATATTGAGTATTTCTGTGATACTAATTAAATAATTAATGTGCTATTCGAAATATTTATAAAAAACTTTGATTAATAAGTTTGAGATTCAATACAGCTTTTAGGTATTCTATTACGTTTGCAACACAGTTAGGAATTTGTATTTAAGTGGTTTAAATCACACCTGGGCGGCGCCTGCCCGGCGTGCATATTCGCGTATACACACACGCTCTGCTTTAGAAGGCAGCGAAAGCTTCATTCAACCGCACGACTTGTTCGCACGCACACATTGACATCAATTTCTCGCACACTACAAAAATTCTCTGTCGAAGCTGCCCACCTCTGGTTTAAATGGTTGTGTGTGTCACGTACGTAGTTGCGGCCAAAATAATAGCCGCAAAATTCAAAATGATGCAGTGGCAACTTCACTTTATTTATTGATTGTTAATATGTTTCATTTAAAGTATAGGTCGATGTACATATATCAGAAACCACCTAAATAAAAGTTTCAAAGCTTACACAAAGTTCACAAAAACTAAGTAAACTTAAAAAAATATACATAAAAATGTCTAATTATATAAATTTATTTATATTACTCTGTTTGAAAAAAATTACTAGCAAATACAAAACTGCTAATTACACGGTGTAACTAGGCGCATATCAAAGGGGATATACACTGAGAAAAAAGTTACAAGATTTTTTTCAAACAGAGTAATTTTTGGTTTCTTCAGATTAGCGATTGGAAATTTTTGAGTCTAAGTATTTTTAAAACAAACTTAAAGCACAAGTCCGTTTGATCGATCACAGAGTGTCGTTGTTTAGAATTTTTTTAAAATCAGATCAGCTCAATAAAACCCTATAACTATGAAAATGTATAAATCTGTACAAATGCACCAGTCTCGTGATGTGGCATTGACTCAAAGCAAACATTTGAAAACACACTTACTTGTTGTGGCTGGAGCTGAGTACGCAGGGATTCTTGCTACAATTTGCTAGTTTTCAGGAGGGTTCGGGTTCGAATGCTATTTAGACTTGGCATATGATTTTTCTTAATTGCGAAAAAGCATCTGTGAAGTGCAGAACGAAATCACATACAAATGAATAATCTGCAAAAATAACCCTGGCAATGTAGATGATACATTTTTGTTTATGTATTTTATATGTATGCCCTTAGATCTATGTTAATAATATTTACATAAACAAATATGTAGATGATATATTTGCCATACGCAAAACTCAGCCTTTCTACGAGGCGCAGGGGAACATTTACATGATGTTGCCTTATATTGAGGCAACAATTTCATGGATGAAGAAAACGCTATTAATTACAAAAAAAAGCATTTGTGAAATGTTTAACGTAAACAAAAGTTCGTTTGGTTCCAAATCATATGTGTTTTATTTTGAAACAAAGAGGATATGGTTTTTCTCAGTGCACATAAACATATCACTGCTTATTGAGTGCATACGTTTAGGTTTACTTGGTAACCAAAAAGTCAATAGAATAAATAGCGTTCATTATCAAAGTTGAAATAAACAATTTAGTTTGTAACTATAGTCAACAATGAATACAACCAGTAGAACCGGCTTGGTACCAGCCAAGAAAAAAGATTTCATATTAAAAAAGAAGGTAAACTTTATTTTACCGTCGCTTTTCAAAGTACATATATGTGTATAATATTCACATACATACCTACATGCATACGTACAAATATACATACAATGATTGTGTACTTTCATACTTATTTATACTTACATATTTCACTAAGCGAAAGAAATCGACAGACGAGTTACCTATCAGATTTGAGGCGATGCCAATGGCTTTATCATTGCGGCCATTTGGAGGTCTGTACAATCCCTTTTCTAAAGGTTGTTCGGTACTTTGCAACCATCCTGCACCATCTGGCCTAAAAGATATAATAAGTCAAATGAAATCTTCACTGGTAATGGAAAAATTTACACAATTAGATATTTTTAATGCAAACTAAACATTTTAGACAGTGGATGGAAAAAGTGTAAATCTTCTGAAAGACAAAAACGTTGTATCACCAATTAATGAGCACGATAACATACCCGAGGATCTTGTCCGACGGTACACTGACACAGACTCGCGTCCTCTCACCCCAACGCCAACCGTTACAAGTGTGCACACACGTAACAGCACCAGTTCCTTCATAAACAATCGACGCTGCATAACCCCCGAGTTGGGTAAAAATGAAATAATCAAACGGAAAAAAATCATTTTGGATTTACGACGCACACACTCTCAAGAGACTCTATACTGGAAACCATCGTCGGATATGTCACAAAGTATCACAGATACTAGTGGTATTAAGCCCAAGAGCGCTGGCGCTAATGAGGAAAGAAAAAATAAGCAGCAACGGTTCGAGGATCAGCGCCCCAACACTTCCCTAGGTAATGCCCCAGTCACTGATAGCACTAAAGAAATGGAAGGGGTGGAAATTAAAAATGTACAAACTTGTATCAATGAACAGCATATAGACGATGAGGACATACGACGTGGCAAGAAACGAAAAAAGATAAAGCCCACGGCGGGTTAGTAACTACTAGAAACACATTCGTGAAAATAATATTTACCCGAGTATTTACAGCTACAACAACAACTACCTTCCATCTTAGCGAAGATCCAGAAACACAGGTGGCTGCACTTGGGCCGGATTCTCTCAATCCAAGTACTCGTCCCAGTCTCATACCAAATGCGGCAAGTTTACTGCCAGGCAAAGAAAAACGAGAAAGCGAACCAGTGCTGTTGAAAGGCAGCTTTCTCACGGATGAAGCATTTCACGCCTTGAAAACCGAGTTGGATATTGATGTTATTGAAAATACTTTCGATAGATATGTAAGTCTCATATATAGAAGTATATGCACTATGTATATGTATATGCATATGGAGGTGTACTAGGGTGATTCAGAAAATTTTTTTATATCTTCTTTCCTCGGAATCATGCTCAAAAGTTTCCTTTAGACGCCAAAGTAAGTCTCAGAAAATATGAGCGCTTAATATTAATATTAAGAATTTCGGCATCGCACTTTTCGATTTCCCATAATAATAACACAGGACAAATTGTTTTTTTTTTAAATTCTGATTTTTATATTTAACGAACGATACGTTGTACTGCAAAGGTCTTGGAGTATTTTTGAAGAGAATTGAGCGCTCCACGAATTCACCATTCTTTCGACTTTGACCTGGAATAACTTTTGACCGAGTTGACTTATCGAAAAATGACTTGAGACTTTTTTTGTAGGGCGATACGTTATCCCTGCAGTGAAATCCCAAACTAGTCAGCAAAGACTTGTACAAAGTACAAAACGATTTATTCATGCCCTGTTTTATTTGACTAAACAAAATATTATAACTTTTATGTGGGTATATTGTAAACCATTAAATAGAGTACGTACTCAATTATACTAGACCTATTAAATAATAGGGGTCTTCCCTTAAACTCGTAAAAGCCTCGTAAACCTCGTAAAGAAATGTCAAAATTTGTATGGAGCTCTATTTACGAGCCCCAGTATTGCCGAGGAGCGGAAAATTATATACTAAAATGTATTTTATAGTATTGAAAAAAAAAAATGGAAAATAATAAAATGTGAATAAAAACAATGAATTTCATCCACTAACAGTACTAACATGAGTTTTCTGCTAATTTTCGGCATTTTTAATTTTATTTTAGGCAATAGTAATAGAGACAAGACGGCGGAATGTTATAGAAAATGCAGCGAAACAAAAATTGCTTCACAAAATCCTGGTTTATCTGTCAAACAGTCAGTTTACGCACCTTTTCACAAAGGGGGCGTTTCCGTAAAAGCCTCGTAAACTTACGAGTTTTACTTAAGAAAATTTAAATTAATTCACTAATTTTAATTACGTCATTATTTTGTTATTTTTTATCATTTTAAATTATTTTTGATTTTATATTATTAATGAATTCATTTTATTCTTTCACTCCCAAAGTAGTGGGTTTGGTTCATAATTGGACTAGTATTTTTCTGTCTATTTTCAACTAGTATGAGATTGGTATATTTCTGACCGAAATCTGACAATTGCCTTCTCGTAGGACATCCCCATGTAAAAAATACCCGTTGGTTGCATGGGAAAAAGATAGTTGGCTGACTAGTTGGGCATGCGGTTCATACTAGTTATGAGGTAGTTTACAACTAGTTCATTTGACTACAGGGATACTGTGAAGGTCTTGGAGTATTTTTGTAGAGAATTGAACGCTTTACAAAAAGTGTCTAAAGCAGGATTTCAAAATGCTATAATTTTATCATTTAATTTGCTTTTGCAGTGCTTTGACTTCGGCATGTATGATATCGAAAGCAAAGCAACAGTAATACGGAATAACAATATAGTTTAAAAAACTAAAACCTCCCTATTATAATTGCCGTCCGTACTGTCATCAGGTATGTAACTTGAGAATAGAAATCGCTGCATCTTTTAGGCGCATCAATATTACATAGTTACATCCCGAGCTAATAAAAGGAAGGTAAAAAAGCAGATTCTTTGGCTGTCGGTTTGCTGTGAAATTTCGAAAGCAATCAGACAGTTAAAAAGCAATTTGTACAGCAAAGCAACAAAAACTTGATTATCACTTGGCTGTGAAGCATCAAATTGACAGAAATATGTATGCATGGACAAATGACTACCCTTCAGTTCTACTGGTGACAAGAAACGGCCATACGCTAAATATTCCATGCCTTACCGATTATTAGGCAATTCGCTAGCGGTTGGTAATCGCCAATTTTGCACCAGATCGCTTGCGTACCGCTCTATAGGCTACAATGACATCGTTAATTCATTAGGCAATTGAATTGGTATCTCAAATTTTGTGACTATTACTCACTTCTGGCGACTCAACGATAATACACCATGCTACAATGCTTAATTTGAATAGCACAGCCAAGAAGATCTCTGCACAGCAAAAGCACTATCATAGCAAATCAATAGCAATAAATTAGTTTCACTAAGCTGCCGATTAAAGAGTAAAATACAATTTTCAAAGTCACAGCAAAATCAAAGCAGTTGGAATTGAAATCAAAAATTTCAAAGCGAAGCAAAAGCAAAAATGGTAGTGCCATGACATGATTCAATAATTAAAGGTTTGCTCATTATTGACATTAGAGTTTTGACACTCCCTTAGCTCACTTACAAAAGCTTTGCACACACACACGAACTCACACACAGTGCCTTGCTAAGGGGCCATTCACATACAACTTTCCTCGCTTTGCTTGACAGTTCAAACTTTGACAACAAAGCGCGAAACGCAGAAGGTATGCTACAATAAACGCTTTGGCAGCTTTTGCGTTCTCCTTTTCCTCCATATTTTTTATCTGTAAAATAGATAGCAATATAATAATATGCATTAATAATAGCAATAAAAATTCCTATTTACCCTATTTTTGTCATTAAAAGCAAATGCAAGCGCACAAGAAAAGATAAATGTAGACAGCTGATTGCCAAAGCGGGCAAAAGTTGAAGGCCCGTTTACATACAACTTTGGCGTTGCGTTGGCGTTGGCGTTGGTTTGACAGAACGCACGTTAAAAGAATGCTTGCTACAATGAACGCTTGGCGGCGAATCCTTGGGCCACTAAATTAACATATTAACGACAGATAAATTAATATTTCATATCAATAATTGCATTAAAAACGATATTTCTTGCCCGCACTTGATTAAAAAGGAAAAAATATTTCACATAATTTTATTTATTCGCAACAGCTGACGAGCGACGCACGCGAAAAGTTGAGAGTTGGCCATCTTTTTGCTTTGTGTTGGCGTGAGCGTTGTCGAATTTTGGCTATGTGGACGGCTGCATTTGAATTCATGTATTCATAGTCAGCTGTTGAAGCGACGCCAACGCCAACGCAACGCCAAAGTTCTATGTAAACGGGCCTTGAGAGTTGCCCAAGATTCTGCTTCGTTTTGCTTTGCTTTGCTTCAAACGTTTTTTATGTGAGCATACTCATGCATATGCCTACATCGATCTTATACGTCAAAGCAAAGAACTATCAAGCAAAGCGAAGAAAGTTGTATGTGAATCAGCCTTAAGGAAGACGACTTTGTCAAGACGGAGCGAGAAAACTGCTTTTTGAGCAAACCTTTTATTATTGAATCATGGTGCCTTCATATATGTAATACTCCCAAGAATGATAGAATACAAGATTGCGCCAATCGAGCTGAGAGCA
>NW_023458559.1:25357413-25360852 GCF_013731165.1 Rhagoletis pomonella | reverse complement strand
TCGCTAGCGGTTGGTAATCGCCAATTTTGCACCAGATCGCTTGCGTACCGCTCTATAGGTACGGTGACCATCCGTTCTGTTTTTTGCAGGACCGTACTGTTATTTAAAGGTCTGTCCTGCGTTGTTTTTCAAAACAGAAAACCCCCAAAATGTACTGATTTTTTACAAGTGTCCTGCCTTTGTCCCGCATTTTCTTCGATGTTTTAAAATTAACTTTTCCTAATCGAAATAAAAGCAGTGTCGATAACTAATTGATAACTACGTAAGGGTAAGCTGGTTTTGAAGGTTCAACTAGTCAATGCGTCCTAAATATTGTACGGTTATGGACAATGGATGACGAGAAATTGAAGACCAGCATCAAATATAACACTGTTCTACAAGTTTTGTGGTAATCGCTTAAGAAAAAAAATATATTCCAAGCCAATTTTCTTTTCAAACAAGCGTTTTCGTAATTTTTTCGAAAAACGTGTTTTTGGTACATTTCGGACCTATACGTCAATATCTCATGAAAAAATTATCCAATCAACATAAGCGACCTACAGTCCTCTTACAAAAATATATTACTTTGCCGATTTCGATGAAAATTATTAGTGTTACAAGCGATCAATATCGAAAAATTTAAATTTTAATCATTTTCTTTTTACATTAAATGAAAATCTGATGAGAAATGTAGATGTTACGGAACACAATCTGCACAAAAAATATATATTTTTGCAAAGAGCCCATCAATACCTTCGAACTGTTGGTCGTTTCATGAGATATTGAGGAATAACTGAAAAAGTACTAAAAATACGTTTTTCGAACAAACCTCGAAAACACTTCTTTGAAACCATGGGTATTTTTTTTCGTGTTCAACGACCCAAAGTTTGCCCAAAAAATTTTCTTTATAGAGGTTCATATTTCGTGTAAAGTATAATGTAATATGCCTTACTATAATTTTGTAAATATTCATTACTAAAAGATTAATACCAATGAAGCAAATGTGATTTATGTTTAAAGTTTAAAATTGGAATTGGAATTTGAATAGCGCATCCTTTTAATACTAAGTAGGTACAGTTTTCCTTTTGTTTGTTTAATATTCATTAACGTTTTATAAAAATATAGCATATTCACGTCTACATCCCATTTAAAAAATTGTTGAAAATTAGAAAAAAGAAATAAACATAGGGGCGACAATTTTTTTGGTGACGGTGTTGCGCATTTTCTTCCATATAAAAATTTTGTCAAGCATACTTTGTATGGTAGAAAATCAAAAAAGGGGTGCGCTATTCAAATGACGAGGAATGTATATATGTAGTATATTTTTGTAATTTTTATACTACGCAATTATATGTAGGTAAATTTTTTGAAAAATTGTCCTGCATTTTCAAAATATATTTATGGTCACCGTATAGCTTAATTTGCATAGCACAGCCAAGAAGATCTCTGCACGGCAAAAGCACTATCATAGCAAATCAATAGCAATAAATTATTTTCACTAAGCTGCCGATTAAAGAGTAAAATACAATTTTCAAAGTCACAGTAAAATCAAAGCAGTTGGAATTGAAATCAAAAATTTCAAAGCGAAGCAAAAGCAAAAATGGTAGTGCCATGATACAAAAAAACAAGGTAGTTTCAATAAACAACTTTTGACGGATAATACAATTTCTTGAAGTTTCATAAATTGTGGGTATACTCAACGGCCTTGCCACTTTGATAATATTAAAATAACAAATCGGAGTATTTTCTATCCCATATTTATACCAATGTAATAACATTTGAAATCAAAAACCATTATCAGTGCTTGGTACTTTTTTTACTTACGTGGTTGGCACCTATTTTTATTAAAAATATTTAAAATGTAAACTGTTAAAGGAGGCTTCATCGTAATTGTTCTTTTCATTTTGTAATAAAAACCACGCGCGCATTATTCTGTTATTTTTTTTGTTTTGTTATTTTAATGCAATCGTGCGATTTAAAAAACAAATTCTAAAGAATGTTCTTCCCAAATAAATCTTTTTATATTATTCAAATTTACTTTTAAATTTCTCATAAGATTTTGCAAAAAATTAGGCTTTGTGATTAGCGCATCATCATTAAATTTTATAAATTTTTAATTTATGCACAACACCTGAAGTCGGCTTCCTGAAGTCGGCTTGAATAGACCGCCCTCCGATAAACAACTAACAGATCGTCGCTTAAAGTACAAAACCATGTATCAACAAAATGCACAACTGCGTATGTGAGGTTGCATAAATTACTTTGTAGAGTGTAAAGACACTCATATTTCAAAATGGTTCTTTTTTTACAAATAAATCGCAAAATGCAAATGTCAGTTACGCGGTTTTGCAGAACGACGATACGCGGTTTTGTACTTTAAGCGACGATATGTAAGTATATACTTTTTTCATGCTTTCTGAAACCTAGTCGTTAACCCCATTTAGCCGGCATAAGTTTCTAGTTCATCATATTCCACATCTTTTAATGTACTGATAAAATCTTCTGCTTAAAAAAAAATATTTTTTCTAGTGATCAGGTAGCATGAATTTGATGAAATGCATAATTTTATTAAAAGTCAAATGGTTAACAACAACAACGAATGTCATTAAATGAAACTACCTTCTTTTTTGTATCATGGGTAGTGCTATTGCTGCTGTGCTGAAAGTTTTTCAAACCCTGATAAGTCAACTCGGTCAAAATTTAGTCGAAGACAAAGTCGAAAAATGGCTTCAGACCTTCTTTGCAGAGCGTTCAGTTCTCTACAAAAATACTTCAATATCTTTACAGTATAATGTATAGTCCGTTAAATATAAAAATCAGAAGTAAAAAAAACCATTTTTCCTGTGTTATTCTTATGGGAAATCGAAAAGTGTTTTTTTTTTACTGCTGATTAACGAACGATACGTTGTACTGTACATTTTTTTGTGGTATTTTTGTAGAAAATTGAACGTTTTACAAAAAAGGTCTGAAGTAATTTTTCGATAAATCAACAATTTTTTCTGTATTCTTCTTATGGGAAATCGAAAAGTGCAGGCACATACTTTCTGAGATTTGTTTTGACGGCTCAACGAAACTTTTGAGCATGATTCCGAGAAAAAAAACAAGAAAAAAATTTCTAAATCACCCTAATGTATACATATCTATGTAAGTGACATGCCATCATAATTACTAGGAATTCCCTCTATATAACTTAGTTGGGTCGAGCTTTACGAGAAGCAATCAAGTACCTGCCAGAAAAGAAACCAAAAGCGATTCAAAAAATTGCTGAAAATCTTGAGACCCCCACATTCACATCTCAGTCGAAATTGCCACGTAAATTGTCAAAGTCTGCAACCAGATTCGATGTACCGTTAGATCTTAAATTACTGGAAGGTTACCGTCATGTCTAAACTATTTATTATACAACTTTTTCATCTAATCATTCGTTTAATTTAGAAATGACGATTTTGGATTACCTTGG
>NW_023458559.1:25352833-25357313 GCF_013731165.1 Rhagoletis pomonella | reverse complement strand
ATTTAATGACATTCGTTGTTGTTGTTAACCATTTGACTTTTAATAAATTTATGCATTTCATCAAATTCATGCTACCTGATCACTAGAAAAAATTTTTTTTTTTTTTAACCAGAAGATTTTATCAGTACATTAAAAGATGTGGAATATGATGAACTAGAAACTTATGCCGGCTAAATGGGGTTAACGACTAGGTTTCAGAAAGCATGAAAAAAGTATATACTTACATATCGTCGCTTAAAGTACAAAACCGCGTATCGTCGTTCTGCAAAACCGCGTAACTGACATTTGCATTTTGCGATTTATTTGTAAAAAAAGAACCATTTTGAAATATGAGTGTCTTTACACTCTACAAAGTAATTTATGCAACCTCACATACGCAGTTGTGCATTTTGTTGATACATGGTTTTGTACTTTAAGCGACGATCTGTTAGTTGTTTATCGGAGGGCGGTCTATTCAAGCCGACTTCAGGAAGCCGACTTCAGGTGTTGTGCATAAATTAAAAATTTATAAAATTTAATGATGATGCGCTAATCACAAAGCCTAATTTTTTGCAAAATCTTATGAGAAATTTAAAAGTAAATTTGAATAATATAAAAAGATTTATTTGGGAAGAACATTCTTTAGAATTTGTTTTTTAAATCGCACGATTGCATTAAAATAACAAAACAAAAAAAATAACAGAATAATGCGCGCGTGGTTTTTATTACAAAATGAAAAGAACAATTACGATGAAGCCTCCTTTAACAGTTTACATTTTAAATATTTTTAATAAAAATAGGTGCCAACCACGTAAGTAAAAAAAGTACCAAGCACTGATAATGGTTTTTGATTTCAAATGTTATTACATTGGTATAAATATGGGATAGAAAATACTCCGATTTGTTATTTTAATATTATCAAAGTGGCAAGGCCGTTGAGTATACCCACAATTTATGAAACTTCAAGAAATTGTATTATCCGTCAAAAGTTGTTTATTGAAACTACCTTGTTTTTTTGTATCATGGCACTACCATTTTTGCTTTTGCTTCGCTTTGAAATTTTTGATTTCAATTCCAACTGCTTTGATTTTACTGTGACTTTGAAAATTGTATTTTACTCTTTAATCGGCAGCTTAGTGAAAATAATTTATTGCTATTGATTTGCTATGATAGTGCTTTTGCCGTGCAGAGATCTTCTTGGCTGTGCTATGCAAATTAAGCTATACGGTGACCATAAATATATTTTGAAAATGCAGGACAATTTTTCAAAAAATTTACCTACATATAATTGCGTAGTATAAAAAATTACAAAAATATACTACATATATACATTCCTCGTCATTTGAATAGCGCACCCCTTTTTTGATTTTCTACCATACAAAGTATGCTTGACAAAATTTTTATATGGAAGAAAATGCGCAACACCGTCACCAAAAAAATTGTCGCCCCTATGTTTATTTCTTTTTTCTAATTTTCAACAATTTTTTAAATGGGATGTAGACGTGAATATGCTATATTTTTATAAAACGTTAATGAATATTAAACAAACAAAAGGAAAACTGTACCTACTTAGTATTAAAAGGATGCGCTATTCAAATTCCAATTCCAATTTTAAACTTTAAACATAAATCACATTTGCTTCATTGGTATTAATCTTTTAGTAATGAATATTTACAAAATTATAGTAAGGCATATTACATTATACTTTACACGAAATATGAACCTCTATAAAGAAAATTTTTTGGGCAAACTTTGGGTCGTTGAACACGAAAAAAAATACCCATGGTTTCAAAGAAGTGTTTTCGAGGTTTGTTCGAAAAACGTATTTTTAGTACTTTTTCAGTTATTCCTCAATATCTCATGAAACGACCAACAGTTCGAAGGTATTGATGGGCTCTTTGCAAAAATATATATTTTTTGTGCAGATTGTGTTCCGTAACATCTACATTTCTCATCAGATTTTCATTTAATGTAAAAAGAAAATGATTAAAATTTAAATTTTTCGATATTGATCGCTTGTAACACTAATAATTTTCATCGAAATCGGCAAAGTAATATATTTTTGTAAGAGGACTGTAGGTCGCTTATGTTGATTGGATAATTTTTTCATGAGATATTGACGTATAGGTCCGAAATGTACCAAAAACACGTTTTTCGAAAAAATTACGAAAACGCTTGTTTGAAAAGAAAATTGGCTTGGAATATATTTTTTTTCTTAAGCGATTACCACAAAACTTGTAGAACAGTGTTATATTTGATGCTGGTCTTCAATTTCTCGTCATCCATTGTCCATAACCGTACAATATTTAGGACGCATTGACTAGTTGAACCTTCAAAACCAGCTTACCCTTACGTAGTTATCAATTAGTTATCGACACTGCTTTTATTTCGATTAGGAAAAGTTAATTTTAAAACATCGAAGAAAATGCGGGACAAAGGCAGGACACTTGTAAAAAATCAGTACATTTTGGGGGTTTTCTGTTTTGAAAAACAACGCAGGACAGACCTTTAAATAACAGTACGGTCCTGCAAAAAACAGAACGGATGGTCACCGTACCTATAGAGCGGTACGCAAGCGATCTGGTGCAAAATTGGCGATTACCAACCGCTAGCGAATTGCCTAATAATCGGTAAAGCATGGAATATTTAGCGTATGGCCGTTTCTTGTCACTAGTAGAACTGAAGGGTAGTCATTTGTCCATGCATACATATTTCTGTCAATTTGATGCTTCACAGCCAAGTGATAATCAAGTTTTTGTTGCTTTGCTGTACAAATTGCTTTTTAACTGTCTGATTGCTTTCGAAATTTCACAGCAAACCGACAGCCAAAGAATCTGCTTTTTTACCTTCCTTTTATTAGCTCGGGATGTAACTATGTAATATTGATGCGCCTAAAAGATGCAGCGATTTCTATTCTCAAGTTACATACCTGATGACAGTACGGACGGCAATTATAATAGGGAGGTTTTAGTTTTTTAAACTATATTGTTATTCCGTATTACTGTTGCTTTGCTTTCGATATCATACATGCCGAAGTCAAAGCACTGCAAAAGCAAATTAAATGATAAAATTATAGCATTTTGAAATCCTGCTTTAGACACTTTTTGTAAAGCGTTCAATTCTCTACAAAAATACTCCAAGACCTTCACAGTATCCCTGTAGTCAAATGAACTAGTTGTAAACTACCTCATAACTAGTATGAACCGCATGCCCAACTAGTCAGCCAACTATCTTTTTCCCATGCAACCAACGGGTATTTTTTACATGGGGATGTCCTACGAGAAGGCAATTGTCAGATTTCGGTCAGAAATATACCAATCTCATACTAGTTGAAAATAGACAGAAAAATACTAGTCCAATTATGAACCAAACCCACTACTTTGGGAGTGAAAGAATAAAATGAATTCATTAATAATATAAAATCAAAAATAATTTAAAATGATAAAAAATAACAAAATAATGACGTAATTAAAATTAGTGAATTAATTTAAATTTTCTTAAGTAAAACTCGTAAGTTTACGAGGCTTTTACGGAAACGCCCCCCTTTGTGAAAAGGTGCGTAAACTGACTGTTTGACAGATAAACCAGGATTTTGTGAAGCAATTTTTGTTTCGCTGCATTTTCTATAACATTCCGCCGTCTTGTCTCTATTACTATTGCCTAAAATAAAATTAAAAATGCCGAAAATTAGCAGAAAACTCATGTTAGTACTGTTAGTGGATGAAATTCATTGTTTTTATTCACATTTTATTATTTTCCATTTTTTTTTTTTCAATACTATAAAATACATTTTAGTATATAATTTTCCGCTCCTCGGCAATACTGGGGCTCGTAAATAGAGCTCCATACAAATTTTGACATTTCTTTACGAGGTTTACGAGGCTTTTACGAGTTTAAGGGAAGACCCCTATTATTTAATAGGTCTAGTATAATTGAGTACGTACTCTATTTAATGGTTTACAATATACCCACATAAAAGTTATAATATTTTGTTTAGTCAAATAAAACAGGGCATGAATAAATCGTTTTGTACTTTGTACAAGTCTTTGCTGACTAGTTTGGGATTTCACTGCAGGGATAACGTATCGCCCTACAAAAAAAGTCTCAAGTCATTTTTCGATAAGTCAACTCGGTCAAAAGTTATTCCAGGTCAAAGTCGAAAGAATGGTGAATTCGTGGAGCGCTCAATTCTCTTCAAAAATACTCCAAGACCTTTGCAGTACAACGTATCGTTCGTTAAATATAAAAATCAGAATTTAAAAAAAAAACAATTTGTCCTGTGTTATTATTATGGGAAATCGAAAAGTGCGATGCCGAAATTCTTAATATTAATATTAAGCGCTCATATTTTCTGAGACTTACTTTGGCGTCTAAAGGAAACTTTTGAGCATGATTCCGAGGAAAGAAGATATAAAAAAATTTTCTGAATCACCCTAGTACACCTCCATATGCATATACATATACATAGTGCATATACTTCTATATATGAGACTTACATATC
>NW_023458559.1:25342679-25352733 GCF_013731165.1 Rhagoletis pomonella | reverse complement strand
GATATGTAAGTCTCATATATAGAAGTATATGCACTATGTATATGTATGTGCATATGGAGGTGTACTAGGGTGATTCAGAAAATTTTTGTATATTCTCTTTCCTCGGAATCATGCTCAAAAGTTTCCTTTAGACGCCAAAGTAAGTCTCAGAAAATATGAGCGCTTAATATTAATATTAAGAATTTCCGCATCGCACTTTTCGATTTCCCATAATAATAACATAGGACAAATTGTTTTTTGTTTTAATTCTGATTTTGATATTTAACGAACGATACGTTGTACTGTAAAGGTCTTGGAGTATTTTTGAAGAGAATTGAACGCTCCACGAATTCAACATTCTTTCGACTTTGACCTGGAATAACTTTTGACCGAGTTGACTTATCGAAAAATGACTTGAGACCTTTTTTGTAGGGCGATACGTTATATTGTGAAGGTCTTGGAGTATTTTTGTGGAGAATTGAACGCTTTACAAAAAGTGTCTAAAGCAGGATTTCAAAATGCTATAATTTTATCATTTAATTTTCTTTTGCTGTGCTTTGACTTCGGCATGTATGATATCGAAAGCAAAGCAACAATAATACAGAAAAAAGCAAATTCTTTGGCTGTCGGTTTGCTGTGAAATTTCGAAAGCAACCAGACAGTTAAAAAGCAATTTGTGAAAGTACAACGACAGCGCAGCGACAGCAAAGCAACAAAAACTTGATTATCACTTGGCTGTGAAGCATCAAATTGACAGAAATATGTATGCATGGACAAATGACTACCCTTCAGTTCTACTGGTGACAAGAAACGGCCATACGCTAAATATTCCATGCCTTACCGATTATTAGGCAATTCGCTAGCGGTTGGTAATCGCCAATTTTGCACCAGATCGCTTGCGTACCGCTCTATAGGCTACAATGACATCGTTAATTCATTAGGCAATTGAATTGGTATCTCAAATTTTGTGACTATTACTCACTTCTGGCGACTCAACGATAATACACCATGCTACAATGCTTAATTTGAATAGCACAGCCAAGAAGATCTCTGCACAGCAAAAGCACTATCATAGCAAATCAATAGCAATAAATTAGTTTCACTAAGCTGCCGATTAAAGAGTAAAATACAATTTTCAAAGTCACAGCAAAATCAAAGCAGTTGGAATTGAAATCAAAAATTTCAAAGCGAAGCAAAAGCAAAAATGGTAGTGCCATGACATGATTCAATAATTAAAGGTTTGCTCATTATTGACATTAGAGTTTTGACACTCCCTTAGCTCCCTTACAAAAGCTTTGCACACACACACGAACTCACACACAGTGCCTTGCTAAGGGGCCATTCACATACAACTTTCCTCGCTTTGCTTGACAGTTCAAACTTTGACAACAAAGCGCGAAACGCAGAAGGTATGCTACAATAAACGCTTTGGCAGCTTTTGCGTTCTCCTTTTCCTCCATATTTTTTATCTGTAAAATAGATAGCAATATAATAATATGCATTAATAATAGCAATAAAAATTCCTATTTACCCTATTTTTGTCATTAAAAGCAAATGCAAGCGCACAAGAAAAGATAAATGTAGACAGCTGATTGCCAAAGCGGGCAAAAGTTGAAGGCCCGTTTACATACAACTTTGGCGTTGCGTTGGCGTTGGCGTTGGTTTGACAGAACGCACGTTAAAAGAATGCTTGCTACAATGAACGCTTGGCGGCGAATCCTTGGGCCACTAAATTAACATATTAACGACAGATAAATTAATATTTCATATCAATAATTGCATTAAAAACGATATTTCTTGCCCGCACTTGATTAAAAAGGAAAAATATTTCACATAATTTTATTTATTCGCAACAGCTGACGAGCGACGCACGCGAAAAGTTGAGAGTTGGCCATCTTTTTGCTTTGTGTTGGCGTGAGCGTTGTCGAATTTTGGCTATGTGGACGGCTGCATTTGAATTCATGTATTCATAGTCAGCTGTTGAAGCGACGCCAACGCCAACGCAACGCCAAAGTTCTATGTAAACGGGCCTTGAGAGTTGCCCAAGATTCTGCTTCGTTTTGCTTTGCTTTGCTTCAAACGTTTTTTATGTGAGCATACTCATGCATATGCCTACATCGATCTTATACGTCAAAGCAAAGAACTATCAAGCAAAGCGAAGAAAGTTGTATGTGAATCAGCCTTAAGGAAGACGACTTTGTCAAGACGGAGCGAGAAAACTGCTTTTTGAGCAAACCTTTTATTATTGAATCATGGTGCCTTCATATATGTAATACTCCCAAGAATGATAGAATACAAGATTGCGCCAATCGAGCTGAGAGCAACTGGCCGTGACGTCAAAAAATACCAGAATGAGAGAGCAAGACGAACTCGACAAGAAAAAGAGGAAGCATCGACCAAAAGGCAGTGTTGCCAAGTTTTGACTTTGAAAAAGCACCAAATTTTTATTGGTGTATTTTATGGACTTTATATGAATATATAATTTTATTGCAAGGATGCCGATTCAAAAATCAATGTTTCTTGCACAACGGTCGATTTCTTCTGGCATGATTGAAGGTGCTGCCACATATTTCTTTGTCACTTATGATTGTCACTGTGCCATGATTTTGTTTAAATTTTTGTAAAATTGCTCACCACACTTACGATTGCTATAAATTTTGCTTAATTTTTTTTAAGATTTTCTAATTTGGTGTCTTCAAACTAAAATCAAAAGCACCAAAAACGCACCAAGCACAAAACTCAAAAATTTTCGCGGTTTGAATACCCACTAAATTTGGTGCGAAAAGCATCAAGTTGGCAACAGTGAATGTAAACAAAAGTATTTTATGACGTCAGCGATTGGGTGGATGCTGTCAAATCGACGAAGAGAGGGTTAGCGGTCCGCGAATGGCGCGACCTTTATTTTCTGGATCGTGTAATACTCCTATATTGGCAGTAAGAGCTAGTACCGTCCGAAAACACTACAGTACAGATATATCAATAAACACGTACGAAAGAAAAGGAACACATACGTTTATAAATAAACATGTACACAACACATATACAAAAACGGCACTCAAGTACACAATACGTTGACAAAAACGGTACTAGACTGTCTCGCTTTGATTTCGGAATGCTTACACATTGAGAAGTTAGCTTACTGCCAATATAGAAGTATTACATATATGGGTGCCATGATACAAAAAAGAAGGTAGTTTCAATAAACAACTTTTGACGGATAATAAAATTTTTTGAAGTTTCATAAATTGTGGGTATACTCAACGGCCTTGCCACTTTGATAATATTAAAACAATAAATCGGAGTATTTTCTTTCCCATATTTATACCAATGTAATAAAATTTCAAATCAAAAACCAGTATCAGTGCTTGGTACTTTTTTTACTTACGTGGTTGGCACCTTTTGTTATTAAAAATATTTAAAATGTAAACTGTTAAAGGAGGCTTCATCGTAATTATTCTTTTCATTTTGTAATAAAAACCACGCGCGCATTATTCTTTTATTTTTCTTGTTTTCTTATTTTAATGCAATCGTGCGATTTAAAAATCAAATTCTAAAGAATGTTCTTCCCAAATAAATCTTTTTATATTTTGGTTCAAATTTACTTTTAAATTTCTCATAAGATTTTGCAAAAAATTTGGCTTTGTGATTAGCGCGTCATCATTAAATTTCATAAATTTTTAATTTATGCAAAACACCTGAAGTCGGCTTGAATAGACCGCCCCCCGATAAACAACTAACAGATCATCGCTTAAAGTACAAAACCGTGTATAAACAAAATGCACAACTTCAAAATGGTTCTCTTTTTTTACAAAGAAATCGCATTTCAGGACGAATGGATAAGGCTTGTGTGAGCAAATGTCAGTTACGCGGTTTTGCAGAACGACGATACGCGGTTTTGTACTTTAAGCGACGATATGTAAGTATACACTTTTTTCATGCTTTCTGAAACCTAGTCGTCAACCCCATTTTCGAAATCATGTACTCGGTCAAAATTTAGTCGAAGAAAAAGTCCAAAAATGGCTTCAGACCTTCTTTGCAGAGCGTTCAGTTCTCTACAAAAAACTTCAATAACTTTGCAGTATAATGTATAGTCCGTTAAATATAAAAATCAGAAGTAAAAAAAAAACAATTTTTCCTGTGTTATTCTTATAGAAAATCGAAAAGTGTTTTTGTTTACTGCTGATTTAACGAACGATACGTTGTACTGTAAAGGTTTTTGGGGTATTTTTGTAGAAAGTTGAACGTTTTACAAAAAAGGTCTGAAGTAATTTTTCGATAAATCAACAATTTTTTCTGTATTCTTCTTATGGGAAATCGAAAAGTGCGGGCTCATACTTTCTGAGATTTGTTTTGACGGCTCAACGAAACTTTTGAGCATGATTCCGAGGAAAAAACAAGAAAAAAATTTCTGAATCACCCTAATGTATACATATCTGTATGCATGTGACATGCCATCATAATTACTAAGAATTTCCTCTATATAACTTAGTTGGGTCGAGCTTTACGCGAAGCAATCAAGTATCTGCCAGAAAAGAAACCAAAAGCGATTCAAAAAGTTGCTGAAAATCTTGAGACCCCCACATTCACATCTCAGTCGAAATTGCCACGTAAATTGTCAAAGTCTGCAACCAGATTCGATGTACCGTTAGATCTTAAATTACTGGAAGGTTACCGTCATGTCTAAACTATTTATTATACAACTTTTTCATCTAATCATTCGTTTAATTTAGAAATGACGATTTTGGATTACCTTGGGCAATATGTATGGGTCTCTAGTCAACGAAAGCAGCTTTTTAAACGTGTTTTCCTACAATATTTGCCAACTGAAGTCAATAAATCCGAAGAAGTGGCAGATGCAAATCACTCAAAAATGAGTGGAAATGCCGATGAAGACTGTATGCCCATTTTAAATGAGTATGTCGAACGTAGAATACCAATGACATGTTTACCCAAGGCATTAGAGGACGTTTTAGAATTCTACGGTACCGAAAAAAATATATCGGAAATTTTGCGTTTATTGGATTATGAGAAGGAGAAATCGTCCAAAGAAATCAATTTTCGTACATGGTGCGGTATTGTATCTTTTGCAGAACGATTGGCTCTAGAAAATCCAACTAGTTCGGATTCGTGTGACGAGGTAAAATTTCGAGTATTTTATTTTATCAAGGTGATAAATAGACTGCGGATTTTTATGCAGAAAACGAGGCCTAAAATATGTACCACTTAACTTAAACGAAATAAATAAATTTGTGTACAATTCGCTTATAGTTATGCGGTACATATTTGTAGGACTCGTTTTCTGCATAAAAATCCGCAGTTTAGTCAAAATGTAATTGTTTTAAAACTTACATGGAGAAGATTAATAACTTTTTTATTTGTACGTATGTATGTATATCGATGGATAGATATTTTCATATATGATTCATAAGTACATACGCATCTTGAAGTTCATATTGAACTAAACCAAATAACGTAGATAACAAGAAGGGACAACTCGTTATAATTGTGGCGAAAGTGCGCAACAGTTGCGTGCCTTCTCTTTTCATCCAATCAAAAAACGCACTAGGGCAAAAGAGAAGGCACGCCCCTGTTGTGTGGTATTGGTATTGGATCATTGAAGTCAAACGGCTTGAAATTACTTATGCCACTGTCAAAATACATAAACGGTCCAAATTATGTTTTGGGACAAAAAATATAATATTTACATGCCCGTTACGCTTATGCATAAGATTCTATTGATAAGTATCAGAGCAGTGATGCCAGACATTCTCTGCTAAATTACCCATGAAAATCGGCGAAAAATCCCTTAATTACCCACATCTTAAAAATGTATCCCACAAAATTCCCAAAGAATTCAAAACATATATTTCAGTGGTAAAGAAGTAACATTCATATAGTTACCTTAATATACATTAGGGCGGGTAAATTTTTTTCGACATATCCGGATTCCACATAAAATTGTAGAAAAAAAGTCCTTTAGACCATAGCCCTAAAATTAATTTCGAGCCTGCGCAATTTTAAAAGAAGATATCTTTAATTGATGCTAAGTTAATATGCAGATAAGTATTTGCTAAAGTGTTACGAAGTGTTATTTCTTTAATACAAATATGTATTTGGGGTTTTTTTGGTACGAATAATTAATTTTGGATATCTATTTCTTATTTAAAGAACCGCAAGATGGCGCTACAAAGTAAATCTATACTAATATGTATATATTTTGAAATCGGTTTTTCTGTTCGCACATTTCGAGAAAGGCTTCACCGATTTTTTTTTTTGAAATTTTGGACACCTACTGCAAACTTTCCAAGGATATAGGCTGAAAAATATTTAGATATATAAAGTGGGCGTGGCACCTCCCATAGAAACTGAGTTTTTCAAACTGCATATCTCTGGAAGTATTCGTGGTAAAGTACTGCAAAGTACTGTATGGGGATAAAGAAATCAATACTCGTGGAGGAAAATGGGAGCTATTGGAAAAAGAGCGTGGCACCTCCCATACAAACCAAATTTTTCATATTACATATCTACCTCCCATACAAACCGAATTTTTCTTACTACATAATAAAAAAAGTAACATTCGGTAAAAATATCAGCATGAAAGATCCTGTTAACTTTTGGATTCCTGCACGTCAAAGCAAGATTCCTCATTTAATACAATAAGGCCCTGCTCATCTTAATTGAGTAATAAACTTAGAAGTTATGAGCACTTAAGTAGAGATACATACAAAAAGTTTCTATACAAATTTATGATTTGCATATTATAAAGTACACGCCTTGTACTACAATTTCGAATCGCTATATCTCAGAAATGGTAATCCTTAGGTAGAAAAATGTTATAACAGTTTTTATAGATAATTGTATGATCTATACTTCCGGCTCACCTATTTTTATGATAAACCTTACCGCTTTGCTAGAAAGTTCAAAAAATCAATTTATGTGACCTCTGACCTTGAATAACTATTTTTGCTGACGTGGGATCGGTGGGGACTTTTGACATTTCATTTGTAATAGTGTTCGCAATACTCGTACCAATTTTCAGCTTTATGCTTATTATTGTAAGCTTACCTTATTTTTTGAACTAACTTGACTGAGCTATTGATTTGTAGCGCCATCTTGCGGTTCTTTAAATAAGAATTAGGTATCAAAAATTAATGCTTCGTATCGAAAAACCCCCAAATACAAATTTGTATTAAAAAAAAATATTCGTAATACTTTAGTAAATATTAATCTGCATATTAACTTAGCATCAATTAAAAATTATCTTATCTGGCTATGGTCTGGAGGAATTTTTTTCTTAGAATTTTATAAAGATACCGGATCTGCTAGGAACAATGCCGAAGAAAATCCATCCATACAAATTGACCCGCCCTAATCTTATCTTACTAATATTATAAATGTAAAAGTTTGTATGTTTGGATGTTTGGGAAATCATCACGCAGAAACGACCGAACGTATTTGCATGAAATTTTGTATGCAGATAGCTTATGGGCCAGATTGGTTGATAATAATAATAATCTCAACGGTTGTTAACCTCCATTCCCGCCCATCCGCACGAGGGGCGCAGTACGCATGACGTACGGAACCAGTATTTTCAATTTTTGGGCCGAGTCACGATAGGCAGGAGTTTGTTAAGTGTCGAGATCTAAAACTGCTCAGCTACAGAATTAAATTCATCAGCCGATTTTATGTCTTTATTTTAATGATTCATTTATTGAGAGAGGACAGTATCGATTTCTTAATGCTGAAAAGCGGATCTGATATATCAAACGTGCTGGAATGAGAGTTAAAACCCTGGCATAAGCAACGGAGTGGGTAGTGCAATTCAAAATTAGTTTTGCAAGCTTTCAGAAATAGGGGACAAAAGTGTCTTGATACCCGGGAGGGAACATTCAGGCTAACTTCGCCCAGAAGAAGCGGACTTGAAATTGAGCCTGTTAGTAATTTAACTATAACAAGTAAGAAAGTCTAAGTTCGGGCGGAGCCGAACATTAAATACCCGGCGCAAGTATATGGGCATTCCCATGGTGGCGCACGTGACAGTCGTACGATTTCAATGCGATACAAAAAAGGAATACCATTTGTTTTCTTTAACTTTTTTGGGCCATTGTATAGCACATAATTAGCTCTATATTTAACCGAAAAATGAAATCAATCGAACTGCTTGGTCCTGAAATATAAGCATTTAAAAAGAGGTTCGTTACGTGACAAAAAATGGAAGTTGATTTTTTCTTTTCTTACAAAATCGCAAAACTCTGCGAATTGTGGATGGCTATTTTCATAAAACTTATTTTAATATGATTTAGAGCAATTCTAGTTGTTTTTAGAGTTTTTTGAATTAATGCAAATTGTTTCAATTCTCTTTTACAACCCCAAGTGTGAAAAGTGACGTGACGGTTCGTCACGTGACATAAATTTCCATCGTTATATTTTTGTTAATATTGCTTTTAAATGAATTTTCAACGCAAATAAAACATGTATTTTATGTAGAATATACTTTATATTTTGACTTTAGCGCCAATTCAGGGTCAATTTATTAGAAATCTATGATTTATTATGTTTCAACCACATACGCCAAATTCCAACCAAATCGGACCATAAATACGGTTTTTCGAAATATCTCGACCTTGGCACCACCTAGGAAGACCATTTTATGCAAACATGATTCTACTTACATAGCCAGTATATATTTTAAAAAGCAGACAAATCGGCCCGTAAATACGTTAGATATAAAACTTTTATTTTTTTTGTCGTGGTGGACCTTCCGCTGGAAACACCCATATATGTTTTTCACCTTTCCGAATGCTACCGCTACATGGTAAGCCGGGGTGTATTCATTTTGAGAAAATTAGCGTCGTTAAATTTCGAAATATTGAAGTTTCAAGCATTTCTGAAATTTACCGTTATAT
The DNA here is from genome assembly GCF_013731165.1 of Rhagoletis pomonella. NCBI lineage: Eukaryota > Metazoa > Arthropoda > Insecta > Diptera > Tephritidae > Rhagoletis > Rhagoletis pomonella. Next base: position 25,343,848 of record NW_023458559.1, on the reverse strand, counting down.
GAAGAGCGGAAGTATTTTTATCCAAAATTTTATTATAAACGTATTTCTTGGTATATAATTGTTGCAAGCATCAATTTTGAATAAATTAGCTTTAAGATAACCGTTTAATGATTAAATACCTATATTACCACCTTTTTAATGATTAATAATTAGCTACTTTAAAAAAATGTTGATTCATTAATTTTAATTACATCATTATTTTGTTATTTTTGATAATTTTCAATTATTTTTGACTTTTTTTAATTACACGATTAATATAATTATTTGATTAATTTCTATTATCAATCAACAAGCCAAACTAAAATTAAGAATATTTAATAACTGCCTGAATTATTTATTTATTTTATTCTTATCCAAATCTCAAATTACAAACATTAATTATTACTTTTATAAATTTTTAAAAATAATGGACTGAAATGTGCAAAGTTAATGAATTTAATTTGTTTTAATGAAAACTTTTATTTTTATTTATATATATATATATATTTCACTCAAAAATTATCTAATCTCCAAGATAATCCAAACGCAATATTTTCACACAGTCTCTATCACGGAATCCATAGAATATTCTGCTAATTAGCTGGGTGTGCGCATTTGTACAAAAGTAAGCAATTGCATGAAAATAAAGCCTCTAGAAAAAGCAAGTTTTGGAAATTGTTTTACGAATAAAAAAACATTTTGCAAATTAAATTTATTAAATTGATTAACTGCGCATAGTTAGAAATATTTACAAGTTTCATTGTGTGATTACTTAAAATATTTGAACATACAGCTTTATATGCGAAAATACCATTACAAATACAAATACAGCAACACAAAATTGGTGTTTTTTTGGGGGGAAAATTGCGCTATTTTCAGTATTTTGGTGCTTTTTTAAATAAAAACTTGGCGATCAGGGCCGCCAACTTGGCTCAAACCGTGCCATTTTTGGCACTATTTTACTTGAAATGGCACTGAATTTTTCAATTTTGCACAAAGTGCCAAAATGGTACTTTTGAAAATAAGCCAAATTTAAATACATTTTTGTGAAATCCTTTGCGTGTACTTCTTTTTCTCAACTAAAATTTTCTAATTTCTATAGTGTATACAACTGGTTTATCTTACTTTGACATTGGGCTTTTGTTTTAATTTGTCTAATTTTAATGCTAATGGGAAGAACTAAAGAGAAT
>NW_023458559.1:25342462-25342669 GCF_013731165.1 Rhagoletis pomonella | reverse complement strand
GTCCTGAATATGAAAAAGAATCTGCGAAGTTCAGAAAAAAAGTGTATGGAAAGTAATTTTTGTATGAGGATATTTAATAGAAACTTGTAAAGAAAACCAACTCCCGATTGTGTCTGCATGACTCCTGCACGACTTTACAATTCACTTTAAGTTGGTTTTCTCATAGCTAATTAAAAGTGAGGTATTAATCGAAATATCGCCAAAAAG
>NW_023458559.1:25342140-25342362 GCF_013731165.1 Rhagoletis pomonella | reverse complement strand
CCACTGTATACGCGAAAAAGCAATGTTGCCACTTTTTCTCATTAAACCATCTTCTTCTTCTTCTTTCTCTTGCTGGTCACAATAGAACAGCAACCCCAAAAAGGGAAAAACTAAAATCAGCTCGAGACACGAAGTCTATATAGCTGATTTTGGCTGTATTTTTTTAACTTATTAATATTCCAATTTTGTGTTTAGATTGCTTACATACAATTTATATAACTT
>NW_023458559.1:25341254-25342040 GCF_013731165.1 Rhagoletis pomonella | reverse complement strand
GTTACACTTTACTTAATACTGATTTTCTCTTTTTTGATACATGTAGTTTATATACTTGCTGGTTATTGCTATAGTTTTATACTTATTAGTATTCTAGTTTTTTATTTTGTTTGCTTATGTATTTACATGCCAATTTATATTTCTATTTCCCCTTTTTATCTTTCCTAATTTATTTATTAAAAAAAACTAAATTTTAATATCTTTGTTCTTTCCCTTTTTTCCCCTTCTTCCCTTTTTCTCTTTTTCCTTTAACAAGGGTATTACAAATTAATCAACTTAATTTCCATTTTTTTTTCTTTTTTCTTTTTTTTTTATTATTGTTATTTTTCTCCCTCTTTTCCTTTTTTCCCTTTTCCTTTTTTTTTATATTACATGTACTAATTTAGGTTTTTTTTTTTTTGAAAGCAGATTTATTAATTAATTAATTATTATTATTATTTTCCCCCCTTTTCTATTATTTTATTATAAATATTACAATTAAATTACCTTAATTTTTATTTCTTTGTTGTTGTTTTTTTTTCGGTAAACAAATCTTACAATTTAGTTAACTCAATTTTAATTTCTTTTTTATATTACATGTATACATTTTTTGGTTTATTAAACATAATTTATTTATTTATTTCTTACATATGTATATATTATTATTATTATTCATATATGCATACATAAATATACACATATACATATGTATATACATATATATGTATATACACATACATGGATATACTCCAATGAAAAGGAAAAGGAAGGACTAATGCTTAGCCGCACGACACACAACGCCCCGAA
>NW_023458559.1:25331908-25341154 GCF_013731165.1 Rhagoletis pomonella | reverse complement strand
TCTTTCTCTTATGGCGAATTAGACATGGCCATCACTAAGTCCAAAAATTCAGCTCCTGGCCTAGATGGCATAAGAAATGGCCATATAAAAAAGTTTAATGCGCAAAACAAGCACTTTCTTCTTACATTGTATAACAATGTGTGGAAAACTGGAGAAATACCTAGCACTTGGCTCCAATACAAAGTCATACCGATTCTGAAGAAAAACTGCCCCAGCAATTTGGCCTCTTCCTATCAATGCATTGCATTAATCTCCTGCGTCAGAAAATTGTTCGAACGAATGATTAATACTCGTATCGAGCACTTTCTTGAATCCAGGGATAAGTTTCATCCAGCGCAGTCAGGTTTTCGCCGTGGTAGATCCACAGCTGACAATATCTTAACACTATGGTCTGCAGCAAAACTCGCTATAACAGAATCAAGATATATGGTAGCAGTTTTTATAGACATAAAAGGTGCATTTGATAACGTAAATATTGCCATTCTTGTACAGCAATTCAAAGATCTTGGCCTTCCGGACCACCTATGCAACATTATTTTCAATCTTTGTAATAGAAAGGAACTGATAATCAACTCCTCTATAGCAAATGTGCGACGCACATCTGTGCTTAGCCCATTATGTTTCAACGCTTATATAAATCACATATTCTCTGAAATTAACATACATGTACTTGCCTATGCAGACGATATAGTTTTATTTGCATCTGATTCCTCTCTCAGTAGAGCTGTTTTAAGAGTACAGCATGCAATCGACTCCGTAAATGAAAAACTTGATAACATTCAACTTGCACTTTCTCCATCCAAATCTAAGGCAATGATTTTCTCGGCATATTCTAGAAGACATACATCTTTGCCGAACATTCATATAAATAATCGAAATGTTGACTTTGTTGACAGCTTCAATTTTTTGGGGTTCGTTTTTCACAAACATTTAAACTTAAAATTTCACGTGGAAAAAACCGTTCGTAATTGCTTTCTATTCATGAATTAAGATCTCTGTGTGGTGTGTCATGGGGCTCGGACCCGCAGAATCTCATTACATTATATAAAGGAATTATCAGGCCTAAACTCGAGTATATGGCATGCATTCTACTAGACTGTTCTGAAGCCCTCATGCTGAAATTGCAAAGAGTTCAGTACAAAGGCATTCGCATCGGCCTCGGGGCCATGATTTCCACTCACACTCTTAGCCTGGAGCAAACCGCTAACGCCATGCCATTGCCAGAAAGATTCATAAAGTTAACGGGAAATCTTATCAACAAGGTTTTAGCCAGAACTGAACACCCAGCTCTACCTTTTATTGCTCGGCTTTGTCGTATAAACTCGGATTGTTCAAAGACAGTTCAATGCTTTTCAGAAAAACTAAACAACTTTGATGTTAAAAAGTTTAATAGACATCCATATTTCCTTTATGACCTGGACGTCACTGGGAAGGTAAAAATAATTGAATTTCTTGATGTCAAAAAGCAAACTGCGAACCCTGCACAAGTCAAACTAAAATTTGAAGAAAAGATGAGTGGAAGATGGAATAATTTCTCGCTAATTTATATGGACGGCTCGAAAAGTAACCACAATGTGAGCTGTGCGGTTTGGTACCCAAACTATAATATTGAGGCCACATTTTCTTTAGAAGCTGAGTGTTCCATATTCTCTGCAGAGGCGTTTGCTATTATCGAATCATTACACCTCATAAAAATTCAAGAATCAAATAATTTCTTAATAATTTCAGACAGCAAATCAGTCTTACAAGCTTTTAATTCTTACTGCATAAGTAAAACACATCTTTACATCTTTGAAATTAAGAAACTGCACACTGAACTAGTAAGACTAGGCAAGCGCGTCCATTTTCTGTGGGTGCCGAGCCATCTTGGGCTAGAGGGAAATGATTATGCCGACAAGCTTGTGACTCAGCATATACCTGTTTGTCCCAGCGATAAAATTTTACATTGCGACTTAAAATCGTATGATAAACGAATTGCCATAACATCTTGGCAAAACAAATGGAATAGTAGCCCATACGGTAGACATCTCTACTATATTGTCCCTAAAATAAATGTGTCACCGTGGTTTAAAAATATGTCATTGCCTCGCCAAGTTATCACGACAATCAGCAGGTTGCGATTTCGGCATATCCAAACCCGTGAGCACCTTGCCAAAATTAATATACTACCCAGCAGTCGCTGCAGCTGAGGCCTAGTCCAAAGAATCAACCACTTGACCTTTTTTTGTTTGTTAATAGACAGAAGACCACGTATTCAGATGATAAGAGACTTATTGAGGTTGAAAATAAGATCTTTTGATGTTAGTGTAATACTAAAAACAAATAACATTGAAGCATATAAAATTTTGCACAGGTTTTACTCTACTGTAAACATTTCTATATAGCTTGTTCGGGGCGTTGTGTGTCGGGCGGCTAAGCATTAGTCCTTCCTTTTCCTTTTCATTGGAGTATATCCATGTATGTGTATATACATATATATGTATATACATATGTATATGTTTATATTTATGTATACATATATGAACAATAATAATAATATATACATATGTAAGAAATAAATAAATAAATTATGTTTAATAAAACAAAATATGTATACATGGAATATAAAAAAGAAATTAAAATTGAGTTAACTAAATTGTATGATTTGTGTACCGAAAAAAAAACAACAACAAAGAAATAAAAATTAAGGCAATTTAATTGTAATATTTATAATAAAATAATAAAAAGGGGGGAAATATAATAATAATAATTAATTAATTAATAAATCTGTTAAACAAAAAAACCTAAATTAGTACATGTAATATAAAAAAAAGAAAAGGGGGAAAAAAGGAAAAGAGGGGGAAAAATAACAATAATAAAAAAAAAATAAGAAAAAAGAAAAAAAATAATAGAAATTAAGTTGATTAATTTGTAATACCCTTGTTAAAGGAAAAAGAGAAAAAGGGAAGAAGGGGGAAAAAGAAGGAAAGAACAAAGATATTAAAATTTAGTTTTTTTTTTAATAAATAAATAAGGAAAGATAAAAAGGGGAAAAAGAAATATAAATTGGCATGTAAATACATAAGCAAACAAAATAAAAAAACTAGAATACTAATAAGTATAAAACTATAGCAATAACCAGCAAGTATACAAACTACATGTAATAAAAAAGAGAAAATTAGTATTAAGCTAAGTAAAGTATAAAAAAAAAAAGAAAAAAAGAAAGGAGTTAAATTTGAGTTCACTTAAATGAAAAAAAAAACAAGTTATATAAATTGTATGTAAGCAATCTAAACACAAAATTGGAATATTAATAAGTTAAAAAAATACAGCCAAAATCAGCTATATAGACTTCGTGTCTCGAGCTGATTTTATTTTTTCCCTTTTTGGGGTTGCTGTTCTATTGTGACCAGCAAGAGAAAGAAGAAGAAGAAGAAGAAATATCGAACATTTCTAGTTTCATGTCCACTAACAGCAGAGTGAAAAATTTTTCTATATTCTGAAAAAAATAGCATGAAATGTTAACTACTCTTGCAAAAGTCGCTATAATACTTATTTATCCACTTTCAAAAGCCTCCTCTTCGTATGAACTTAGAAAACTGCAAGAAAACGTGGTAGTTTCGGTGCCTAGTGGAAGAGGTCGCAAAAAAGAAGCAAACCAATCTACCTAGAGGAGAGAACTCGAAAAGCTAAAAAAAGCTAGCTATGTAAAAGTTACTGGTTCAATTTATTTTGTTTTTTTAATGGTATTAGGCTCTTATTTATCAAAATTTTCAGGTAATAAAAAAAGATACAGTTCGGATGTTACTTGTTATCGTAGAGGTTTTTTTTTAATTCATGGCTTACTCTTATAAAATCACATAACGCCGCACTATGGGAAATTTGAGCCTATTTTGTGGCCAAAAGTCAATTTCTCGACTGGCTTGAAATTAATTTGTTTGTCTTATCTTACAGAGAATACTTCAAAGTAAAAAACTGTATACTCTGTTTACTCTGTATACCCTCAAACAGATAGTTTCGAAATTTTCTGTAAACGAAAAATGTGTAGCTTGATTTTGTGAAACTTTCAAATGCGTGTTCGCGCAATCTATTAGCTGCTTTTCAAAAGTGAAAAGTGGAAAGAAAGAGTGACGGTTAGCAGAATATTTACCAATTAAAACTTGTATTATAGTTTAAAGGTTGTGGCAAAGAAACGTCCGCATTTAAGTGACTTTAAAGTGAAATTGTACAATTCAAAAAAAAGAGGTTTATTTAGTGTTTTAAAAAAATGTTTAAAAACGTTTAAAACAAAGCTCATCATAAATCGGTAGAATAGTCCCTGATCTCTTATTTCCCCATAATCTTATACTGCGATTTTGTGCGATATTAAAGAAATTATAATTTTTCTTAGGTAACTACTTGGTACAAACTCATGAGTTTTATGAAATGATTCACGGTGTTATAATTTAAAAGTTGGAAAAAAACCTGTCAGATAACAAAGTTTTAAATTTAAGGTCAGTGGAGGACTCGAGTCGGTATTTAAAATAGAACTTACGAGGCATCTGTTTATTGGGTTGTTTTTTGGAGGTGCGACCATTACGGGTTAATTTTTGCGCGGCAAGGCCACTACTTCTAGTCCTACTACTGGACTAAGTTTTATATTGATGTCTCAACTTTTCGAATTGTGACCACAAAATAGGGTAAAATTTCCCATATTGCGCTGTTTGCAAGTGAACTACTCATATATTCATTAAAATATACTTTGTCATCCGTCTAAAATAAAAAAATTTTTAATAAGAAGGATAAAATAGTATTGTGTTATTAATTCAAAAGTAAATAATTGTAGTTCAATGACGAAGGGGGAGGATCTACCCCTCCAAATCCCCCCTGGCTACGCCACTGAATCTGTATCCTTGTATCGTTGTATCCCGTATCCTGTGTCCTTGAATCTGGAGGCAATTTCAAGTGGGGGAGTATCATTGGTCTACAGAAATCCAATATACATAGACTTACTTCAGACAAAATATCATAAATGTCTTACAACTTTCTTTGTAGGCATTCATCAAGAATTATCTTTATTCTGTTTAGTCACAGTAAATCAAGGACCGCAATGGTTATGGTAGTAGAGTTAACGGTGGTAGCTTGACTGCTGTAATGCCTGGTATCTCCGAATGACTTGACTTGACCATTTTTAGCAATAACTCGACTCCAGCGCAACCTTGCGGATCTTTTTTGCAATAGTATTGCCACTACTTTACCACTATATAGCTGTATTATGAGACAAATCGGATAAAAAATACGATTTCTGGTAATAATTCGACTCCAGAGCCACTGTCGAGCAATTTTTTTCGCCGCAATATTTCCCTTCACGTTACCAATACATGTTTTGAATATTAGCCAGATCGGATCGTAAATAGAATTTTTAGTACTAACTCGACTCCAGCGCCCCCTGGTGTTTCAAGTTGTGAACCATACGCACGTACCTAAGAATTATATATGTATTTACAGATAGGTAAAAGTTTCAGTATGTTTAGATGGCGCCACGCCCATGATTATGGGATTGATACCATATCAAGTTCCAGGACTCTACGACAAATACCTTCAGAGATATGCGGTATGAGAAATTCGATTTGTATGGGAACGAAATTATTATTGTTATTATTATTATCAGCCTATAACCAAAAGGTGTTCACAATTTCAAAGAAATCGGTACAGCCGTTTGCGAGATCACCTTTTATAAAAATAGGGGGCTTCTCTTTACATAATTGGTAATACATAAAAAGCCAACACCCGATTGCTTTGCGGCGCGTTAAAACACCTTTCCAACTGTAAAACAATCATTCAATTCTATTTTATGTATATATATAATACGAGTACCGAATTTCAAGAAAAACCGGCCATAAGTACAATTTTTTCGAATAGATCAGAAAAAAATATCCTATGCCTATACCTATGCGACAAATTTCAAGCAAATCAGACCATAAAGAAGACTTTTTTCGAATAGATCGGTCCCTGGTAAACTTTCCGGAAAAATGGTCCCTGGTCCACCTACTTGAAAAAGTATCCTATATGTTAATCGAGGCAAAAAGCTACCTACGTACTAAACTTCAAGCAAATCTGACCATAAATACAATTTTTTCAAATGGATCGGCCCTTGGTCCACTTACCGGGAAAGGAATCCAATATGCTAATATAGGTAAAAAGCTACCTACATACCAAATTCTAACCAAATCCGAACATAATAAAATTTTTTCGAACAGATCGGTCTCTGGTCCACCTACCGGAAAAAAGTTAGTTTTTCTGGTCTTAAACATGGTGGTTTCTGAAAGCTACTTATATACAAAATTTCATGTAAATCGTACCAGTCGTTCGCGAGATTCCCTTTAAAAAACAAAAAGGGACTCCTCTTTATATAATTAGTATAGATAGATATAGATATAAGGAACAGCCGTTCGTAAACGCCGGTTTCCGACTGAATTTCAGTTTTTTTGCAAACGTGTACATACATATGTATCTTTTCCTGTCATAAATATATCTATGGTCCTCTACAATAACGACACAATTCAAAATTCAAAAAATAAAAACTCGTACTATTGTTAAGTGACTCATGTCTTTAATCGTTGTCTTAGAGCTTAAACAGACAGCAGCGTTGATCCGGATCAACTCGAAAATTAACTGCAGTTAATCTTAACAGTACTACGGGATGTGATTTTTTGAATTTTGAGTTGTGTCGTTATTGCAGAGGGCCATCGATATGTGAATTCACATATTTTGATAATTAAATAAATTCGAGCATAAATACGATTTTTAGTTGCATATACATATATAACTCAATTTCAGCGCCACCTGACGGCAAATTTTTCGAAAGAATTCTTTTACCTGTTATCAATACATATTTTGAATCTGAGGATAATCGGACCATAAATACGATTTATAGTAATAACTCGATTCCAGCGCCACCTGGCGGCTTTTTTTGCAATGGTTTTGTTTTTCCTGTTGTCAATACATATCTCAAATATGAGGCGAATCGGCCCATAAATACGGGTTTTACTAATAACTCGACCTAGCGGTTGGTTTAAAACTTATTCTGCTATTCGGAAGGTAGACAAATTCAAAAAACAAATATAAAAATCGGTCCAGCCGTTCTTGAGTTATAAATGGTGTAAATAAAACGACTTTGTTTTATATATATAGATAAGATAGGTTTATTTTGTGAAATTCAACAATAAAAACTCCTTATTAGTATAAATTTCATCCAGCAACATACTGGCAAATTCTTACAAGTAAAAATTTATGCAGTAAAATCCAGTAAAAACTTACAACTTCAACTGTAATTTTTCGCTCTCTCAAACTTTTAATAGATTTTACTGGAAATGAGTAATCAAACTCAACTAATTGTGTTAAATGAAAATCCATTTTTTCTCTTTTAATAGTTTTTGTTGCAAAATATCCCTCAAATAAGAAAGTTAAGCAGTGTTTGCATTGTTCGACTGTGCGTTCAACTCAACGCAGGGTTGCACGAAAAAAAAAGTTGAATGGCTAAATGTTGGCTGACGACCAACTTTGTTGAAAGCGATTAGTTGAAAGGCCGTTCAACCAAAAGTAGATGCAAAGTTTAAAAATGCAAACGCCTTTTCTTGGCGAATATTTTGATATTTTTTCATATTTTGATATTTTTAGCCATTCAACTTTTGAACAAAGTTGAACAATCTGATCAGATATTTGAAATATTTCTTGGGGTTTCACCATTTTAAGGATTATTCCATGGCGGAAACCCCCTTTACTCTTAATCAGTCGACGCTTAAATCTTATTCTAGTCACAAGGTTTGTAGATCTTCTTTTGGAGTTCTCTGAACCGTTATTTTAAATGCGTTTTTGCTTACCAGAGGTGACAGATTATTGATACTTAAGCTTGAATTTCTAGTCTTTCGTATCGGGTTCGCAATTTACTACTAGAAAGCCCCTTTTAGGTTCTTCACATGCTCTTTACCTTATTCTTTCAAATTTTGTTTGGGTCATTCCAGCGAAGACGACACCACAGCTAAAAAAAACGAAGTTACATGATTGCGTTTAAATCTGTGATAACAGTAAGGCAGATACAATAATTCTTCAGAAATCGATTTAATAATAATAATAATAGATTGGCGCTTACACATATGTTAGTGTTTGGCCGAGCTTCTCCTCCAACTTGTGGCGGGCGCCTTGATATTGTCACACAAAGCGGAGGGACCTACAGTTTTACGCCGACTCCGAACGGCGATTGTATTTTTATGAGAAGCTGTTTTTCATGGCACAAATACACTCGGAGGTTTGCCATTGCCTGCCGAGGGACGACCGCTGTTAAGAAAAACATTTTTCTAAATTTTTTGCGATGTTGCTTTGACCAGGGCTTGAACCCAGGTGCTGGTGAGTGAAAGCGCGCACTGCTTACCACTACACCACAGCGGCCGACATTTATCGATTTATTTTTCACTACATTCTCTATTTTTACTAAACGCAGCCGAAGTGCGACTTTCTCTAATATAGAATTTGTTTATCAAGTTGTCAAGGTATTTCTCGTGTATTGAAGGTGACAATACCAAAAATGATTATCCAAAAATAAAGAACAATTCATGGACTTTAAAACAGTGCTGGGTTATTACAAAAAAGAGTTGGGGTGAGAAAATGTCAGATTTCAAAAAAAAGTTTATTGGATGCACCCGTCACAGAAAAATATCTTTTTTTTAACGGAACTTAAAAATACGTAAGCTTCCCGTTGTTTAAATAAGATCCCTTTATTAAAAATTTAATAAATATTCATATCAATTTAGTACTGTTCATTTTACTCACGAACTATATATGTGCTCTCAATCTCACCTTCACAAAATACTGTCCCATCCATACAAGGCTAAAAGAGGTTTTTTTTTAATTTTTAAATATAACACTGTCATCAAAGCATAAAATGGACATTAAAATTCTATTGACTACATACCGGAAAGCAGGGGAAGATAATCTATGAATTCAAACAGGAAAATGTAAATTATATAATTCGGTTTTATACTTTATTAATTTCCTATTAAACGGGATCTGATTTCAATTATTAACATTTTACTGGTTACTGGTAAAATTAATGGTGAAAGAGAAATTACTTAAAGTTTTAACAAAATGAGTGAAAATGTCCGCCGCGCCCCAGAATGATAGAATACAAGATTGCGCCGATTGCAGCAGAATTCGTGAGAGTAATTTTAGCGTGACGTCATCGTAAACCCTCGCTATTATATGCATTTCAGGTTTAGAAAAAACTTTCAT
>NW_023458559.1:25329285-25331808 GCF_013731165.1 Rhagoletis pomonella | reverse complement strand
TTTCAAACGAAAGTGTGCATGTATGCATTATTTCGGGTTTTTCATATTATTTGTAAACTAGCACAATATTAGATGAGGAGACGATTCAATTAAATATTAAGCGAAGTAAATATTTTATGTTATTTACGCTTTTACATAAACAAAATTTAGACAAAAATTTAAATTAGGGTGCAACTTACACCGTCTGTGTGTAGATATAACTCGATGTTTCAGTATTTACCTCTTATATTATGCGTTGCTCGAATTGTCTTGAAAACCTCTACTAAATTGTCTTGCATACTGAAATTTTCCAACCTTTCTTCTAGGCTACCAAAATCCACTTTTTCCAACTGCAAAAAAAAATTAATAATTATTATAAGTTCTATGTAAGACCTAATCCACAACATAGCATTTTAGTAAAAAAAAGTAAACCCAAATGAAACCATATTACGTAAAATTAATAAGATAAGTTTTAAACTATAGTGGAATTCGCGCTTCTGTGTATTCGCTGTATCCTGCGTAAGTGTAACTGGTCGAGCGTGTGGTTGTTGTTACATATGTATGTATTTGATGTACCGCTAGTAAAAACAAATCACATGCTCATGCAGTTACAATTACATAACATACAACGAATACACAGAAGAGCGAATTCCCCTTATAACGGATGAGCTTTTCTTTAATCGCCCTAAAAGCCGCGTTAATAGTATAACAAAAAAGAAGTGAAAACCGTCAGGTAAGTGTGATACTTGCTGTAAAATTTTTCACAAGTTCTACCGGCTCGACAATTTCTGTTCACCTCATAGTCGTCAAAAATTTACAATTCGAGGTACTTTTCTATCATTAGCCCTGATTAACCATTTTTTGATCAGTGAACCCATGTTAAACTGGAAACCATTATAAAGTTGTGTGTAGTCACCCAACAAACACCAAACAAATATTTTTTCAATCTTGGAGAAATTCATAGTCCTCAAGCTGATATCTAACATCATTCCCCAAAAAGTTATAGAGAAACGCATTTTTAATTATGAAGTGCAAAACTAAAGCTATATAGAAAGGAAAATGACCAACAATGAGTAAATACTCTTCAAAGCATCTTCAAATAATCTTCAAAGAAAACAAACGCGAGGTGAATCAAGTGGCAGAATTACTGTCGGACTGTATATTGTGAAGTGAATTATTGTAATACGACAGTGATTAATTAACATATTACAAAATGAGTAATAAAATAAGAAATTAATATTTAAATTAACCTTAAATTGGAAAATCACATTGGAGTTCAAGTTGAGAACTAGCATTTTCTCAACTTGAGAAACAGCCCTATTTTCATACAAAGAAAAATGCCCTTTTGGTTGAGAACGCTATAATCCTCCACTTGAGGTACTGTTGAGAAACAACGTCGGAGATTTGAGAAATACCTTAGTTCTCAACTTAACCTCAAGTTGAGCTCAAACCTAAATGTTTATTGGGATTGAACGCTCGTGGTTGAATGCCGTTTATTTAAATATTAGGTTCATTCCTTATCTTTTTGGACTAAAATCTGAAAAGTGTCAAAATGCCAGAGCGTAAGCAAAATGCGCTCACTAAAAGAGAATAACAGGAAAAGTAAAGGAACGCAAAAAACCAAATTTCTAGTCCAAAGAATGGCAACAACAAAACTAACGTCAAATAAAAACAGAAATGTATGTACAAAACACATTCACACAAGCACAAGCACAATAAACACTTGCTATATCAATTATTTTATGCCTCCTTCCAATTTCAATTCATTTCTATTACTTTTTAGATTATTCTCACTTTTAGCGTATTCTTTAATTTCCGTTAATTTAAATTCAGTTGAGTTTGACACTTTTCAGGATTTTGCCAGAAAAAATTCTTCTGACTAAATCTGACTACTTCGCACGATTGAGAGAATACAAAGGTTGTGCCGATCTCGGACCGCTATTCCTCTCTTAACGAATTTGACAGAATCGTTGTTTGCATGACGTCACACTGGTGCAAATTGTTTACGTTTTCCTTGCAACATTTTTTCTTCTTCTTCCATTCTTGCTCACGTTTTGGCATTTCTCTCTCGCAATTGCACCAGTGTGACGTTACACAAAAGTTATTCTCAAAAATCCTCTCTGATCGGCGCAATCTTGTATTCTATCATTCTTGACTACTTCGGACTGATGAGAGTCACTCTCACTGACTGCTGCTCTCTCATTTTTGCTGTCATTTCCGAGTTAAGGAACGCTTTTTGGACTAAATCTGACTACTTCGGTCTTTTTCTGACTATTTCTGGGAGATAAGGAACGCTCCTATTGTATTACCATATTTGGCGTCTTGATTCAGTAATACAAGGTTCGATAAACTGACAGTTGTCTCTCTCGCACCGCTCTCTGAGCAGTGGCACCGTGTTGCTTCTTTGCAAATTTACTTGGAAACAGTGTAGCTTTGGTGTGAAATAGAAGTATAACCTTTTGTGCAATATGTTTTTTTGCAAGAATGATAGAATACAAGATTGCGCCGATTGCAGCAGAATTCGTGAGAGTAATTTTAGCGTGA
>NW_023458559.1:25296740-25329185 GCF_013731165.1 Rhagoletis pomonella | reverse complement strand
CAATATGTATGGGTCTCTAGTCAACGAAAGCAGCTTTTTAAACGTGTTTTCCTACAATATTTGCCAACTGAAGTCAATAAATCCGAAGAAGTGGCAGATGCAAATCACTCAAAAATGGGTGGAAATGCCGATGAAGACTGTGTGCCCATTTTAAATGAGTATGTCGAACGTAGAATACCAATGACATGTTTACCCAAGGCATTAGAGGACGTTTTAGAATTCTACGGTACCGAAAAAAATATATCGGAAATTTTGCGTTTATTGGATTATGAGAAGGAGAAATCGTCCAAAGAAATCAATTTTCGTACATGGTGCGGTATTGTATCTTTTGCAGAACGATTGGCTCTAGAAAATCCAACTAGTTCGGATTCGTGTGACGAGGTAAAATTTCGAGTATTTTATTTTATCTACCACTTAACTTAAACGAAATAAATAAATTTGTGTACATTTCGCTTATAGTTATGCGGTACATATTTGTAGGATTCGTTTTCTGCATAAAAATCCGCAGTTTAGTCAAAATGTAATTGTTTTAAAACTTACATGGAGAAGATTTTATTAATAACTTTTTTATTTGTACGTAAGATATTTTCATATATGATTCATAAGTACATACGCATCTTGAAGTTCATATTGAACTAAACCAAAAAACGTAGATAACAAGGAGGGACAACTCGTTATAATTGTGGCTAAAGTGCGCAACAGGGGCGTGCCTTCTCTTTTCATCCAATCAAAAAACGCACAAGGACAAAAGAGACGGCACGCCCCTGTTGTGTGGTATTGGTACTGGATCATTGAAGTCAAACGGCATGAAATTACTTATGCCACTGTCAAAATACATAAACGGTCCAAATTATGTTTTGGTACAAAAAATATAAAATGTACATGCCCGTTACGCTTATGCATAAGATTCTATTGAAAAGTATCAGAGCAGTGATGCCAGATATTCTCTGCTAAATTACCCATGAAAATCGGCGAAAAATCCCTTAATTACCCGCATCTTAAAAATTTATCCCACAAAATTCCCAAAGAATTCAAAACATATATTTCAGTGGTAAAGAAGTAACATTCATATAGTAACCTTAATATACATTAGGGCGGGTAAATTTTTTTCGACATGGTTCCTAGCAGATCCGGATTCCACATAAAATTGTAGGAAAAAAGTCCTTTAGACCATAGCCCTAAAATTAATTTCGAGCCTGCGCAATTTTAAAAGAAGATATCTTTAATTGATACTAATTTAATATGCACATAAGTATTTGCTAAAGTGTTACGAATGTTATTTCTTTAATACAAATATGTATTTGGGGGTTTTTTGGTACGAATAATTACCCTACAGTGAAATGCCAAACCAGTTAGAAAAAATACTAGTTCATTAACTAGTATGTGCCTACCAGTTCGACAATTTCGAAGAACTTAGGCAAACGCAATTAATTGCTTTTCTTACAAATTTCGGCTGTGGCGTCACGTGAAGGATACTGGTTCTCGTTCTGAAATCGCAGGTTCGAGGCAGCTTGGAGGTGGTTAAGATTTTTAAAGTTAAATAAATGTAAGTAAAAATAATTTATTCAATTTATAAATAAATAACAAATTTGAAAATCTAATTGCATTGCAAAAAAACATTTAGGAAGAAATGCTTGTACTATAAAAACAAAGAAATTAAACAAAAATATTTTTTATTAATTTTAAAAATTACAATAAACAGCCTAAACAAAAAAATAAATTTATAAAAAAATATAAATAAATAAAAAATAAAAAATAAAAAAAATTCCCTGCGCCAGTATTTGAACCTGGGACCTCAGGCTTACCACGCGAGTGCTTTGCTATGTCGGCCATTGTGACTATGTGCAACTGGTATGATGCTACTAGTATTTATACTAGTAGATGCTGATGCATAGCCTGACAATTGACATCTCGTAGGACATCGCAATGTTAAAAATACCAGTCGCTAACATTGAAAAATGATAGAACGTGAACTAGTTCGGCTGCAACGCAAACCGGTAGAATTCTAGTTCACAACTAGTAGCTTTCCCTGCAGGGTAATTTTGGATATCCATTTCTTATTTAAAGAACCACAAGAAGGCGCTACAAAATATATCTATACTAATATGTATATATTTTGAAATCGGGTTTTCTGTTCGAACATTTCGAGAAAGGCTTCACCGATTTTTTTGAAATTTCGGACACCTACTGCAAACTTTCCAAAGATATAGGCTGAAAAATATTTAGATATATAAAGCGGGCGTGGCACCTCCCTTAGAAACCGAGTTTTTCAAACTGCATATCTCTGGAAGTATTCGTGGTAAAGTACTGCAACTTGGTATGGGGATAAAGAAATCAATACTCGTGGAGAAAAATGGGAGCTATTGGAAAAAAGAGCGTGGCACCTCCCATACAAACCAAATTTTTCATATTACATATCGGGCTGGTATCAAAATTCTGGTACTACAAAATTCGGAACACGAAATTCCGCTTAACAAAATTCTGCTTCTCAAAATTCTGCTTTTTGAAAATTCTGCTTTTTGAAAATTCCGCTTTTGACAATTATGCTTTTCAAAATACTGAATTACAAAATTCTGTTTTAAAAGTACTCAGGAGAATATTTCGCGTTATGATTATTTCCAGTAACAAAAGTTTTTCCAAACTAATTAAAAATACTGAAAATCAAAATTCTGCGGAAACAGAAACCTTTTCTAGAACGTAAAACCGTGGCGAAGGGTGGCATCGCCGCAAAAAGTAGTTGTTGTAGGAAACAATTCCCAGTTTCTATAATCTTGTATTGAATTGACAAGAACTTATTTTTGCAAAATCTCAAATTACCAGAAAAGATTATAAGAAATTAAAAAGAAGCAGCTTATAAAAATTATTAAAAACGAAATTACTTATGTAAGTCGGAAGATGGAATTTTGACGGATCAAACCAAAAATTTAATATTTCTCGGGGTGAATACATACATCAGAATTTTACCTAGCCCATGGGGCTGGTAAAATTTTGACAGCTTCTAAATATATATATATATATACATACATAATAGGTTTGTTCCACACTCTACTCGATCTCTCAAAAAACTCGATCAAAGTTCAAACTTTGAGCGTATATCAAAGAAACTCTAAAACTTACTTGTGGAACACGTATGTACATATGTGCAACTCGAAGTGTCTTCGAGTAGCTTGTGGAACAAACCTTATATTGTTTGGCGGTAATAAAGTGTCAAAATCAAAATGAAAGCTGAAAACGGCATAAAAAGGCCTACGGTACTTGCAAGTTATAAAGTAGATATCAATTTTAACAATTTTCGCAAACACAAAAATAAAGCATTCGCACGACCGTTTGTTTGGTTTTTCAATTGTCAAAATTTTACTTTGCATTTGGCACAGCAAAATTCAATTCATTCATTCGTACACCATTAGTAAATTTTTCCAACCCGTCTCACCACGGAGAAAAATTTACCGATTGGCACGCAGCCAAAGATACGAATATGGTAAATTTTGTCAGATTTTATCTACCACAAAAGCCGAATTTTGAAAGACGAAAGTGCGAAAAGCAGAATTTTGTGAGACAGAATTTCAAAATGCGGAACTTTCAAAAGCAGAATTTTGAAAAAGAAAAATTAGAAAAAGCAGAATTAAAAAAACACAGAATTTTGATCGAGCAGAATTTTTTAACATTTTGGAGAATTTTGTAATGCAGCGTAATGAGGCGCTCCCTTACATATCTACCTACCATACAAACCGAATTTTTCTTACTATGTACATAATAAAAAAAGTAACATTCGGTAAAAATATCAACATGACAGAACCTGTTAACTTTTGGATTCCTGCACGTCAAAGCAAGATTCCTCATTTAATACAATAAGGCCCTGCTCATCTTAATTGAGTAATAAACTTAAAAGTTATGAGCACTTAAGTAGAGATACATACAAAAAGTTTCTATACAAATTTATGATTTGCATATTATAAAGTACACACCTTTTACTACAATTTCGAATCGCTATATCTCAGAAATGGTAATCCTTAGGTAGAAAAATGTTATAACAGTTTTTATAGATAATTGTATGATCTATACTTCCGGCTTACCTATTTTTATGATAAACCTTACCGCTTTGCTAGAAAATTCAAAAAAGCAATTTATGTGACCTTGAATAACTTTTTTTGCAGACGTGGGATCGGTGGGGACTTTTGACATTCCATTTGTAATAGTGTTCGCAATACTCGTACCAATTTTTAGCTTTATGCTTATTATTGTAAGCTTACCTTATTTTTTGAACTAACTTGACTGAGCTATTGATTTGTAGCGCCATCTTGCGGTTCTTTAAATAAGAATTAGGTATCAAAAATTAATGCTTCGTATCGAAAAACCCCCAAATACAAATTTGTATTAAAAAAAAATATTCGTAACACTTTAGTAAATATTAATCTGCATATTAACTTAGCATCAATTAAAAATTATCTTATCTGACTTGAGAGCTATGGTCTGGAGGAATTTTTTTCTTAGAATTTTATAAAGAAACCGAATCTGCTAGCAACGATGCCGAAAAAAATCCATCCATACAAATTGACCCGCCCTAATCTTATCTTACTAATATTATAAATGTAAAAGTTTGTATGTTTGGATGTTTGGGAAATCATCACGCGGAAACGACTGAACGTATTTGCATGACATTTTGTACGCAGATAGCTTATGGGCCAGATTGGTTAATAATAATAATAATCTCAACGGTTTTTAACCTCCATTCCTGCGCATCCGCACGAGGGGCGCAGTCCGCATGACGTACGGAACCAGTATTTTCAATTTTTGTGCCGAGTCACGATAGGCAGGAGTTTGTTAAGTGTCGAGATCTTAAACTGCTCAGCTACAGAACTAAATTCATCAGCCGATTTTATGTCTTTATTTTAATGATTCATTTATTGAGAGAGGACAGTATCGATTTCTTAATGCTGAAAAGCGGATCTGATATATCAAACGTGCTGGAATGAGAGTGAAAATCCTGGCATAAGCAACGGAGTGGGTAGTGCAATTCAAAATTAGATTTGCAGGCTTTCGGAAATAGGGGACAAAAGTGTCTTGATACCCGGGAGGGAACATTCAGGCTAACTTCGCCCAGAAGAAGCGGACTTGAAATTGAGCCTGTTAGTAATTTAACTATAACAAGTAAGAAAGTCTAAGTTCGGGCGGAGCCGAACATAAATACCCGGCACAAGTATTAAATATATGTTTTTCACCTCTCCGAATGCTACCGCTACATGGTAAGCCGGGGTGTATCAATTTTGAGAAAATTAGCGTCGTTAAATTTCGAAATATTGAAGTTTCAAGCATTTCTGAAATTTACCGTTATATGAAAAGCGGAAGTAATTTTATCCAAATTTTTATTATAAACGTATTTCTTGGTATATAATTGTTGCAAGCATCAATTTTGAATAAATTAGCTTTAATATTTACTGATTTATCGAAGATTTTGTATTTCTGTAAATTACCGTTATATGGGATGTGGGCGTGGTTATTGTCCGATTTTTTCGGCCATTTCGTATGCTGTATTAAGGTCAACTACTGCGCCAAGTTTGAAAGAAATTGGTGCAGCGGTTAGCAAGATATGCACATGTAACCATAAGTGAGCGTGGCTACGCCCATTTTCCAAAAATGTATAATATTCTTATTTTTCGTCTAAAACTTATTGTAAATATCAATTTTGAGTGAATAATCTCCAGTAGTTACTAATATATCGCAGTTTTCGTACCGTTATATGGGAAGTGGGCGTGGTTACAGTCCTTACCTTGGATAATTGGAAACCTGGATACCAAATTTCGTTGAGATATCTCAATTTTTGCTCGAGGTATCGTGTACACGGACGGATGGACTGACGGACGGACAGACAGACATGGGTTAATCGACTTCTCTATTCATTCTGAGCAGTTATGTATACATTTGTCTATATCTATCTCGATTCGTTTTGGCTGTTACAAACAACCGTTATGTGAACGAAGTTAATATAACCTTGTGCACAAGTGCGCTCGGGTATAAAAATTGTACTAAGCATTTTCCTGCGGCTGGAAAGTGTAGGAAGATTAATAAGTTTTAATCAGCTCGTATAAGGTGGAAGGTTATATTAAGAATCCCAACGGAAATTTCTTAAAGCAAAAAGTAGGAATTGTTTTTGAATTGATTATATCTTGTCTGAGTAAAGTTGATACCTTGGATTCCAAACCACCGAACCGTATTCCAGAATTGGCCTAACTAATGTTGTAAACAGGGTTTTAGTGATATATGGGTTACAAAATACTTTTGACCATCGTTTCACAAATGCAAGTACACCTTTAGCCTTGTTGACTGTCACATTAATATGAAGATTAAAATTAAGCTTAGGATCCATTGTAGTTCCAAGGTCCACAAAATTGTATACCTGTTCCAGGTTATGGTTACCTATTGTATAAGAAGCGGGATGAACAGCTCTTTGCGAGAGGCACATTACTTTACATTTCTTAAGACTTACAGGCCTATTCTGCACGTTACTGAAGATTTTGTAACCGGAAATTTTTATTACCAAAAAATGTTACCACATCTTGTCACCGCGATTTTAGGTACGTTGGTAATGCAGTGAAAATATTCAGCAACTCAGCTATGAATATTTGTGGAAATTCCTGTATTGCATATTTCACGGGGCAATATTTTGTTACCAACTTATGAGATGGTAACCAAATTTACCGGTTACAAGAGAGCACAGAACGTACGATTTTTAAAGCTTTACATCATCTGCATACATTAAAATTTTGGAAAGTTGTATATCTGCAGAAATATCGTTTATAAAAAGCAAGAACAGAACCGGGCCTACGTGGCTACCTTGAGGGACTCCTGAAGTAACATCAATGACGTCAGAGATAGTATTTTTAAACATTACCCTTTGTGATCTATCATAGAGGTATGAAGAGATCCAACGTAGAAAATTAGGTGGAACGAGTGGCACACTTTATCAAATGCTTTACTGAAGTCAGTATATATAACATCCAGGGTGGGCAAAAACTCGGAATTCGAGCGAGCGAGCAAACTCCTACTCATTGCCTCGCAGGCAACGAGGCGCACGCAGCTCGTACTCGTAGCAGCAATGAAGCGAGGAACGAGTAGTTTGGCTTGCTCGGCAAACGAGCGAGCGCTGCTTGTTTGCTCGCGCTCCTATTAAACGAGCGAGGCTGTTGTCTGTTGCCTCGCTCGCAGCGCGAGGCGAGTTGCTGTCTGCATACTCGCTCTGCTAGGTAAGACGAGTGAGCGACGAGCGAGCGCTCCGAGTGTACTATACAAAACATGCATTTTTGTGCATAAAAATGTGGGAATGTAATCAATAGATTATGTACGAAAGTATGTTAATAATTGTATGTACATATGTACCTATGCATATATGTAAATATGTGAATATTATATTAGGGCAGCATTTAAAACAACAAATAAAATTTACTACATACATAAGCATAGATTGTGGAATGAAATAGTTTTTAGTTACATATATGTGGGAGCACAGACTTGACTTACTTAAACCTACTCACTAACAGACTTAATTTACTTACTTAAATATGCACCTCTAGGATAGAATACGGGTCCAATGCGACCCTGAATTAAATGACGCTAACTTACTGAAAAATGCAACTCTACAAATAGAAATAACGGAGTTACAGTTACCTTCAAGAAGTAAGCCAATGTACAGCTTAGTTAAATATATCTCTTTTTTAAAATAAGTAACTTTTGTGCCACTAAGTACTTTAATTTATAAATATTAAATATTTTACCAATAAACACTGTCGTTTGTGCCGCTAAGTACTAGTGTTTTATTCGGCATCCTACATTTGGTGTCTGAAGTGACGGGCCGCATGAAATAAATAGAATTTAATACGGTGGCGTTAAGTAACTTTCTTTGAATAATACGAGTGCGATTTGACTCGTAATAAAACAATTGGTGAAGTGAATATTGCACAATAAAAAATAGATAGTAATTATTTGCTGAAGATTCTGCATACAACAAAATGTTCAGCGGAGCCCTAGCGCTCCAATGCAAACCTCGAAAGGCAGTTATGAATTCTTATTGGAATTAATTTGAATTGAAGAACAGAGAGTAAAGGTACAGAAGAAAATAAGAGAAGCGCAACTAACGAGTAAAGTACTAGAGCAGAAAGCAGAGAATAAAGCAAGGCGAATTTGTACGACATTTTGAATTCCCCCTAGAATAAAGCAGCAGTCAACAAAAACCATCATTCCAAAAAAGATGCAAATATTGGAATTTTGAAGCAGTGAAAACAAAGTAAATCAACAGTGAAAGATAAAAAAACGCAAAAGCTACTTGTGGCAAACTGTTTGACAGAAGCAAGTGAGCAGTGAAAAATAACACAAAAGCAAATATTTGAAATTTGAAGCTGTGTGTGTAACCAGCCATCAAGTGAGCGAAAACGCAAAAGTAGTTGAGAGAAAATGAAATATCAAGCAAGTGAACAAAAACGCAAACGCAAGTGAGAGACATTAAAATAACCAGCGAGTGAGCGAAAACCCAAAGCAATTGAGAGAATAGGAAATAACAAGCAGGTGAACAAAAACGCAAACGCAAGTGAGAGACATTAAAATAACCAAGGAGTGAGCGAAAACGCAAAAGCAATTGCGAGAATAGGAAATAACAAGTGAGAAACAGAAAGTAACGAGTAAGATATTTGAAATACGAAGAAGTGAACTAAAACGAGTTCGTATAAGTGAACAAGAATACAAAAGTAAGAACGAGCAAGTTGTTTGAGTTGAGAAAAATGAACTAAAAGCGAGTCAAATTTCGAAAACAAAATGCCAACACATGTAATAAAGCAAAAGAAATTTTATTTAATCTAAACTAATCCTATGTTAAAATAAAGTTTATGGTATCATTTGGGTCGGTAAAGTAACTAAAAAGTAAAACAAACTTTGGTAAATGTTGCGGATTTAAGATTTAAATTTTGCGAGATTTTAACGAATAGAAATACATAAGAAGAAAAACTAATTATTTTGCAAAAAGGAACAATTAATTATTATTCTTAGTTTGGTTAAGTTAAACATTGTACTTTTAACACATTATATCTACTTTTTAGCACACAAGATTTTATATTCAATATTAAAATGGACACAGCGACTATACTTCGTTTGACAGTTGATATTTTAAAAGAAAAATTAAGGGAGTGTGGGTTGTCGACAAGTGGACGGAAAAAAGAATTACAGGACAGATTGCTTGTACATTTCGGGCATTCTGTAGGTCAGGAAGAAGATGAAGAATCTCTGGAATCACTTTATGAAGAAGTAAATGCCTTAAATATGCGTCCAGATGTGTCTCACTTGCCGTGCCAACATCACCCTGGTTTTACATTAAAGGATTTAGGTGATAGTATAGCTCGATTTAGTGGTACAAATAAGGATGATATTGAACAGTGGTTAACAGAATTTGAAATGAATGCGGATATATTGCGTTGGTCTGATCTTCCATGATTCAATAATACAAGGTTGGATAACCTGGCAGTTGTCTCGCTCCCGCATTCTGCCTTAGCCTTTGTTGCCTTCTTTTTTGATTTATAAAAACTACTACTAAAATACAAGGAGAAATATTGTCTTCGTATAAAAAGTTCAACAGGCAACACTGCCGATATTTCCATCGATTGTTTCGAGAAAATTCATTTTCTTATTGAGCAAATTCAAGTTAAGCCGAAATTAGTCGAGAACGCAGAACGTATACCTAAACGCAGTCTGTATACGCAGAATTTTGTCGATTACTGGAGTCCTCAGGCCCTGTGCCAATTGATAGAAAATAGAAAATTTTGACGGATCAAAGTAAAAATTTGACACTTCTCGTGGTGAATACGAACGTCAAAATTTTACCTAGCTCATGGGGCTAGGTAAAATTTTGACCGCTTATAACCATGTATACACATAATATTACTTGGCGGTAATAAGGAGTGAACATAAAAATGAAAGCTGAAACAGCATAAAAAAAGCCTACGTTACTTGCAAATTATAAAATAAATATAAATTTTAAGAATTTCAGCAACACACAAAAATAGAGCTTTCGCACGAGCGTTTGTTTGGTTTTTCAACTGTCAAAATTTTACTTTGCATTTGGCACAGCAAAATTCAATTTATTTGTACACCATAGCAAATTTTTCCACCCCGTCTCACCACGCAGAAAAAAGTTACCGATTGGCACAGGCCCTTAGTGTTGCTTACTACATGTTGCCACCCATCTAATGCCTTTTCATAAACTTACCTTTCAACTACAATTTTTCGTGCTATAATAGATTTTAGCTAAATATAAACTACTTAGTTTTCAACAAAAACCTTATTCAATAGTAAATTTCAAATAGTTTAAACATAATTTGAATAGGAACTTATATCTTTTTTACCATCTGTAAAACTGACGAAGTGGCAACCATCTAAAGAAGGAGAAATCAGCTGACACGGAAAAATCTAAATTCCGCAGATTTCTGCGCTACGGGCTACAACTACAGAAAAAATCTGCGGTGTTGAGTTTTCATTTACATGGCGCTTTGGTAAGACAGATCGTGTCAGCCGACTCGGGTTTACATACCGGTAGGTTTACGTTCTTGACTAATTTCAGCTTAAGTATGGCAAAAAAATCAAAAATAATGGAAGTATTTTGAATTACAACAATAATTTACATATTTATTTTGCAAATAGTAGCGTTTTACAACAAGTGCAGCCGTTGCAAGTAAGTTTTGCATGCTAGTATCCCTGTATCCATCCACGTATGGTAGTACAAATATTAATAAATATATTCTCTTGTGAAGCTCAGGATCATTTGGGTGTCCGTCCAAGTTTGCTGGTGCATATATTTTTACCCCTGCAGCCTTTGAGTTGGTCAAGTGCAGCCTTTGCATATTTACAAGTAAGTATACCACTCCATAAAAGCGAAAGTGGAAATATTAATAAAGGTATATTCTTGTGCTGATTGTGACTGATTGCAGAAAAAAGTACACAACATTACAAAAAATTAACATTTTTAAAAAAACGAAATGTAATGTATTGAAGACATATTTTTAAAGTTTAACCGATATAATGATTAACAAGGCTGATTGGAGAAAAAAGTAAAAACCATTCCACAAAAATTAGATTTTTAAAAAACCAAATGTAATTAAATTGCGATATTGAAGGTCTAACTTTTAAAGACTGATTGGAGAAAAAAGTAAAAAACATTACTAAAAAATTTAAATTAAAAAGAAAACCAAATGTAATTCAATTTAAGATATTGAACATGCAATCTTTAAATGCAACAAATATAATACTTTTTAAAAGATGAATTTATATGCATTAAATCAATTGCATCTTTACCATTTGTATAATTCTTCATAAAGTGCCTTTGAATAAAGGATTTGTTTGAATTCCATTAATTTTGTTAAATATATACTGGAATATCAATGAAACCATGGTTTATTTTGAATATTTGGGAATATTTCTTCAAAGACTTCAAAGATTTTTTTTTGGCAAGAATTTTATGTGAATATCCATTTATTTCATTTTTAATATTTATGTGGCCATAAAAAATTAATTCATTGTCTATTGTGTAGATAAGTGGAATCATCTTTATATATTTAATTCAATTTGTATACAAAAACGCATTTCAGCACTACCAGACTACTTACTTTTCCTACTACCTTTACACAAGAGGATAAAATTGTGACCCGCTTCTCTTCCTTCTTAAATGCAACCTTACAAGGCAGTCGATTGACACAAATGTCAATATTTATCCAACCTTGCATGATAAAAACATTACAAGGTAAATTCATTCTCTCAATTCGTCGGCCATGATTTTTTTCTGACGTTTGCCAACATTTTAAAATCATATAAAATTGAAAATAAAAAAATTAAATTGTTCACAATTGTTGTTGTTTGAGATTGAAAATGAGAATGTGTGTGTGAGTTTGAGTTTTGATTTTAAAATTATATTGTTGGCAAACGTCAGACTGCCTCTCAATGGTTTTACCTTGTTATGTTTTTATCATGCAACCTTGTATTATTGAATCATGCTGATCTTCAAAAATTTGTATATGCAAAGCAGCTTCTTTCAGGTGCAGCTAAGCTATTTGTAAGAAGCCAGACTTGTGCAGTAAATTGGGAAAAATTGAAGGAAGTTTTAATTGAAGAGTTTGGGCGAAGGTGTCTGCAGCGGATATTCACAAAATGTTGCAGAAACGTAGAAAATATCCTAAAGAAACCCTTATCGAATATTTGTATGCATTAATGGATATAGGCAGGAAAATTAAAGTGGATGAAGCAAGTCTAATAGAATATTTTATTGATGGTATCGATGATTATAAAAATAATAAGGCTATACTTTATCAAGCAAAAATCATAAATGAATTGAAGTTGCAAATAAAGGTGTATGAGAAAGTAAAAGAGGGTAAGCCACACAGGACAAAGCCTGTTTTAAATGTGGGAGTACCTCACATTTAGCGAAAACGTGTAGGGTTACAAACATAAAATGCTTTAAGTGTAACCAGTTGGGTCATAAGTCCAATGAATGTAAAGAAAAATCTGCAGTAAAAAAAGAACGTGGTGCAGTTAACACATTGAATGATAAGAATCATATTAAATTTAAAGACGTTGAATGGTGTGATAGTAATCGTAAATTTTCAGCGTTAGTAAACACTGGCTGTAGTTATTGTTTAATACGATATGATACGTTGCTGGAAAGTAAAATTCAGTTGATTTTGAAAGATAATAAAAAGAAGTTATTCGGCGTTGGTGAGGGTGTGATAGTCACAAAAGGTTGTTTTGATACTAATGTATTAATTGATAATGTGGAACTGAATTCACGTAGTAGGAGAAAGTGATATGAACTTTGAGGCCATTATTGGAGCTTCTGTATTAGAAGTGGCGGACCTGACAATAACATCGGAAGATGCTATATTTAAAAAACGAGAATCATACGTTGAAAATGATTACAAAAAAGTAGTGGAAAATATTAAAGGTGAATGTGGTAAACAGCTCAGTTATGTAAAAAGAGAGGGAAATGACGAAGAACAAGATGATGGAATTTCTACATGGATGCGTGATTTTAACGCGGTATGTACATTGCAAGATGAGATGGAGATTGATGTATCACTATCACATATTTCTGATAATCTCGCCAAAGATGTCAGATGCTTGGTCAGAGAATATTGTCCGGTTAAGAATTTTAAGTCTCCAGTAGAAATGAAATTAATTTTGAATGATGATATACCTGTATATCATTCTCCTAGGCGTTTGTCGTATGAAAACCAGAAAGTGGTGGCCCATCAGATTGATGAATGGTTAAGGCAAGGTATTATTCGACAGAGTTCTTCGGAGTATGCGGCGCCTATAGTACTAGGATCGAAAAAAGATGGGAGTAAACGCTTATGCTGTGATAATTTTCCAATGGCGTTAGTTGACAACGTAGTTGATAGATTGCAAGAGGCCAAAGTTTTAACCACTTGGGATTTGCGTAATGACTATTTTCATGTACCTGTAAACGAAGACTCAAAAAAATGTACATCATTTGTAACACAGCAAGGACAGTTTGAATTTAATTTTGTACCCTTTGGTATATCAAACGCACCATCGGTTTTTTGCAGGTACATCAATGCCGTATTAAGGGAATTAATTAAAAATAAGACCATCATTGTTTACATGGATGATGTAATAATTCCGTCCGAAACCGAGGCTGAAGGCCTTGATAAGCTTCGGATAGTTTTAAAAGTCGAGACGGAGAGTGGTTTGAATATCAAATGGTCGAAATGCAAGGTGTTAAGCAGACAAGTAGAATTTTTAGGATATATTGTAGAAAACGGAACAATATTGCCTTCAGCAGGAAAAACAAAAGCTATTAAAGATGTTCCTTTACCAGGAGATAAGAAATGTGTGCAAAGGTTTTTAGGATTGACATCATATTTTCGTAGATTTGTCGAAAATTACGCCTTAGTAGCTAAACCTTTAACTGATTTACTACGTCAGGATTCAAAATTTGTTATGGGCGATGCAGAAATCGCAGCGTTTGAACAACTCAAAGCTGCATCAAGCTCGGAACACTTTGACGACAGCAAGCGACAAGCAGCATCTGTCAAATTTTAAATACACACGTTCTTACGGACACAATTATTTTGACGACAGCACGACATCTTGGCTGCAGGACTGCAATTGTCGACTTCGCCAAATTAAATCTATTTCTAATTTTGCCGGCGACAATGAGTAGATGTAGTGCTGCAAAATTAAATTGTCGCAAAATTAATCACATATTCTTAATTGTTCATGTTTTTCTTATTTACTTAAATAAAAATACACAATTTGTGAAATAAATATACCGAAATGTCAAACTTTAAAAGCAGCTGTTTGCTATGTCGCTGAGGTCTTCAAAATGTTTAAGAAGCTGGCTTCAAGGCGACATTTGTCGACAAAATGATGTCGCTGTCGTTACGGCGTGAAGTTGCAGTTTCAAAGTGTTCCGAGCTTTAGTTAGAGCTCCGGTACTTAAGTTGTTTAATCCAAAAGCTATGACTGAAATTCATGCAGACGCATGCAAGTATGGATATGGTGCAGTTTTGCTCCAAAAAGACAGTGACGATCAGCTGATGCATCCTCTACAGTTCTTGAGTAGAAAAACTACTCTAATGGAACAAAGATACCACTCATACGAACTGGAAGTTTTGGCCATAATGGAAGCAATTCAAAAATGGAGAAGGTACGTATTGGGAATACCATTTAAAATTGTCACTGATTGTAATGCCTTTACAATGACAATGCGGAAAAAAGATGTACCACCAGAGTTGCTAGGTGGGCGTTATTTTTACAAGACTTTAATTTTACTTTGGAGCACAGGGCAGGGACTAAGATGCGTCATGTGGACGCTCTAAACCGGGTATATTGTTTGACTTTGGAGGATAGCTTAAGACATAGACTCCGTGAAGCTCAGTTGGCAGATAGTTGGGTGGCAGCAATACGTAAGGTATTACAGGAAGACAACTACGAAGATTATTTTATTAAACACGATATATTGTTCAAAAATCCAACGAAGGAACTCATTGTCGTTCCAGAATCAATGGAAGAAGAGATTATAAAAATTGCTCATAATCAGGGACATTTTTCGACGCAAAAGACGCAAGAGTATGTTGAAAAGGATTTTTACGTACCAAAGATTAGAGAAAAGGTTGGACGGATAGTTAATAGCTGCATAACTTGTATTATTACTAATGCTAAAGCAGGGAGAAAAAAAGGGGTTACTCAACCCCATTGATAAAGAAGATCGTCCTCTTGGGACGTATCATATAGATCACGTTGGACCAATGCATGAAACAAATAAAAACCATTCATACATTTTAGTTGTCGTGGATTCATTCTCAAACTTTACTTGGTTATACCCAACAAAAACAACAAGTGCTGGGTTCGTGATTGAGAAGTTGGCAAAACAAGCAGCGATTTTTGGCAATCCCAAAAGAATAATTTCTGACAGGGGAGGTGCATTCATTTCAGATGCTTTTAAGAAATACTGCACTGAGTGTAATATACAACATTTAATGATCGCTACGGGGGTGCCTAGGGGAAATGGTCAGGTGGAGAGAATGCATCGCATCGTAGTACAAATACCTTGATAGAGTGCAGCAGGTCATTAACTCAACACCCCCGCGTACAACAAAAATCAGCCCATTTAAATTGCTTACTGGCTGTGAGATGAGAGTGAATGATTTGTCAGAAATACGCGCCTTAGTAAGAGAAGCAGATGTGCACGAGTTTACGGGCGAAAGAGAGGAACTAAGAAAAATTGCTCAAGCAAATATACAAAAAATACAGCACGAAAATAAAAGGACTTTCAATAGGCAAAGAAAACCGGAAGCTAGGTACAAAGTGAATGATTTTGTGGTCATAATGGTATAAAAATGAAATTTAAGCCGAAATTTTTAGGCCCCTATAAAATCCTTAAGTGTCTTAACTACGGGCGGTACGAGGTTGAGCGAGTGGGTGAGCACGAAGGACCGAAAAAAAACAATCAGCATTGCTGAAAATATGAAGCTGTGGTCTCAATCATTCGATGCCGAATGATTTATAGGATGGCCGAATGTGAGAGCACAGACTTGACTTACTTAAACATACTCACTAACAGACTTAATTTACTTACTTAAATATGCGCCTCTAGGATAGAATACGACCCTGGGTCCAATGCGACCCTGAATTAAATGACGCTAACTTACTGAAAAATGCAACTCTACAAATAGAAATAACAGAGTTACAGTTACCTTCGAGAAGTAAGCCAATGTACAGCTTAGTTAAGATATCGCTAAATATCTCTTTTTAAAATAAGTAACTTTTGTGCCACTAAGTACTTTAATTTAAAAATATTAAATACTAGCAGACCCGGAGAACTTCGTAACGCCCAAAATTTTTATATATTTTACTGAAACTTTTTGGTCCAACATTTTAACCAACAATTCACGTTTACGATTTTCATTGGCACATTTGTCTGCTAAGATTAAGGTTTGGTGGTCATTTGCCGCTTTAAATAACCTAAGGAAAGTGTTATATCCGTTCTTGAAATTCTCCAGTTGTGCGGCATTTCATAGCACGGTTATTCGCAAAGCGAAGTAAATTTTTTCCTCTTCACTCCCTGGGGCAACAATGACCCGGTTCTATAGTGAATGTCCTAGAAGCTTTACAGTATAGTAGGTGGCAATTTCAAAATGGGTGCGAATCATTGTTCTACAGAAATGCAATATACATATACTTATTTCAGACGAAATACCTTAAAAGTTTGAACGCATAATAATATTGGAAAATCACATCCATTGGGCCAATTGCAACGTTCAATATACTCAATGGTGCAACAGGTCGATTTAATCTGACCTTCACGGCCCCTTTTCTCACTTGGCTATTTTAAGTAATAGCTCGACTTCAGCACCACTTGGCAGCACGTTTTTGTAATAGTATTGCATACATATTTAAAACATTAGCCAAATCGGATCATAAATAAGATTTTTAGTAATAACTCAACTACAGCGCCAACTGTCGGATTAAATTGTGAAACTAAACCATCCAGAGACCCACTCAAATACACAAAAAGTTTCGTTAAAATCCGTACAACCGTTTAGGAGGATTTCACTCACAAACACACCTACAGAAGAATAAAAAAATTCACTTAAAGATAGGTAAAGGTCGGTACGTTTGTAGGCCTCACACCCCTTTTCAAATAGGCCAAATTTTCTCCATGAGTATGGGCTTGATTTCAACTATATACATATCTCCATACGAAGTTCCGGTACTGTACCATGAATACTTTCAGAGATATGCAGTATAAAAACTCGATTTATATGGGAGCTTCCACGCCCCCCTTTCCTACAGCTGCCCTCTTTCTTCATGAGTATGCGATTGATTTCGTATATCTCCATACCAAGTTCCAGAACTCTACCATGAACACTTCCAAAGATAGGCAGTATGAAAAATTCGGTTTGTATGGAAGATTCCACGCCCCCTTTTCCAATAGTTCCAATTTTTCTCCACGAGTATGCGATTTATTTCGTGCATCTCCATACAAAACTCTAGAACTCTACCAAAAAATTTCCAGATGATGTCACACCCCTTTTTACAATTGCTAAAATTTTTCTCCAAGGGTATGCGATTGATTTCGTATATCTCCATACCAATTTCCAAACCTCTACCATGCACACTTTCAGAGATATGTAGCATGAGAAACTCGGTTTGTATGGGAAGTGCCACGCCCCCTTTACATATAGATTTTTTTCAGCCTAAAACCATCCTTGGGACACGTGCGGCAGATGGCAGTTTCAAAAAAATCGGTTCAGCTGCTCTCGAGCCTTGCGAAAACTAACAAACGGCTTTCTAAATATATATTAGTTGAGATATATTATATATTATAATTATATTTTGACAGTATCCGTTGTTTCTGATTGGCGCAAAAAAATCTTGCCTAGTGACGAATTCGCCCCTTGATATGGTCGTTACTTAAAGCTATTTATATTCGAAATTGCATGAAAATTGGAAAACAGGAATCTATAAGCTTATCCAGGCAAAAAGCTACCTACGTACCGAATTTTAAGCAAATCGGACCATAAATACGATTTTTTGGAATAGATCGGTCCCTGGTCCACATCTCGGAAAAAATGTATCACATATGCTAATACATGCTAAAAAGCTACCTGCGCACCGAATTTTAAGCAAATCGGACCGTAAATTCGATTTTTTCGAATAGATCGGTCCCTGGACCACTTCCCGGAAAAAATGGGTCATATATGCTAATATATGCTAAAAAGCTACTTACGTACTAAATTTTAAGAAAATCGGACTATAATAAGATTTTTAAGGAATAGACCGGTCCCTGGTCCACCTACCCGAAAAAAGTAAAAAATTTTTAGCCTGCCTAGTATGCAAAATTTCATGAAAATCGGACCAGCCGTTCGCGAGATTACCTGTTACAAAAAAAAGAACTTCTCTTTATATAATTAGTATAGAAGTATAGATATAGATTTTACCAATAAACACTGTCGTTTGTGCCGCTAAGTACTAGTGTTTTATTCGGCATCCTACATATATACATACATATGTACATACATAACATGCATATTTTTATATGTATGTATGTACGTATTTATGTATGAATGTATTTATTTATGTCCCTGCAAAAAATGGGACTAATCCGGGATGGCTCGGGGAGCAATCGCAAAGGAACATGCGACTAATACCACTTTTGATCTCTTAATATGAAATTGTTCGAGCATGTCCTATGAAGAGACTAATTGTTCACCTTTATACCCGAATGGTATTAAAAAGTGACTAGTCACTTTTAAAAAATAAAAATAAAAATTTGAGCCAGCTGAGATTCGAACCGGGGTGCTCAGTTTTGTGAGGCGAATACTCTCTCTGTGTGCCAACGCCGCACATGAAATTTCATTGACTAAGTGCGTACATATCATTAAATCGTTAATAGTACCCGTATGAGACTAGTTGGGACTAATTAATGCCCAATTGTACCCGATTGAGAGTAATCTCGGAATACTAGCTTTAGAATTAGTCGCACAATTTTTTGCAGGGGTATGTACATATGCATGAATATTGCCTTTACAGAGAAAAGTAACCCTGCAGGGAAAGCTACTAGCTGGGAACTAGAATTCTACCAGTTTGCGTTTCAGCCCAACTAGTTCACGTTCTATCCTTTTTCAATGTTAGCAACTGCTATTTTTAACATTGCGATGTCCTACGAGATGTTAAATGTCAGGCTATGCATCAGCATCTACTAGTAGAAATACTAGTAGTATCATACCAGTTGATGAGATAGTCTGCCAATTCATCCCCTATGAAAATCATTAGTATGCCTTTTTGCTCGCGGCGCTCCAACAGTCGCAATGACCGACAGAGCAAAGCTCTCGCGTGGTATGCCTGAGGTACCAGGTTCAAGCCCAGGCGCGGGGAAATTTTTTTTATTAAATTTTTTTTCTATAATATTTATATTTTTATTTAGGGTTTTTTATTCTTAAATTTAATTTAAAAAATATATATTTTTTTAACTATTTTTTATGGCACAGGTATTTCTTCCCATATATTTGTTTCTTTTTTTTTTGTAAAGCAACTAGATTTTTAAGTTTGTTATTTATATTTAAATTGAAATAATTAATTAATTAGCGGCCTCGAACCTGCGATGCCAGAACCAGTAGTCTTCACATGACGCCACAGCCGACATTTGTAAGAAAAGCAATTAATTGCATTTTATTTTAGGCTTTGGCAATTCAAAGGCAGATGTCGCTGAACGCTTAAGTTCTTCGAAAATGTCGAACTGGTAGGCACATACTAGTTTATGAACTAGTATTTTTTCTAACTGAGTTGGTTTTTCACTGCAGGGAAGTAACGAAGATATTAAAATCGTTTGTGCCGCAGAAACAAAAAACAAGTATGCACTTGTTAACACTCCAAAATAGTTTGCTACTTGTAGCAGTTATGCTGTATACCTGAATGAAATATAATTCTTGGTTAAAAAATATATTTTTGGCCTGTTCCTCAAGGACATATGTATGTATGTATGGATATGTAGCCATGGGAAAATTTGCGTAATCAAAGAATAGAGGCCGGTTCACATACAACTTTGGCGTTGAATTTCAAAGCAGCCATCCACATAGCCAGAATTTGGCAATGCTAAGGCCAACACAAAGCAGAAAGATCGCTGCGTAGGTCGCTAGCTATTGCAAATAAATAAAATTAAATTAAATGTTTTTTCCTTTCAATCAAAAGAGGGCAAGAAATATAATTCTTCATGCAATTATTGATGTGAAATACTAATTTATCTCTCGTTAATATGTTAATTTAGTGGCCAAAGTAGTCTCTGCCAAGCTTCATTGTAGAACGCATACTTTTAACGTGCGTTCTGTCAAACCAACGCCAACTACAAAGCCAACGCGAAAGTTCTATGTGGACCAGCTTTAATTATCAAATACTGTTTAACACCCCAAATATTAGTTTGTATTTTCTACATACATACATACATATGTATGGGGACTAAACCAGGAATATTTATTTGAAAATGCTAATGTCCTACTCATTTATGAAATGAAAGACAAAATAATGATTTTTATAAATATTATATTCTCATTTATACATATGTAACATAGTTACTTAGCCGAATTACTTAGTAATTACTTGTATGTAAGAATACAATGACAAATTATTTACCAGAAGCATTGCCCCTTACACATTGAAAAAAGTAATAAAAGCTCTCAAAAAAGCAAAATCGCTACAGCGAAGTGTTTGAAAAACCGAATAAATTCAAATCCGCATAACAAGAGACCTACGTATATAGGTTGAAATTGTATAAGAAATTTTTGAACATTTAAAAAATTATACCAACTTAGATACGTATGAACATATGTGCCTACCTAGTAGACAAAACTGGTCAAAATAGCACGCATCTATTCTTCTGTGCATGAGAATATGTATATACATAAATAAATACATACATATGTATGTGTATATCAAGAACGATAGAATACAAGATTGCGCCCATCAGAGAGGATTTTTGAGAATAACTTTTGTGTGCCGTCACACTGGTGCAATTGCGAGAGAGAAATGCCAAAACGTGAGCAAGAATGGAAGAAGAAAAAATTTTGCAAGGAAAACGTAAACAAGTTGCACAAGAGTAAAGTCATACAAACAACGATTTTGTCAAATTCACTGAGAGAGGAATAGCGGTACCGTGATGGGCGCAACCATAGTTGCCAACTTGGTGCTTTAAGCACTAGATTTAGTGATTTTTGAAAATTAAAACGCCAACAAAAAGTATTTAGTGCCTAGTGCATTTTTTAGTGCTCTTTTTCTGAACTAAAATTACTTCGAGATAGTATTTATTTTTTTCTTTTCTAATTATTTTTACAGATTTAGTTTTTTTTTACCACCTGAGTAAAACACATCGTTTCTTGGGGCTGAATCCAAATCTGGCCTCACAATTGCTCTAGCACTAGAATTTTGAGATATCCTAACCCCAAAGGGCCAAAAACACGGTTTTTTGCGATATATGAGGTTATATAATGAAAACATCAAATTATTTGCTCATCTCTAATTAGGGCATCATTTTCGTTTGTTGCGATTCGATTTTTCTTTCTCGAGATATACCAGTTTTAATGTGCAGTACTTCGGTATTATGTTATGAAAAAAGCATCCCTTGATTCAAAAAAATTTGGTGCCTTTAGTGTGGTAAAACGCTTTTTTTCCAAGTTGTTGGTGCTTTTTGAAAATCAAAAGATGGCAACACTGGGCGAAACTTCTATTTCTCTCAATCGTGTGTGCATATATGTATGTATATACATATCTGCATGTGTGCGTACAATCCTTTACTCGAAATTCTTAGTTAATGCAATTTTTATCCCATATATTTTTTCTGACCAAACAACCCGTTTGCTTGTCTAATCTGCTTGCCTCGCCTCACTTGCCTCGCTCGTTTGCTCGTCTCATTTGCCTCGCTCGTCAAATTTATAAGAATACAAGTAGGGATCTGGTCAGGACCATAACTGAAGGACTGCTTTAAGGATTTCAGATAAACTACTACATCCTCGGGAGATAGTACTGGGATATTTATTGAGTTCATTGGACATAGTTTAAAAGGATAGTCAATGTTAGCATATGAGTTAATGGAATAATTGGTTTTAAAAAACTGAGCGAACATTATAGAAATTGTTTGATTATCACTAGAGACGGTATTTTGGTACTTCATGGCGGAAGTAAACCCACGTAAATTTCGCTTGGAGTTTGAGAAGTCATAAAATGATTTGAGGTTGTATATTATACGCCGTTTGATTTTACACAAGCAAGCTTTATATCACTTTTTGTTTAATTCAAAAAACTTATGACGCAAAAGTGAGTATTTTACATAGTATGAGTGTAAACCGGCTTTTTTTGTGTAATCTAAAATAACGCGATTTTCTGTTTTTCAAATTTCTCAGTTCTTTAGTGAACCATAACTGTGTTTGTTCTTCAGGAACAAACATGCGTTTAGGCACATGCTTTTGAAATAATTTATGTAAAGTAAAGTTAAAAAGTGCAACGCTTTGTTCAATATTTTCTTTTTATGCAGGCCACGACAATTTAGACAGTTCTTTGTTAAGATTTTTAAAGTTGGCTTTCGAAAAATCAAAGCGAATATTTATAACTTCGTAAGATACCTCCATAGCAGGGTGGTAGACATCTTCGAGCAATCCTAGTGGATCATGCTTATTTACAACGGACTTAGATGCATCATCAACATAAACAAGATCTAATACTTTACCAAACTTATTGTGAAGTACATTAACCTGAGTTATGCAGAGTTCAGCCATCTCCTCTAAAAATACGTTGTTGAACGCACTAGACGCGAAAGGTACGATATCATTGTCAATAATGTTCCATGATATGCTTGGTAAATTAAAATCACCCAACACAATCATGGAATCAGAGGGTTTAGTCAGTAAATTAACTGATTTCAGTAAAGAGATGAGTCGTGAATACATCAATGTGTCCGATCGGGGAGAGATATAGCATAGAGCTAAGTAAATAGACCCTTTTCCAGCCTGTACACGAATGCTTTTAAATTCTATTGAATCAATGTGTGGAAGACTAACTTCTTCAGATGGTATTGAAGAGTCAACAGCGAAGAGTACGCCACCGCCGATTCTGTCCTCCCTATCTTGTCCATAGATATGATAATTATTTGGAAGAATCTCTGAATTGAAAATGTGAGGTTTCAGCCAAGTTTCAGTAAAAGGAATAATATTATAATTACATTCAAGGCCTTTAAGGTATAAGTTCGTTAATTTAGTATTTAAGCCTCTTACATTTTGGAAATAAACACTTAAAGCAGATTTAATAATTAGTTTTTTTATTCAGTGTTATGACGGGGAATATTAGCTAAGTTATTTCCTTTTTTGGGCCTATATTCGAGTTCTCGAACGAAAACTCCGGGGTGCCAAAAAGAACTACTATGCAGCGCATTAAAATTATCTAAATTTACGTAAATTTTAAATGAAGCAATATTTCTTTCGTATTTAAAATTAATTTTTCTGATGCTTAAGTCGACAGTTGTAATTTTTGATGAGATATAAAGCGTTATATCGTCTTCGGTAGTGTCTCTCGAAAATCTAGAGACAAAGATTGACTTCTTTGGCGGAGCCACAACTAGTTTCCTTCTATCAGACTGGAGTACCGGCGGAAGGGGTTGAGTTACTGCGTTAGTAGTTGAGGATAATAGGTCTTTTTTTAAGAGTTGCCTCCTGTTAAAAAAGTTTAATTAAAATAATACGCGGCCACGACTGAATGGATTTGCATGAAATTTTACAAGCAGATAGCTTATGACCTACAGTGGAAAATAGGCA
Organism: Rhagoletis pomonella; assembly: GCF_013731165.1. NCBI lineage: Eukaryota > Metazoa > Arthropoda > Insecta > Diptera > Tephritidae > Rhagoletis > Rhagoletis pomonella. The sequence goes on along the minus strand of NW_023458559.1, from coordinate 25,305,339 downwards.
AATTTTTTTTGAAGAGTTGCCACCTAGGTTGGAAAGTAGGCTACTTTTGTTAAGAATTGCCACCTGTTAGAAATGTTTAATTTAATTAATACGCGGAAATGAGTGAACTGATTTGCATGGAAGTTTTCACATAGATAGAGTATGAGCTAGGTTGAAAATGGGCTACTTTTTTAAAGAGTTACCACCTGCTAAAAAAGTTTAATTGAATTAATACGCGGAAAAGTCTGAACGGATTTGCATGAAATTTTGCAAGCAGATAGCTTATGACCTACAGTGGAAAATAGGTTAATTTGCCACGTGTTAAAAAAGTTTAATTAAATTAATACGCGGAACCGACTGAATAGATTTGCATGAAATATCGCACAAAGATAGCTTATGATCTACTAGCTTATACCAGCGGGTTTCACCCCACGTTTTTATACAAATATGAAAAATAGTTAAATGGTGTTATATTTTATTTCTGTGCCCATTTCGTTATAGCTCGTTATTTTTTAAGCGAGCTAAGGTATTTAGGCCGTTTAAAACTATGAAATTATAAAATCTCATCTGCGAGCTAGGCATATTAAAGATATCAATCCCTCTAAGTTTACCTTAAAATTGTTCGAGGTATACGACTCTGGAACGTGTAACCTTCTTGGAAGTGCCACGGCGGGCTCTAATATTTCCAACTCAAATTTAGTAACTTAGCCTTGATAAAATACCACTTCTCATTACTGTAGCAAATGCCGCAAGAGGTATGTATTCGTATTCGGACTTTGCTACGAATCGTAGAAATAGTACGCTGCAATCCGAATCGTATTTTCTAACTTTCGAAATTCGTAACAATGGCATGCCTAAAACGAACGAGTAAGCTTTTTTGCGCAAGTTTGTACGAAAAGAATTCCTAGTCGGAGGCGAAATAAAAGATGTAAATCGATGTGTATCGGTGGTGTTCATTAAACAGATAAATTTGCCTTTCGCATATACGTATATTTTTATTCACTGCTTTATATAACCGAGCAAAAAAGAATATTAGTTGCCCCTTATCGAGAAATTTGGTTCCGGTTTAGTTAATGTAAAACGATTTTCGGTTGTTGTGCCCAAACGCACAACCCGAATCCAAAAACTTTAACATGTGTAATGTAATGTAATCAAAGGATTCACATTTTATTTAAGATTAGCTGACCCGGCGAACTTCGTCCCGCCCAAAATTTATTTTTTTATTAAAACATTTGGTCCAAAGTTTTCACCACAATTCACGTTCAAGTTTGGTTTTGTGGACGTCAGAAAGCATATTCTCTATGGCCGTCTTAAATAATCTAGCGAAGTCGTTATTTCTGTGAAGAAGTTGTTGCGGCAACAATGATCCGGTACGATGATGAATCGTCCTTGAATCTGTAATTTGCATCGATAACTTAAAGTTGTGATACACAATGGCTAGAGGCGTCGCTTGTAGGCATTCTTTCATATATGTATGTATGTGCCATTTTTACCGTTATACATTTTTTGTCTACTCGGTTATTCCATGGGGAATTCATGCCTTATTTAAATTTAAAAAATTAAATTACTACACCATTTTAATTAATTAGTGTGTAGTCCAATATTGTTTTGTAGAAGTTTCGTTAGAAGGGGCAAATAAGATAGCTGTCCACAATTGAGTAGTCCACTTGCAAAGTGCGCTACGTAAATTTTTTTTCGATTTTTAGTTTTTGGTGGGTTTCATGTAGGAATGTTCGGTATCGTATCGATTTTTCTGAATATCGATATTTCATCGCACGATAATTTTTTGAATCGATATTCCAAGGTCGATATATCGAAGACATCGATACTTTACCCGCAATATCGATATTTAAGTTGAAATTTATTTTTCATCTACAAAGAAGTGTATGGAAAAATACTGTTACGATTATCCTTGAAACCTCGTCCGGATTTCCCAAATCTCTCGGCTCGTATCGCTGGATTGTTAAATAAATGAGATCGATGACCAAATTGTAGTACAATTAACTTTATTGTACAACAAACAATTTTACAATACTTACTAATACAGTAATAACACTACAATACTTGTTAAAGCAATTACAACGCTTTACTGAACTTGTTACACACAATTAAACTTACAGCTTGCTTATTCGCAACTCGCTTCTCTGCTCACTTTACTTGTAGCTTGCTGACTTGTAACTCGTCACTAACCTCGCTGGGGCGGCGCCCTTATATACCTGCGCTGGCACTTATGGCAACTCTAGAACATTCTGAAGTTTATCGCTCATTCTCTTTCTCTCGCTGTTCGCAGTGTTCATCCAACTTGACGTTTCTCTTTGTGGAACATTCTACGTCATTCCTCGAACATTCTGCCTATTTCTCGTTGTTCGCTTCGCGTTGCCGCAGTATTCGTCACACTGCCTTCCACCTAAGTCTGATCGTCCCGATCAGACACACTTGCTGTTCTAAACGCTGCAAACCTTTCCAAGTGGACCACCTTCATCTTGTTTCTTGGTCTCCAAACGGTCTGGATTCGATGCACTACACCATTCAGCCGTTTGACGACCTTATACGGACCTTCCCAGTTGCATTGTAGTTTTGGGGACAAAGCTTTCTTCCGTTGTGGATTGTAGAGCAACATACCTGGAATTTAAATCGTGTCACTCATAATTTGAGTTCGCTGTCTCACAAGAGCATGTATTTCTCTCAACTCGTCTTCCAGGATGTTGGACGTCTCTTTCCCAATTCTCCTTGCATCGCCAGTTACTCCAAACTTCAGGTCCCTAGGCAACCGGAGCTCACTGCCGAAGATTACCCTTGCAGGAGTTTTACCCGTTGTTGCATGCACTGCTGACCGGTATCCCATCAGGAACAAGGGTATGCGGACATCCCAATCTTTCTGATTCTTGTCCACGACCTTTCGCAAATGCTCTTCCAGGGTTCGGTTGAACCGCTCCACCATACCATCTGATTGGGGATGAAGAGCCGTTGTTCGAGTTTTCTGGATACTCAGTATCTGGCACATTTCTTGGAATACCGCCGATTCAAAATTTCTTCCCTGGTCAGAGTGCAGCTCTATAGGAACACCGTATCTCGCAACCCAATTGTAGGTGAATACCTCCGCTACTGTTTTAGCTTCCTGGTTTGGAATCGGGTATACCTCCGGCCATTTGCTAAAGTAGTCCATAACCAAAAGGACGTATTTGTTTCCCTGGGCGCTCAAAGGAAATGGACCGGCTACATCCATGGAAATCCGCTCGAATGGTGCTCCTGAATTATACTGCTTCATCTGGCCATGACTTCTGGATTTCGGCCCTTTAGCTGCTATACACTCCGCGCAGTTAGCAACCCACTCTGCGGTCGATTGCCGACAACCAACCCAATAGAACCTCTGCCTGATCTTTTCCAGGGTTTTCGTGATTACCAGGTGCCCTCCACTAGGACCATTGTGGAATTCCTTGAGTACATCCGGAATTCTTACCCTTGGAACTACTATCAAGCTGCGGGAGCACTGGCCATCTTCGCTTTCCCATACTCTATGCAAACAGCCAGATATTAATTTTAAACTGTTCCATTTTGCCCAGTACGCCTTTGCGATGGGGCTTTCCGCTGCCATTTGCTCCTTAGTTGGCCTTCTGTCCACCTCCAGTCCATGCATCAAAAGCTCCAGATCTGGATCTTCCTGCTGACACTTTCGTAGCTGTTCTTCCTTCCACTCTTCCGCTGGTGTTATTGTCGTTAGACGGACGTCTATAATGTCCTCTTTTCCCTCAGCTTTTGAGCAGTGTTTACATTCCAGGCTACATGGTCGGCGGAACATGGCATCAGCATTACCGTGGATACTTCAATAGCGAAGTCATAACTTTGCAGTCTCTCAATCCACCGAGCTAGCTGTCCTTCTGGATTCTTAAACTGTAGTAGCCACTTCAGCGCTGCATGGTCCGTTCGAACTCGGAAACGTTGCCAATAGAGGTACTTGTGGAAATGTTTGACGCACTCCACCAACGCTAGTAGTTCTCTCCAAGTTACGCAGTAGTTCCTTTTTGGTTTTCCAATCGACCGGCTATAGTAGGCAACCACCTTCTCCTGACCATCAATTACCTGCGACAGTACGCCTCCTATGGCATAACCACTAGCATCCGTATCCAAAATAAACGTTGCACTTGGAACGGTAGTAGGTGCATAGCCCAAGAAAACTCCGTAGTTCGTGCAGGTTCCTAGGTCTTGGCCAATCCTTTACTGCTTCTATCTTTTCCTTCGCAGTACAGACGCAATCCGTTGTCACCTTGTGCCCTAAGTAGTTCACCTCCTTCCTGAACAGTGAGCACTTTTTAGGACTTAGCTTCAGACCAGCGCCAGCTATCCTCTGGAAAGCTTCTTCCAAATTGTTCAGGGGTTCCTCATAGCTTTTACCCAATACGATAATGTCGTCTAGATATACCAAACATGTTTTCCAATGCAGTCCTTTGAGCACATGGTCCATAAAGCGTTCAAAAGTAGCAGGAGCGTTCCATAATCCAAAGGGCATCACCGTGAATTGCCACAGACCGTCTCCAACGCTGAAAGCTGTCTTCTCCTTATCCTCGTCACTTACCTCCACTTGCCAATAGCCGCTCTTAAGGTCGAGTGTTGAGAACCACTTTGTCCCAGTCAACGAGTCCAGAGTGTCATCGATCCTGGGAAGAGGATAGCTGTCCTTTTTCGTCACATCGTTTAGTTTCCGGTAGTCTACGCAGAACCGCATTTTACCATCCTTCTTCTTCACAAGTACTACCGGCGAACTCCATGGACTCGCTTATGGTTCAATCACACCACTCTCGCTCATTTCTTTTATTATTTGGCTAACAGTTTCACGTTTGGCAAGTGGAACACTCCGAGGAGCTTGACGGATTGGCCTTGCATCGCCAGTATCAATGCGATGTTTCACGACGTTAGTCCTGCCTGGTTTGTCGCCATCCTTGTCGAATATGTTGGAGTATCTTCGAAGAAGTTCCTTAGCCTTGTGCTGGTATTTTTCTTCCAACCCTTCCGTCCATGCATTAATGTCTTCCGCAATGTCATTCTAGCAAATGGAATCGCTTTCAGAAGATTGCCTCTACCTCTCGACATTGCCCCAGTACAGTTCCTCTTCGGAGTTTGACTGGTGATTTGAACTCATTGAGCACTCGAACTGCGATGCGTCCATCCTTTTACGTCTTAGCCAGGGTTTTACCAATAAGTACGTCCGGTGTAGAATTTTGTGTTGCTTCAACAACCCACAATTTGTTTGTCCCACAATCTGCATCAATCTTTGCCCACACAACTGCTTCTGACTTCGGTGGAATCTGCTCGTTTTCCTCTAGGATCACTCGCTTGCTGCTGTACGGACCATCATACCCAAACCTAAGGGGCACTTCCATGTTGTCGTACTTCATGATCCTGTTCTTCATGTCGATCTTCATACCTTGACCAAATAAAAAGTCTAATCCAATGATGACTTCATCCATAATCGCCGCGACTATGAACTTGTGTAACACCGTCACATTCCCTATTGCGACTTTGCATGTTACCTCTCCTACAACTTGGGTGTCCTCACCAGTTGCTGTCCTCAACCTTGCTCTAGGTAATGGCCTTACCTCTTTAGTGACCAAATCAGATCGAATGATGGAATGTGATGCGCCCGTATCTACAGTTAGTACTCGCTCATGTCCGTCCACATATCCACCAACAGTAACGTTGCTCGCTTTTCTACCAATTCTCGAGACGGAGATTATGGGGCATTCAACTGCGGGAGCCAGCGTGCGCCCCTTGCTGCTGGGTCGTTTTAGTTTAACGACTGATCGGAGTCGGGCTCGTCATCCTCAGTCCTGCGTTTACGTACTGCCGAACCGTTTGACCTGTTGGAACCCGTCTTACATTCGCGTGCGAAGTGGCCTGGTTTTCCGCATCTAAAGCATTTCCTAGCACCATCCTTTCTCTCAGTTGCAGCAGGAGTATTCTTCTCTGCCATCGACTTGGGTGTTTTCAGGATCTCGTTCATCACGTCAGGTGTCTCCACTTCTACTCGATGGGCTTTGTAGGATGGTCTACTTAGGAGCGCCGCCGTTTCACGTGTCTGAGCATACGAGACCGTTTCAGCAAATGTTGGCTTTGGATTTGCATACGTCTCGCGCTTGGTATACACGTCCCGCATTCCGTTGATGAACCTCTGGATTTTTACTCATTCGAGGTGCTCACCAAATGCATCTCGAATTGCCAAATGAGCCAACCTTTCAACCTTGGAGGCGAATTCCTGTAGGGTCTCGTTGGATTTCTGGCAGCGATTCTCCAGCTCCATCTGGTAAATCTGTCTCCTGTGCTCGCTACCATAACGTCTTTCCACTGCACCCATTAATGCATCGTAATTGTTCCTTTCACAGTCAGGAATTGTCTGCAAGATTTCCGCTGCAGGTCCTTTTAATGCCACGAACAGAGCAGCGGATTTATCCTCCATGCTCCAACGATTTTCTGTAGCTCTCTTCTCGAACTGGAGCATAAAGACTTGGAAAGGAATCGTGCCGTCAAAGGATGGAGTCTTTACCTTGGGAGCACTTCTCGAAGTAGCTGGACGATTCATGTGCAAATCTCGAAGGCGGCCTTCCAACTCTTCTACCTTTGCTTCGACTTTCTCCTGAATTAGCTCTTCGATTTTATCTTGTCGTTCCTCGATTTTATCCTGTCTCTCTCTGAGTTCCGCGTTATCTTTGAATAAATTCTCTTGTAGCTGAGTAATCTTTTCATCTAGCTGCGATGACATGTACGTTTTCTGTGCTTCCAGCTGCGATGACATGCGTGTTTCCTGCACTTGCAGCTGGGATGAAATCTGTGATCACATCTGTGACATGGCAGCCAATAACGTGGTCATGTCCACAGCTGGTGATGACGACGGAGCCTTTTGCTGTTCTTCAACCTTCCCGGATGTCTGCTGCATATCCTTCGACGAACAAGCGGCCTCATCCTTCTGTTCATCCTTTGCGGATGCATCGTCAAGTTTACCCTGGAAGTCGTATTTGTCCACGTCGATGCCTTCTGCTTCCATAGCCTCTCGCAGCCGTGATAGTAACTCCACTTTTCTTCCGGAGGTTGCTAAATTTCGCTTCTCCAACTCATGTTGGAGTTCCTAAATATTTAAGTCCTGAATTTTTGCCATTTTCAAAAGTTTATCCTTCGGGATTTATTTAACAATCCCACTTCTGACACCAATTGTTACGATTATCCTTGAAACCTCGTCCGGATTTCCCAAATCTCTCGGCTCGTATCGCTGGATTGTTAAATAAATGAGATCGATGACCAAATTGTAGTACAATTAACTTTATTGTACAACAAACAATTTTACAATACTTGCTAATACAGTAAAAACACTACAATACTTGTTAAAGCAATTACAACGCTTTGCTGAACTTGTTACACACCATTAAACTTATAGCTTGCTTATTATATACCTGTGCTGGCACTTATGGCAACTCTAGAACATTCTGAAGTTTATTGCTCATTCTCTTTCTCTCGCTGTTCGCAGTGTTCATCCAACTTGACGTTTCTCTTTGTGGAACATTCTACGTCATTCCTCGAACATTCTGCCTATTTCTCGTTGTTCGCTTCGCGTTGCCGCAGTATTCGTCACAATACTAAAGTAGGTTTAATCAACAGCTTGTGTGATTTATTTAGCTCCTAAGTTTGACAAACCGCTTAAATCGACCGGCATGCCGTTTTAATCCTCAGTAAATATACAAGATAGAAATAACACAATTAGTTGAGTTGATAAGCAGGTCTAATATTCCTTTCAATTGGGAGTAGGATTTTCAACATCGATTTTTCCGATATCGATATTGTTCAGCCGATATATCGCCGTATCGATTAGACATGCAGTGAATTAAATCGATTCATGATATCGATACTTTCTTAAATATCGAACATGGACTTTTGATTTGGCATTGGTGCGATACACACGTGTTTCTGATTAAAGTGTCTTTATTTTTGCGATTTCTAAAAAAGAAGTGAGATTTGTGCGATTTTTTGCGATCAATATGGTTTACCCAATGTTGGATAATCGCAATCCCGACGAAGGGCCACCCGAAAAAGGGGTTAGTCCGCGAATTAAACAATATACACATGACGCAATTGAATACGTGGTCTTCATTCAGGCTTTCAAGGGCAACTCACAGTTGCCTCTTGTGAAGCTCGGTAAGTTCCTACATGGCTCCTATGAGGACTTTGACGTCTTTTTCGTCAATAAGAAAAAGATTAAAATTGTTACTAACTGGCGTTCCACGGCAAACGCCATTGCTAAGAATATTTCGCTACGCGAAAATTACTTGACTTACATTCCCGCAGAAAGGTGCGAGGTAAAAGGCGTCATTGCTATTCCGGCTGACAATGATTTCACTGAGAAATATATATTTGAAAACCTAGAAATTAAACAATTTCCCGAATATGGGCCCATCCCTGATGGCATTCAAATTGGTGAAGTACGACGCTTCACTAAAACAGATCCCACCGACAGGTCTCTTAAAGTTGATCTTGACCTAATAACAGTCTCATTCACTGGAAATGTCCTTCCTTCACATGTGGTTCTTGATAGAGTGATTTTCCCTGTCAAGTCATATGTCGAACCATTGATTCAATG
>NW_023458559.1:25280912-25281740 GCF_013731165.1 Rhagoletis pomonella | reverse complement strand
GCGGCCTTCGGCCGCGCTTAGGGATTATAACCCTTACTAAGTAGAATCCTCCTTTCTGTGTTGCCGGAAAAGGGGGCCGGAAGTATTTTTGCGCAGAACTTCTTTCTGCGTAGGCGGCCTTCGGCCGCGCTTAGGGATTATAACCCTTACTAAGTAGAATTCTCCTTTCTGTGTTGCCGTAAAAGGGGATCGGAAGTATTTTTGCGCAGAACTTCATTCTGCGTAGGCGGCCTTCGGCCGCACTTAGGGATTATAACCCTTACTGAGTAGAATTCTCCTTTCTGTGTTGCCGGAAAAGAAGGGCGGAAGTATTTTTGCGCAGAACTTCTCTCTGCGTAGGCGCTTAGGGATTATAACCCTTACTAAGTAGAATTCTCCTTTCTGTGTTGCCGGAAAAGGGGACCGGAAGTATTTTTGCGCAGAACTTCTTTCTGCGTAGGCGGCCTTCGGCCGCGCTTAGGGATTATAACCCTTACTAAGTAGAATTCTCCTTTCTGTGTTGCCGTAAAAGGGGACCGGAAGTATATTTGCGCAGAACTTCTTTCTGCGTAGGCGGCCTTCGGCCGCACTTTGGGATTATAACCCTTACTAAGTAGAATTCTCCTTTACCGGAAAAGGGGGCCGGAAGTATTTTTGCGCAGAACTTCTTTCTGCGTAGGCGGCCTTCGGCCGCGCTTAGTGATTATAACCCTTACTAAGTAGAATTCTCCTTTCTGTGTTGCCGGAAAAGAAGGGCGGAAGTATTTTTGCGCAGAACTTCTCTCTGCGTAGGCGGCCTTCGGCCGCGCTTAGGGATTATAACCCTTACTAAGTAGAATTCTCCTTTCT
>NW_023458559.1:25260770-25280902 GCF_013731165.1 Rhagoletis pomonella | reverse complement strand
GCCGCGCTTAGGGATTATAACCCTTACTAAGTAGAATTCTCCTTTCTGTATTGCCGGAAAAGAAGGGCGGACGTATTTTTGCGCAGAACTTTCCTCTGCGTAGGCGGCTTTCAGCCGCGCTTAGGGATTAAAACCCTTACTAAGTAGAAGTAAATAATTCATATTAGAAAAAACGAAATGATCCATATGCACACTTTCGTTAGAAAACCGAAATAATGCATGCATGCACAATTTCAGTTCAAAACCGAAATAATGCATATGGCAAAAACCGAAATAAAGCAAACATGCACAGTTTCGGATGAAAACCGAAATAATGCATATGTGAAAGGCGAAGGTATGCATACATGCACAGTTTCGGTTGAAACCCGAAATAATGCATATGAAAAACCCGAAGTAATGCATACATGCACAGTTTCGGTTGAAAACCGAAATAATGCATATGAGAAAATACCGAAATTATGCATATGCATACTTTCGTTTTAAAAGCGAAATAATGCATATGAAAAAAAACGAAGTAATGCATACATGCACAGTTTCGGTTTAAAACCGAAATAATGCATATGGTAAAAACCGAAATAAAGCATACATGCACAGTTTCGGTTGAAACCGAAATAATGTCTAAATGCACAGTTTCCATATGCGCAATTTCGGTGCCCCGAACGCTATTCCAGTAATAAATTGCAAGTTTTATGAACAGCTGATAAATTGCAGCATATTCTTAATAAAACAATATATTTTATACTTAAATATGTTTATTTTGTGAATTTCCACAATAAAAACCCACAAACAGTTTCTTTATTAGTTTAAATTTCATCCAGCAACATGCGATCAGCTGTTTTTCGAGCTGGCAAATTCTTACAAGTAAAAATTTATCCAGTAAAAACTTGCTACTTCAACTGTCAATTTGCGTACGAAAACGCCAAAACATGAAAATTCGTAAAATCTTTTATTGGATTTTACTGGAAATGAGTATACAAACCCAGCTAATATCTACGTACATATATTAATCATTAGGTGTGTACTCGTATTGAGAGGACGAAATTCTCCAGCTGCAAAAGTTCTGAGAATTTAGGAGCATTCGCTCTCAAAGAGACGAAATATCAACAGAAGTACGAGAACGCAAAATTTGCAAAAACTTGCAACCTTCGAAATAGCTGATCACTTGCACAGTTGCCACTGGTGATTAATTTGGCAATTTATTTTCTGCTTGGTACATTTTCCCCCGATTTGGCATTTATACAATTGAGTGGTTTTGGATAAGAAAAACCTTTTTAAAATTCAAATTAATTATATCGGAAGGAATAACTTATTTTTCTCATAATTATTTGTGATATCACATAGTGACGCATTCAAAAACAAGAGTATCTCCTCCAAACACCCATCATTGGTCTAAAAAAATGTATGTATATAGCTACATATTTAGCTTTAAAATTATACAATTTTCATTTCAACAATCAACCTACCAAAACCGACAACTTCAGCAAAAAAAACATTTCAGCATGCTGCATTTAAATCTATTTTGGTATATTTAAAGGAAAATTATGGTACAAACGAAAAATGTGATAAGGCAACCATAGTCAGCACGCACTAAAGTAAACAAACTGGAGATTAATAGCAAATTAACGAAAACTAAACTCAACAAACATTGTGCTTATTAAATTCGCTCACTTTTTCGTTGTATACTAGCATTAATAATAAAATTTGCAATAAATAACTCAAAAAGGCCATATTTTCTTCTTTTTTTTACAAACATGTGTTTGTGATCAGCTGATTTTCTTACTTGCAAGTTTTAGCTGGGAAAATTTTTTCCAGCAGAAATTTGCAGCTCTCTTTTACATTTTGCTCTCTAAATTTCCCCTACTTTGTAAAAGTTTTCTAAAACTTTAGAGAGTTGGGCGTACGAGTACACTCCTAATATGTGGTATCGAGATCATATTGTATGATCATCATAATCATTTAAATATTATAAAAATAATAAAATAAAGTAACCTTAAACTTGTTGTTGAGGAATGCGAAATAAAAGTAGTATTCTCCATCCTTAGGAATACAACCCTGCGCGAAGTATACATAATACGCCATTTTGCTATTTTAGATTGTATTGGCACGTCATCAGCGTGATTTAAACCACACATACGTTTTTCCGAAATAGTTAAATTTGTTACTTATTAAGTTATTAAGAATTAGTAACCGTTCTTGAATTAAACGTACACATTGTTTTGCGTTGGTACTTGGCACACTCGGCAGATTGTAACAAAGTAGCGTCGAGGATAGTGGTTGCGCAAATTACAAACAAGTGCGTGTAATACAAATAAATATGGCACAAAATAACGAAGTCATGCAACTGTTGCAAATGCAGAGTAAAATTCTGGAGCAACTGGCATTCAAATCACAGCAGCCAGTGGAGAATTCCAAGAGTTGAAGAGAACAGTTAATGGAGTCATTGGCAAACAGTATTACGGAATTCTGCTATGACGCCGCGAAGGCACTTGCATTTGACACTCGGTATGCACGTCATGAAGACATTTTCCTGGTAGATGGCAAAGAATTGGATGACGCATAACGCATTCGGTTTTTAATGAGAAAGTTAAATCCAATCGCGTATAATAAGTATGCAACATACATTTTGCCAAAGATTCCTCGGAATTTTAATTTCAGTGAGACAGTCGCTAAGCTTGGAGAGATGTTCGGTGCAAATGAATCGCTTTTCAGCTTGCGGTACAAATGTTTGCAAATCAGTAAGAATCAACAGTTACATCAACATTGTACTTGAAACCAGATGTACAACCAGTCTTTCGTGCTAAAAGCCCAGTAGCATATTCCAGGTTACCGTTGATTGAAGAAGAACTAGACAGATTGCAGCATCTAGGTGTTATTACTCTGTGGGGGGTATCTGTGGGGACTATTTATCAGGACTAAACGCGTGTTTAGAGCCACATTAGTATCCTCTGCGTACTCCAGAAGAAATTTACGCAAAAGTCGCGTGATGTCATTGCTTCTCTGTGATAGATTTATCAGATGCATATCTTCAAGTACCTGCCACGTCAGAGTCAGCCAAGTTGCTCACCATTAACATGCATCAGGGGTTATTTACGTTCAATCGGCTCGCACCAGGTATCAAAAGCGCCCCGGGCGCATTCCAGCAAATCATGGACACCATCCTGTCAGGTATAGACGATACTGTCGCCTATATTGACGACATCAACATAGGCGGGGCAACATTTGAAAAACATATTGGAAATAGGGTTCGAACGATACTATCGATATTGAGTAAGTATCGATACTGAGGGTATAAAAATGAGTACTTTAATACTCGATACCTTATTTGGTGATTTTACTCGATACTTTGCAAAGTACTCGTTGTATCGAACACTTATTAAAAAACACACTTTAAACTCTTTCTTCCATTAGCAACCCAATTTTCTTTGCTTATATGGATTACTAGCATTCAATTTTGTCAATCACTTAAAATAAACTGGAATTGCGTGTAGTCTGTTGCATAACATAAACCAAATAAGTAAAAGTTTAATGGCCTTATTCATAAAAAATAAAGTAGGTTTAAAGAGCTTAGTAAAATGACATTTTCATACATTTTTCAGTTTATATACCTTTTTTATTTTTTATGAATAAGGACAAAAAATTTACGCAAAGTTCACGAAAATGCAGAATTTTTAGAAACTTTTTGGGTATGTAGTTTTGTAACCTATTCAAGTTTACGTGTAGCCTTCTACCGTTGACTTTAAATTCAAACTTCCACATTATTATACTAAAATTGAATAGGATACACAAATGCATACCCAAAAAATTTACAAAAATTTTTTAATAAAATTCAAAATTCGTGAAAGTATATATAAATATATATATATATATATATATGTGTGTATGTATGTATGTACATTTAACGTTAAAATTAGTTCGAACGTAAAAGTAAGTTTTGCAGTGAAATAATAAATATTTTAAATTTCTATTGTTTTAATTTCAGGAAATAACTAGATATAAGAAGGAAGAATAAAATAATTTTAGTACTCCAAATACGTATTTTAATGAGTCCGATACTGAGTAGTGTCGATACTTTTTTCCTGATACTTTTAGAGTATCGATACCATGAGCTCGATGCCAGAATGAGTACTCAGTATCGATGCCAAAGTCTGAAATTTCGAACCCTAATTGGAAACCTTCATAAAGTGGCACAACTACAAAAGTATAGGGATGCAAATTTTGGGGAGTAACATCGATACACCGATGTTTCGATGCATCGAAAAAATTAACATCGATGCTAAAATACATCGCCAGAAAAACATCGATATATCGATGGTATCCGATGTTTTGAAATTTATTAGGTTGTCATATTAAAAGGAAAATTTAATACTTTTCAGTTCCAACTCTCTGTTCAATTAGAAAAATACTTACATATGGATGTATTTCCCTATATTTGTTTACTATTCCTTTACCCTTCCTATAAATAGAATAGAAATGCATGCCGTCGTAAGTTTGCTGGGCATAATGACTAAGTAAGCATTTTTAATATGGAAAGATAAGAATGTTCCTCAAAAGAATAAGTAATCAAATTCATGGCCAGTCAAAAACTTTTAGGGGCATAAGTCGATGTTAAAACATCGCTGAAACTGGCATCGATGTATCATCATTTTAGCGATTTTAGGAAATTGTAAACATCGATGGTAAAGATCGGATTTTGAGCCGATATTATCGATGTTTCGAAAAATCGATGCATCGTTTGCATCCCTACAAAAGTATAAATTTCATGTCCAGTTCAACAAATGTAAATTTTTCGCAGTGTAAAATCAGAGCACCTTTAGACAAATTACTTCATCAAAATGAAAAATTTAATTGGAACGCTGATTGTCAAAAAGACTTCCAGGAATTTCAACACATTTTAAACTCAGATTTAATGCTTACGCATTATAATCCAAGTTTACCAATAAAAGTAGCAGCAGACGCTTCCAATAAAGATATTGGAGCGTTCATTTGCCATGTTTTCCCGGACGGTTCAGAAAACCAGGGTTCGGAACTTTAGCCCCTCGCTCGCTCGTTAGTGTGCTCTGAGCTTGCGCAACTCATGGGCGACGGGCGTGGCCATGATAAAAATATGACAAGGTAAATTAATTCTCTCAATTCGTCGGCCATGATTTTTTTCTGACATTTGCCAACATTTTAAAACCATATAAAATTGAGAATAAAAAAATTAAATTTTTCGCAATTGTTGTTGTTTGAGATTGAAAATGGGAATGTGTGTGTGAGTTTGAGTTTTTAATTTTTAAATTATAATGCTGGCAAATGTCAAACTGCCTTTCAATGGTTTTACCTTGTCCAGTGTTGCCAAACATAAGCTTTTCCTACCAAAACTGGTAGGTTTTTTTCCATTTGGTAGGTTGGTAGGCTTGATTGGATTTTGGTAGGTTTCGGGACAATGAGTAATAGTTATTTGCAAAAAAATAGAAAATATTTTAGCAACCTTTTTTACACAAATATTTCACCGCTGCGTTCGTATAATTGTGGCCACAAACATGTAAATATACCTGATTCCTAAGTACAAACGTATACCTTATTATCGCCAATATGGAATACGGACGTCCATATATCGTGACCTAAGGGTGAAAAGGTGCCAAGTCCATGTTTAGAAATTTTTCAAGAGAGACGAAAAATCGATGTAGTTTCGTATTACCTGTAATTCTGCATCAAAAACTAAACTTCGAAAATATATGGACTTGACACCTTTTCACCTTTAGATAGCGATATAATTTATGGCGTACTTGGACCAAGATTCCAAAAAAATCTGCCAATGGGCTCGTACTCAACCATATTTCAGGCGGAAGTCTTCCCAATCGAAGTCTGTGTTCGCGAATGTCATCGTGGAAGGCAAATGAGGCCAGAATAAATATTATGTCGGACATTCAGGCAGCGTTAAAGGCCTTAGAGTCTTTTAAAACGGCATCAAGGCTTGTAAACTCTTGAACCACCTGCGAAGCCACAATAGCGTCATGCATGAAGGGTTTGAAGGCAACGAAAGGGCTGGCGGTCTTGCAAAGCGTGAAGCCCAAATGCGTTTGCATGGTCCCTAGCCTTCCTGTGGTACATCTAAAGGAAGGATTTTCGCGGACTGAAATGAGCGAGGTAAACTCGAACTCTATTCCCCTCTTATCCTAACAAAACCGGGTCTAGGCGGACTGAGCAGTCCCAGTCCAGTGTGCGAAGGCCCATTTGGTGTAATTGGGTGTAATTGAATAATAAGTTAATGAAAATCAAGGGTAATTGTGCACTTCAGGGTCCCCACCGATTGCAAAATAATCAAAAATGGGAACCAAATATGCGTATTACTGCCAGTATGAGGAATCCGAAGGCGGAAATTTTCATCTAGGTGTAATAAAAATATGGAGGTGCTTGGTGTCGGCAATATATTACTTTTAGAGAAAGTTTTAATTAATGATGCCGATAACAATAAATATGAGAGATTTAAAGTGGTTTATAATAAAAAAAACTGGCAGAACTTTTCTACACAGTAAGTAAAATTCTGCATAGTAAGGGTTATCATCCCTAAGTGCGGCCGAAGGCCGCCTATGCAGAGTTTAGCCAGTTTTTTATTATAAATAACTTAAAATCTTTCACATATTAAAACCTTCTCGAAAAGTAATATATTGACGAGGCCAAGCACCTCCATGTTTTTATTACACCTAGCTTCAACTAGCAGAATAAAGGAGATGCCGGTTTTTTACATTGTTTTCGCATTAATATTTAAATAAATCAATAAGTTTCGCGATTTTTTTGTTACAAATTTAGTTAAAGTAAATTATAGTGAACATCTAGATAATGTATTTATTAACGTGAATATAGTACTGACATAGTTGAGCTGAATGAAACGGTTTTTTGCAAATAACTTTTGAATGGTTTAAAGAAATCAGTTTCCGCCTCGGATTCTTCATACTGGCAGTAATACGCGTCCTTTGTTACCCCTTTTGATTACTTTGCATTAAGTTTCGGTGGTGATCATGAAGTGCCCTTGATTTTCATAAACTTATTATTCAATTACACCAAATACTTTTTCTTTTTTAACTTTTGCTTGAAAAATTTCATGTGACGCGATTACTTTCCTCTTTTAATTGAACAAATAATCTGGTGTATCAAATATTTGGTGTAAACAGTGAATAAGAACTTCTGTGCACCCTGTGCCTTCGGAAAGTGCCCCAGTGATGGAAAAGTAGGCCCAATAGTGCCATTTTTGGCACTTTCTTCACAAAGGCGCTCTTGGCACAATTCATTCAGTTTTGAAACTATCATAATATATAGAAACTTTGCCAGTATTTGACGAACAATGCGAAAAGTTAAAATTAAAATCAGTTAGAAATTAAAATAAGGGTCATTATATAAAATTAATAAAAAATATTCAATGTAAAAAAGAATAGCCAAACTGGTCAAAATGTCGCACTGGTACTATTTCGCACATAGGTATGTGTATGTGTAAACAGGTCCGAGCAGCTATAATTCAGTGTTTTTTCCCCTTCGTAATTGGAATATTGTGTTATTTTACTAGGATTTTACTATAATAATTTAATGAAGTACACTAAAAATACTATTTTTAAAAATACATACGTTGTTCTTAAAAAGCCTTAAAGGAAATCAATCTCAATTTTGTGCCGCTTTCATCTCCTTTATGGCATTATTTTTGCATTCCATTAGGTACATTTTAAAATTTTGTAATTCCATCCCTGAAGTGCCCTACTGCTAGCCTTATTGATCAGCTGTTTTATTAAACGTCAATCGGTGTATTAGGAAGAAAGCTCATAAACAGCACATAATTAAATTTACTGAAATTGAAATATAAATCACTACCAATTATAACAATTAACTTAAAAATGGCAACGTTAGAGGATAAATTGATGGGAGAAAAATTAGAGTATTATTGTAGCAGTAGCGAAGGAGAAGACAATGGTGACGGTGATGATGAGACCTGTGGAAGAGGTTCTAGCGGTAGTAAACAAGGAGCTGCTGGTTACACGGACCCGAATGTTTGTCCCCCAACACCCGCTGAGGGGTATCGTTCTCAAGTCTCTACGAACACTGGTCCTAAAGGTGTGGTGCAGGATTGGCAACGTTTTAAACAACTTCAAGCAGAAAAACGCGAAGAGTCTGAACGTCAGCGTATAGAACTGGCCAAAAAGCTTACAATGGCCACAGCAACTGCCAAGGAAGAAGAAGAACGGAAGCGCCAAGAAGAAATTGATGCTGAATTAGATGAACTCATGAGTGAAGACTTTTTACAACAATATCAAAAGCAACGAATGGCTGAGATGCTCCGGCAATGCGGTCATATAAAGCAATTTGGGAAAGTTATCAACTTAACAACGCACGAAGAATTTTTAGACTTCGTTGAAAAAGAAAACAAACACACCACCGTTATTATACATATTTACGATAAGAATGTGAGCGCTTGTTCTACTCTGAATCGTTGTCTTGATACGCTTGCAACTGAGTATTCGTTCATAAAGTTTGGTAAGATATGTAGTTCTGTTGCTGGAATGAGTCGAGACTTCCGTTCCAAGGGGCTGCCAGCTTTACTAGTCTATAAAGCGCAGGCATTGATCGGAAATTTCGTGCGGGTCACAGATGACTTATCAGATGATTTCTTCCCATCGGATGTTGAAAGCTTTTTAATCGAGAACGGCATAGTGGTAGACAAAACGTTGTATAATTAAGAAAAAATCTTAACTTGTACGATATGCCAGGTGAGAGTTTGATAAAATGTATACTAAATTATGACTACATATGTATCTAATATTTCGTTACAGATATTTGCTATTCGTAGTACAATGTACGGTTGCCAGAATGATACAACTATTTGTATATGACCCATCAGACTACCCAACAAACATTTAGGTTAGAGAGCGATTAGAATTCGATTCGAATTCGAAAGTGTTTTTCTAAAGTAGAAGGTTAGATTACAGAAATTGTTGAGAACTTTAGCATTCTCTACAAAAAGGGGACTTAGTTCTCGATAGGTTAGATATCGAATCGTATTCTAACGTTGAATTCTAATTGGTTTTCAATGTCTAGTGCCTAGTGTTTTTCGTATCATTCTCTAACCTAGTTCTAAGATAGTACTCTAACCTGGCATGAATCACGTAACTTTGCAACGATAGTCGTTCAAACGATGCTGACAAAACGATTTCGTCAAAACACTGATTCATATATTTGTGTTGCAGTTACGTGTTACGTGAAGCAAAATTAGAATCGTGTTGATAACGAACAAACGATCAAATAAGTTTTAGTTTTCATGAAGCAAGACAATCTCGACACGATATCGCACAGTGAGACAACGCCGGCATTAAATACAAGGAGTCATTGTAGAGCTCTGAAATTTTGCACAGGTTATTTTTGAGACAATTCCAGTTTAAAAAAAAAAAATAAGAAAATTCGCCCACTTTTACGCCCACCTGCCATACAGTCGAAATTTGTAAAATGCCGTATTGTCCGTAATACTTTAGGTATAACTTTCAATTTTGGTATACTTGAATGTTATATAGTTACAAACATTATTTGAAATAAAAATTGAACTTTGGCCCACTTTTAACCCCATCACCCATACTACCTCAAAATAAAAAGTGCCATATTTTCTAAAATATATTAAATACAACCTTCAAATTCGATATTACTGTAATTTATATCATTTAAAATGTTTTATGCAAAAATTACAATAACACGCCCACTAATACGCCCACCTCCCATTGAAATGCAAAAAAAAACAATATTTTTTTTTCATTCAATCAATAATTTTTTAACATCATCATGGTATTCTAATTTTTTTAATTTGTTTCTCATTCTAAATGAATTAATATAAGGATCTGATGATATTTGCAAATAGTGCATTACATCTTCATTCGTAGAAATACGTGAATTTTTACGAGAATGGAATAGCCTACAGTTTCTATACTCCTTATTCATTGCTTCTTGCGCTTCTTCGGATAACATTCCTGTAGCAAAAAAAAAAGTTAATATTAAATAAAGTTTAAAAAAATACTTTCAAAAAGAAGGTGCACCTTCTTCCTCTAATTTAATTAAATTTTTTTTTTGTTCCTTTTTCTAAGCAAACATTTTTTTTCTTAAGTTAATAGTTGCAGTACATTATTACATTTTTTTTTCCTTCTTTATACTTATGAATTTAAAACCAAAGTTGCAAGTCCTAACACTTGAGCACGAAATCAAAAAAAAAATTATTTTCTATGGCGGCTGAGGGCCTCACTAATGTTACTTTATAGCTAAGTTGTTTTAATTTATGCACTTATACATTATGCTGGTGGCGGCAAAAAAAAACACAAAAGGTGAGCGGTTAGCTAGTGGCGGCGAACTTTTTGCTGGGGAGGATTGGCTCCAGGGGATACAAGCAAACTTGCCCGATAGATGGCGGGAAAGAAACTACTTGTTTTTAGCAAAAATAACATTGCGTTGGTATTTTCGATTGAACCTTTTAAAATACTCTATTTTCCTGCCAGGCGACAAGCGGTACTACAATATAACAATTAAACTAACAACATTAGAAAGTGATCATAACACAACTTAGATAAGAACAATATCTTGCACTATCAATTTAAATTAAAAATTATGCAACTATCTAACCCAAAGTCAATGACCTTCAACAAAATTATCTATCAAATTAATAACGTGAATAAAATTTATGTAAACAAGAATATTTTTATTAAAACATAAATGATCTTTAAAGCATAATTCTGAATAACTAACAAAAAACAAATGTAATTTATTACTATTCTCTTGCACAATAAGTGAATAGTAAACAATTAAAAAAAATAAAAGTAAAAAGTTGTAAACATGCTATTGCATGCTAACATACGTATAGCGACAGAATGTGCGCGTTACGTACTTTTTGTAGTTTTTTGTATGTTTAATGTGCTTTTGCAAACTTTTGCTATATGTCCTCTACTTTAAATTAAAGCTGAGACTTCAAACTTTCATTTGGTATAAGTCTGCACCTAGGGCGAGGGGCTGCTCTATTTTTCCTAGGCCATTGAAAATGCAAAATGTTCAATTTTTGCACCACAATTCTGTTGTTAAGAAAAAAAAAATTGTTTTTTTTTTAAATTTATTTTTTCATTTACTCATTCTACAATAACTAAATTAATTAAAAAAATACTTTAAAGTTACATTTATTATGTATTTTTATTTTAATAAGCTTTTGATTATTACATATTGAACTAACATATTTCAAGCGCGCTGGCATACCTCAACTTTGACTTGCTCTAGACCAAAAAGTAATGAAGTTATGAGGCTGAAATTTCAGGGAATTGTTACTCATATATCTGTTAATATACTGTGAAAATTTCATCCAAATTGGACGACACGTCAAAAACCATTTTTTGCCGCGGTTACTATTGGGCTGTCTCACTGTGTATCGTCCAAACGATTGTCGTCATACGTGATTCATGCCCTGATTTTCGATTCGAGAACTACATTAGAAACGTTTTTCTAACGTTATGCTGGATTTCAACTAGGCATTAAATGGCAAAAATTACAAAGATGGGCATTAAAAAGTAATCGTGTCATTACGTTAAACGAATTGACAGTAAGTTCATTTTCACATGGCACTTTTTTAAATAGCATAAATTTTTTGGCATTTTAATGCCTAGTGGAAATTCGGCATTAGACACCGTGTTTGCTGGGTACATATAAGTTCTTTAACTAAATTAAGAGAGCCCAATCTAAATAGCCTTTAATGTGTTCCTTCAAATTTCTACTAACACTATATGTGTAATTAACTTTAAGACTAAGCCCTAGTTAAGAATATACATTTATCTATATACATTAGGGTAGTAAAAAAAAGTAAAGTCGGAATTGTAATGCTCTAATCCCTTTAGGATTGTTCTGTGCGGAAAAAATATACCTTTTTTAATTTTAATTTGAAATAAAAAAATATCCTAGTTTTCCGTGAATTTTATATGGGAAAAAACAATTTTTCGTGGAAATGGTACAACATTCTTGAAAATCAAGATTTTTCGGTAGGCAAATTGTTTTTTGTTTTTCATTTAAAATATATGGAAAACTTTGAGCGTTCTGTAGATATCTTTTTTATTTCGAAAAAAAAGGGTATATTTTTTCGATACAGAATAATCCCGGGTGTTGAGAGCACCAAATTCTGACTACATTTTCACATAGATTTTTGGACCACCCCAATAAACATACATACACTTGTGGTCAGCTGATTACCTTACTATGTTTTTATCATGAATTTTTGTAGGAAATTTTCAAATGTGAGTTATGTGGCGCTGGTTAGGTAAAGTGCTAAACTTTTATAAAAAAATTTAAACATTATATAAATAAATGAAAAATTTCTAAAACTAGTCAAAATGTCACTTGACTTAATCAGCTGACTACAAGGGTACATATGTATGAATACAACTCTCAATTTAAGAATACAAATCTAACTAAAGATATTGCGCGCACGGAATACTTAAGTAAATTTAAGTATTAAATATATTTATAAGTCCCGTCACTTTTTCACTTAATCAAATGTCATCGTGAAGAAAATATTGTGTACAATTTTGTTCGTGTAATAAAGAATAATCTGTATACTTATACATAGTACTTACTTATTTCAGCACGACACAGTGTTTCAACTATATGGTGGCAGGTGGAAAAGTCATGAGACAGTTGATAAAAAAAAAACTGGTGAGTTTGGAGCATGGTGAAATTATAAACATGTGAAGTAATAAAACCGCTTTCTAGCTTAATTTCCTTTATTTTCTTGACATTCGTCTGTCTTATAGAAATTTTTGAAGGCAAATTTTCAAATAAGTCAAATCTTTCTTCTCTAGTATGATTGGGCTTAGAGAGGGAAGAGAAAAAAGTCATAATTACAAAATTTCACATCCTTTACTCACACTCCTCTACGAACGGTACGTTTCGAAAGAAATACTAGAAACGGCGGGATATCGGCCAATCAGTTTAGTTGCGTTTGGCGTTGAACCCATAAAAAGTCGTGGATTTTCCCACTGTTATCAATACTCTAAGTGTCATAGATTATTTACGTAAAGGTATTTATCATTTATTTGGTATTTTTCCTTTTTTATTTATCTCTTGCTAAACATTATTAGTAAAAAAAACGTGATTACGGTTTCGTCAGGTCTTGAAATGATATATGACATTTTCGATTTTCTTAATTTTTCGCCTGAGCTTCATTGCATAATTTCGCGAAAACCATTTTTGGAGCAATAGTAACATCAACCCAAAAATTGGGAGAATTGAAAATATTTACACCTATGTAATTTTTAAGTATAGCCTTTGTATTTCGAAGAGTGGTGTTGACTTTTTTAAACGTGCCCTTTATTTTGTATTATAATGTAAATAACAATTTATATCAAATATTCAGTAATACTTTAGCTACGTTAAAAAACTTGTCTTTGTCTCCCGACTGCCAAAAAAGTCTATGCCAATACTCGCCTGTAAATTGTCCGAACTTCTCCCGATAGCAAAGTAGAACAGCCAATCAGCGATCGCCTCGATGACAGTGAGTTTCAAGTTGGTAAAAAACGTTAGAGGCCGAGAGTTAACCACCATTTCAGATTCCATTAACGCAGCATGCAATAGTTCGTCACTAGTAGTTCTTCCTCTCAATATGGAATATAAAACATCTTTTACGGTGCCTACTAATCTCTCCCACACACCACCCATGTGGGGTGCCGCTGGTGGAATGAACTTCCAAGTAATTTTAGGACTGGTAAAGGTTCTGATGATTTCGTTTTTATCCATTAGGTCGAAAACGGCTTGCAATTCCCTTTCCGCACCCTTAAAATTTGTGCCATTGTCACTCCGAAACTCCACCGGATTACCTCTTCTGGCAATAAAATAGCGTATAGCAAAAATGGATGAGCCCGCTGAAAGAGTGTGAGCGATTTCGATATGGATCGCTCTTGTCGTGAAGCAGGTGAACAATACTCCGTACCGTTTTTCGCTGCTTCTCCTTATCGATACCAAGAGCGGGCCAAAATAGTCGACCCGACATATGAAAACGGCCGGTGGAAGGCAGCGACTCTAGCAGGCGGTAGATTGCCCATCCTAGGCGGTTTGGGCAGCGCGCTGTTAATTTTGCAATATGGAAATCGGCGTTTCACCTGATTGACAAGCACTCTTAGCCGAGGCCCCCAGTAATTACGTCGGACGTCGTTTACCACCGTTTCTGAATTTCTATGTTGACATTTAGAGTGAATATCGGACACGATCAGTTACGTTACATAATGATCTTTAGGAAGAATAACTAAATCGTTCTTCTCACTCGTGCATAAGCGTGAACCGAGACGAATTACTTTGTTGCTATCTAGATACGGAGATAGTTTGTAGATCTAACTAGAGCGTTAAACGTACCTCCCGTCTTTGAGCGAAAATATTTCATCTTTGAAGGTGTCAAGCTGGGCCTGTTTCCACAGCATTATTTCAGCCAGCTGGAAGTCTTCGGTGCGAGGTGTACGATAGCTAGCTTCTCTATCTTGCGAATGCTTTATTTGGTTCAACCAAATTCTGGCACAATAAATAACTGCTGCGGTCATGGTAAGGGGACGGCGCCAGGATGATTATCGATTTGCGTCTAATTTGATAAATTCGTTTAGCTGCCTTTCGTGATGTGCCCCAACGTATTGTGCGCGAAGTTCTTCAGTAGTAGTCGTATTAGATACAAAGGTCTGTGCTGGCCAATTCTGCGAGTCGAGCTTCAGAACCAATGGGCGTCGACACTTATTTCAGGAACTCTCTTTCATTTTATGGCTTCATCAGCAACGTTGTCATGCGTCGATGTCCAGTATCAATCAACTGGGTCAGTATTTTTTGAGTATTTCGCTAATACGATATGCAACGAATTGTTGGTAGCGGCGATGATCCCTATTGAACCAGGACAAAACCGTACGGGAGCGAGGAATTGTTAACATCTTGATGGCAGATACCCTAGTTTTTGAAGCAACGAGTACGCAATTAACACTCTCTCCCTCGTAGTATCTGAAGTAACTAACAGCCGCGTACCCATTCTCACTCGCATCTACAAACGTGTGTAGCTCCAATTCTGGATACGAGGGCAACGTCTGGCGAATATAACAGCGTGGAATTTTGATGCCCTCCATTTTCGGAAGATTTTGTTTCCACCGCAGTCAGCTCTGATACACTTCATCGGGAATTTGCTCATCCCATGAACACCTACTTCGCCAAATATTTTGCATAATCACCTTCGCGTACATAACGAAGTATCCAATTAGACCTAGAGGATCGAATATAGTCATGATAAGACTGAGGACTTGCCTCTTCGTAGGCCGTCGATTTGTGCGTATGAAGTCACTACTTCTAATTCGCTCAGACATTCTGAATGTGAGGCAATCTTCTGTGGTCGCTCACCACATTCCAAGTACCTTTTCGGTTGACAGATTGTTTTTGGTTGATATCTGCCGCATATTCAGCGTTAAGCTGATTAAGAACTGTTTTAGAGTTGGATACCCAGTTGCGGATGAGAAACCCGCCTTTTTGGTGAATTTGTTGTACATCCGTTGCTAGACGGAACGCATCATCCTCGGTGTCTACACTATCGAGCATGTCATCAACGTAGTGGTTGTTTATGATGCACTGCGCAGCTTGAGGATAATGACTGCTAAACTCCTCGGCATTTTTATTTTTTACATATTGTGCACAGCTAGGGGAGCAGGTTACGCCGAACGTCATAATGGTCATGACGTACGCCGAAGGTTGCCGAGCTCCCGGTTCATACCATAAGAAACGCTGGTAATTTTGGTCCTCTGGTCTGATCAGCGTTTGGTGTAACATCTCAACGATGTCACCGCCAACAGCAATCCTCCGCTGACGAAATCGGCACAAAGCAAAGAGTTTAGCGAGATGCCATTGACTTTAAACTCTTTAAGTAGATCAACGCAAGCGGAATATGTGCAGTTGCATATGTGAAAAACATGGTGCTCAGGAATAACTTCTTCGCTGGACAACTGTCCTTTAACAGTCCAACCGATACGCGTTTTCTCGGCGATGGGTTCCAACAACGTTCCAGTTCGGGTTTTGGTTGTCGAAGTTAAGGCACTGTTGTTTAGACCAATTAGCAGCTTGGGTTGAATATGACGGTACGACTGTAGTGGAAGGTTTCGCAAATGTTTATATTTTATTTTTAGCGCAGAAACATCAAGCGACTGGGACGGTAAGTTCAGCTGACGTGCGGTATGTACGTCTTTGGGGGTGAAGTGCTTTCCACCTGGTGGGGATATAATAATGTCGGCAACCACTGATTCATCTTCATAACGATTAGTGTTTCCAGTCCATCGTAGACAAAGTGGTCGTTTCGTGCCTTGGATTTTTACATTTCGCTGTAGCTCTTCATCTATAAGCGTAATGGAGGAGCCGTCGTCCAGGAACGCGTATGTTGATATTTGAGTACCCCCACCGTATATTATTACTGGTACTATACGAAACAGTACTGTGTTGCTTTCACTTATATGCGTGTATACTGTATTTGTGGCAGAATCAGCTGGTACCTTGCGCAGGAATGGATGATGTCTCAGGGTGCAATGGTCAATACCGCATACTATATTTGATTTGCAGTTAAACGAGCTATGTGGACGCAAGCATCGCCGGCATAGTTTGTGCTTCCGCACTATCTCCCATTTATCAACTCGCGACATTTCCTTGTATGAGGTGCAGTTAAAGATTGCATGGGCATCAGACTTACATATGATACAGCTTACCATTTTTGGTCTCTTACTGCCTTCAGAGTGCGTATTCAAGACACCACGTTTGCGTTCCTTTTGCGACGAACCGGACAGAATTACACTGATGGCACCTTGGGCAAGTTGGAACAACCAGTTGCTAAAATGTTCCAGATTACTTTCTCCTATCGTCAACTTGTGCATTCCCCAGAATGCTTGGAATATTGCGGGCAGCTTGGCCACCAGCTTTTGCTCCAGTTTCGCGTTATTTAAATGCGTTTGGAGCCCGGAAGCTTTCATGGATGCACAAACGTTTTGTTCTTCAAGAGCAAAGTTAACAAGGCCATCTAAGTTGTCTTGCGTTTGAGGAGGCAAGTTGCGAATTTGTTGAAGTAAAACGTTGATGATTAGTTCTGGTCTGCCGAACATCATCTTCAACGCTGCGATTTCCTGCGGAACACATTGCGAATGCAGCAGTAGGTTTTTGACCGATTGACGAGCTGGCCCCTCTATAGACTTTCGAAGCCTTATTATATTTGCATCTTGCGAAAACCCGCATATTTCAGTGGTTTGATTATAAGTGGCAATGAAAATTTGCCACCAAACTTTGTCAGCTCCTTACCTACGCTTGTGCGAGTTATTTACATGTTAAGCGGTGCTGCTGTACTTCTTGCATTGTACAATCGAAACTATTCTCTTCACATAGATTTGGGGTCACTGGAGCTGAGGCAGAGCTTAACGGAAGCCACTGTATGGATGTTGTTGCCGGATTATTCTGCGTCTGTACATCGCCAATTTTACATGTGTCCACATGTTGCGAACTATTATATCGCAGGTTTGGGACGCGTTGTACGCTGTCATCGGAATCGGTGTTGGTACTCCTTACCTCCATGCGTCGAAGGAGATCTTTGCGCTTATTTAAGAGCTCCTCTCTCTGCTATATAATATAAGAATTTTCTCTTCCTCGCACAAACGAATCTTACTACCTCCTGATGCTCGCGACGAATGTGAACGAATAGATCTTGCTGGACTCGAAGGACGATACCGTTCCTCTCCTAGCTGCATCTCTGCGTTTATTGGCTGATGTGGAGGTCGCACATACTTTGTCTTCTCCGGCACTTTTGACACCGCGCCGAGGCTACCTTGGCAACTAAGGGCATTTGCATCCATTAGCATCAAAGAGAATGCGTCGATATTATTTTGAGCAAAAAGAGATTTCTGCAGCGATATGTTGTCTATGAACCTTTTGTGGTTTTCTGGCGCTGCGGTTGATATTTGGGTAATTTTAGACGAGGCCAAGATCCCAGTAATAGCGCCTGATGGGTATGAGGCAGATGCATCATTGTCAGAGGTTTGCTCAGAATCTGAACGATAGTCACATTTTTGTCCGGCTCCGCTGCAACATCAGCGGAAGAACGTATTTTGCAAACCCACCGTTGTCGGTTCACATTGTTCCCAACGCCAACACTTTTCCGATGGAACTTCTGCTTGCATTTTTGGCATTTGATCATGAGCGGATTTTCGACTGTAGAAGCAGCAATTGTAAACCTTCATGGTGGCCCAGTGGTTTTATTTCCTCTGACATTGTGCTTAGAGAAAGTTTTTTACAATGTTGACTTTTTTTAAACGTGCCCTTTATTTTGTATTATAATTTAAATAACAATTAATATCAAATATTCAGCAATACTTTAGCTACGTTAAAAAACATGTCTTTGTCTCCCGACTGCCAAAAAAGTCCATGCCAATACTCGCCTGTCAATTGTCCGAACTTCTCCCGATTTCACATAGCAAATTAGAATAGCCAATCAGAGATAACGACGATGACAGTGAGTTTGAAGTTGGTAAAAAACGGCCAAAGACGTTGCCGGATCTCGCAACAAGTGGAAAGCAGAAAACAAAAATTTACCAAAAATATATCACATTTAATGATTGGGCACATATTGTTTGTGAGTTTTAGACGTTATCTGTATATATAATACGCTAAGGGATTTTTTTCCAAGTCCTCAGATCTGCACCGTTCCTTCGATTTTCAAAAATTAGGTGTCACAGTAAAAGTTTCCACCTATATACGTGCAATAAGGATTTACTTTTTCAAAAGGAGTTGCCGCCTGTTAAAAAAATTAAACCCAAATTTAACAATAAATGTTCGTCCGATTTTCAAAAATACTTACTTGTAAGTTCTATTCGTCGAGCAAATAACTTTTACGATTTATACGATCTATCATGATTTTTATTCAAGTCGCGTTGGCGTTGAGAACGTAAAGTGCCAGTTCTCTTGGAGAGAAGTTGCGAATTCTTGCTGAAGCTAAAAATCTGAAAATTTTTATACCATACCGGTTAATTTTTGATCGTCAATTTCGAAAATGCAATCAAAACATTTATAGAATTGTTAGTTTTACCCTTATTTTGCGTACATTATTTTTGTAAGTGGTACCCTAGGTTTGTAAAGTAGGAAGTGATCTCAATCTTTTTTATTTCTTTCTTTCTCGAAATATATTTCCAAACTATAAATCACACAAAAAAATTTTTCGGATCTCTATTCCACAAAAAATAGTCAATTTTTCCAATATATAACACTGCTCACTATCCGCTTTTGCGACACTTTTAATTTTTTTCAGAAAAATACGGTGAATGCTTCCTGAAAACACAACTGAAGAAAAGCGGAAAAGCAGAATGATACAATGGGTAGGTTCAGAAGGCGCAGCAGTTGAGCGCAACCGTTGCTAAAAAAGATCATTGATCGCTAAGCGTCTTCTGAACTGCTTGATTTATTAGCTGTCAAATTCAATTCTCAGAGGTACACACCAACATGTTGTCCCAAATGATCAGAAAAATATTACGATCATCTAACACGCAACTGTTCAGTTGATCAGAAGTACACAACAACGCGTTCAGAAGGTGCAATTGCAACAGATACTGAGCTGTTGCGCCTTCTGAATGTGCCCAATGTTCTCAAATTAACTGTTCGTTTAACAACAAAGGCTCTTATTTACGAGAAATGAGCTTTAGGCACCAAAAAAGTTTGTTCAATATATTGTACGCTTGTTCTTGAATGAGTTAATAACTACCATGTCCCGCCCTTGTTGCGGCTCTGTATTCGATTGAAAATTGCGGCTGTACGCGCCCAGAAGGAAATAACACTATCGAAGGTAACTCCGAGGATTTTTGGGTTATTCGCCGTCGGAATTGGTTCGCAGTCGACGTGAATACTCAGCTGCAGTCTTCGTCCAGGTGGTTAAAAAGGGTTGCCGAGGTTTCGTAGGGGTTAGGCTCCTTCCTTTCGAACACAAGTTATGAATTCCATTCCCAGAGGCCATTATCGAGCAGTCGTCAGCATGTGAGACAATCGAGACTCCCTCTGGTGGTTGAGGGAGTTTTGATATGTACAAATTAAACAGCAGCGGGGAAACGACGCCACCCTGTGGGACCCCC
>NW_023458559.1:25189709-25235770 GCF_013731165.1 Rhagoletis pomonella | reverse complement strand
ATTAAATATACTCAAACACACCCTTTTACGTTGCTAAAGAGCAACACATTTATACACATTTGATGTTACCTTTTTGTCTTTTCTACCTTTTTTTGTAAAGGGCAGGAAAAGCCCTTATTCCTGATAATATGAAAGTTTTAAAGCATGTTCACATTACATTATCGTAATTTACGGCTCATTTGTAATTTATTACCAAATTATGCTGAAATCAAGTAATTTCGCTTTATGAAATCTGTCAATAAATTAAATAGAAATGAAATAATTTATCATAAATCAAGAGCCAAATGAAGAAAAGAAAGAAGTTTCATTTACTTTAGCCCCCACTGTTGAAGAAATTTGAAAAAATGCCTAAAGGTATGCAACCATTAGTTTTCTTGAAGTCATGTACAAACCACACACTCGTACGTAACGTGCTATAGAAATAAGAAAGAAAATGTGAACGTACTTGGTTTATGTGAAGTAATTTAATCGAAACGAAGTAATTTATGCTGTAATGTGAACATAGTTTTAAACATTCCATATTTAAATTGGGCGCCACGTGTATCAGCTCAGAAAATGCTGCCAGAAAACTTCTAAATACATCTTGTGGTTCAATGTTTCTACAAGTTTTGTGAGTTAAACACTCGAAAGGAGGAAATAGTCAAACATTCAAAGTACAATTTTTTTATATCGTCGCCTGGGTAAAAGATTGTCGTAAGCGATGTTTTTTACTAAAGAAAATCCTTCATAAACTCAAAACAAATCAACAATTAAATAATTTAAGAGTTTTGTGAACTAGTAACATTTTCAGACCCTTTGGAGAAAATCTATCTTCGCGTTTTTGAGAAATTGTATTCCAAACTTCAATCGCGATTTGCCACAACCTACCAAAATTAACATACGACAATCTTTTACCCAGGCGACGATATGTATAATGAAACTAGTTCATAGCTTTTCACTTTTTACTTGTAAAATAAACATTTCTAAAATAAATGTATTTTTTGATAATTTTCGGTTTTTGTACTTTCTCTTTGCTTAGAACATTTTGGCTCTTTTTACTTTTTAAAATACATATTTCCATTGTGTTGGATTTCGATATACGAGTTTTCGTTTCCTCATCAGCGCATTAATTTCTCGAATCAATAAATTGTAGCCTTTAAAAATTTGTAATCAACTTTTAATTTTGGTTCGGTTTTGGTTCGTGGGTCAGATATATTAGACATTTTAACCAAGGTTTTGGGTTTTGTTAACAGTGGCTCTTGCTCTTTATTTGCTAATGTTGCATTACCAACCTGAATGCAGTGAAGTTTCACTTTCGCGTTGCCGTAATTTTGGAATAACGAATTTATTTTTACCGGTAAGATAGGAAAACGAAAATATTCATAACGCTCTTTCAAGTGAAGAACAATTTTCTGCCGTTAGAAAAGGCAACTTTACTGCTGACATTAGAAAACGGCCCTTAATGTTCTTTACCGATATGATTACGGTGACCATCCGTCCTGTATTATACGGGAAAGTCCTCTTTTTTCGTGCTTCGTCCTGGTAATTTATTTATTTTATACGGGACGCCAAATGTTCTTTTAATGTCCGGTATTTGTCCCGTATTCGGTATTTTGGCGCCTTTGCGTTAAAATGACATGTCTATGAACGAGTTTTTATTTTTAGGTCTGGACGCTTGCGATTCGAATCAAGGAGCATATACATCATATGTAGATGGTCTCTGAAGTTATAATTTTGAGGAGAAAAACTGGGTATTTGTGAGTATGAATCGAAAATAGAGGTTAATGATTGTTGTTAAAAATTTCTAAAAGAAATTTCATTAGTATTTAGCTAGGTAGAGCAGATTTTCCTTTTTTCGAGAATTTCATCTTTAAATTGTCACTTTTGCTCACATTTTACTTTAAAATTTCAAACTATGTTTACGTATATGGATTCCAAAGCCCACAAAAAATACACACGGCTTGCTGTATAATGTGCCGGTGTGGAGGCAGTTTTCAAATTTTGTGAAGAGAGAAGGTATTCATTAGCCGAAACTACATCAAATAAAAATTATTGCTGATTGTACGAGGGATTGCATCTTCAACATGAGAAACTCCAAATAAGATGACTACCAGGAGAATGTTGTAAAAGTAAAGAAGTTCTCAAAGATGGAAGGGTACGTTTTACATTCAGCCCGTTCCGGATGACAATAATCCGTTGAATACCACTCGTGTTTCAAAAGTAGTTTCATAGGAATGTTTGAAAAAAATCTTGCGGGGTAAAAATCCCGAGCACAAAGTACAAAGTTATGGAAAAATATTTACGAATGAGTGACGTTACAACTGAATATTTATGTGCTGTTTTCACAAAATATCGATAAAATATATGCCAAATAAAATGCTGTTTCAAGGCTAATAAATCTAGAATCATTGAAAAAGAGTTTTAAAAGCCTTCAGCTTTTGTGGAAAAAATTAGCAAAATTATTTTAGTCCCGTATTCGGCTGCCATAATTATTGTCATTATAGATATGATGGAACATTTGCAAACCTTGAATTTGTCTCTGCAAGGAGAGAATAAAAATGTTTTTTATTGGTCGCAAATTTGTAGCTAGACTACGTCTTTTACTCATGATCTCAAAAAAGAATATCTCATAATTTTCCATGGCTAGAAAAAAATATTTGCACATGATTTAAAAGATTTTGAAAAAGGATTTGCCCATTTGAAATTATTTAAATGTACGTTTGCATACTTTATAAACTCTTTTTTATCTAGCACAATTGAAGATGAATTTGCAATATCCGAAAAACTCCTTTTTAAGAAAAGCGAAGAGGAGTTGGAGTTTTTGGAATTAAAAGAAGATAAGGCGCTGGAAATGCAAGATAAAGTTTTGCCATTGCTTGGATTCCAGCAAAAAGTACCAGATTTAAAATACTCGCTGGTGAAAACAGCTGCGTGACGTATATTTTAAATTTTTAGTACAACGTATAACTGAGAGGGATCTTTTGAATTTGAATAATAAAATTTATGTTTTTCATTTGTAACAATAATTTTATTTAAAAATAATTTTAATAATAACAATAATTTTATTTAAAAATAACATTTTTCTTTTTGTTATTTTATTTTTGTGGCTCTTTGTAGCATTTTGAATTTACATGTGGCTCTTTTCGGCCTCGGCCTTGCCCACCCCTGGCATTTAGCATTATATAGAGCTACATAATAGTAGTAAAAATAATAATAGTAAAATTCAAAATAATTAACGGTAGTTTTTAGTGACTTAAAACTTCCACTTTAATGTACTAAAATTGAATGGGCTACAAACAAAACTGCATACTCGAAAATTGTCTAAAAATCCTGAGTAAAAAGTTCGAAATTTTGATGAAATTTTTTTAAAGTTTGATTAACTTTTGTAAACTTTGTGCAAGCGTTTAAACTTTTATTTATGTGGTTTCTGTTATAGACCGAACTAAATTTTAGATTAAAATTATTAAAAATAAATAAATAACCAGGACTTGCAAACTTTTGATAATTTTTTTTGCTAACGGTGTTACTCATTTTCTTCTATAGGAAGTGTGTTCGATTTTTTTTATACTTGTTAACCAAACGCCCAAAATTTCAAAAACCTAAAAATATTCCAAATGTTAGTCAGAGATGGCGGCCTCTCTGGTGTAGTGGTTAGTAGTGCGCGCTACCATTCAGCGGGGCCTGGGTTCGAGCCCGGTTCAACCAAACATCATAAAATATCTAAAAACATTAACAAGTTTTTTCTAGTAGCGGTCGCCCCTCGGCAGGCAATGGTAAACCTCCGTGTGTATTTCTGCCATGAAACACAGCTTCGCATAGAAATATAATTGCCCTTCTAAGTCGGAAAAAACGATACATTTTCTAAAATATGGAGAAAAAAATTTGGCCGTCGGTACTCAGACCTTTGGATCATGAAAACTTTTTTTCTCGAGAACACGAATTTATCTAGTAAATCTTATTATGAAGCATTGTTCGTTTGGCCAACAGCTATCAAACTATAGTTTTCTTTTCGTGTTCCACAGTGTTATTACCAGGGAACGGATTTTTAGGACCTAAAAACCTATAAAAAAGGCAAAATAAAGTAACGAAATAGGCTGGAAAAGGCAAAATAAAATAGCGAAAAAGGCAGGAAAAGGCACTAGGTATTGGGAAAAAGGCAAAAAAAAGGCAAAAAACAATAGGGAAAAAGGCAGGAAAAGGCAAAAAAAAGGTATTGCAAAAAAAGCAAAATAAGGCACTAAAAGACAGAAAATACGAAGAACAATCAAAAAATATATTTATTTTAGAAATGTTTATATTAAAAGTAAAAAGAGAAAAACTATGAACTAGTTTCATTATATGAAAAATTTTTACTTTTAATCTTTGACTATTTTATCCTTTCGAGTTTCTAATTCATAAAACTTTAATCTGTATAGTTGTAGTAACATTAAACCACAAGATGCATTTTGAAGTTTTCTGGCAGCATTTTCATTCGATTTTCGCGAAGAAAAGCCTTGAATTTACTAAATGTGCGCTCGACGTAAGTTGATACAAGTGGAGCCCAATTTAAATATGGAACGTTTGAAA
The DNA here is from genome assembly GCF_013731165.1 of Rhagoletis pomonella. Classification (NCBI taxonomy): domain Eukaryota; kingdom Metazoa; phylum Arthropoda; class Insecta; order Diptera; family Tephritidae; genus Rhagoletis; species Rhagoletis pomonella. The sequence goes on along the minus strand of NW_023458559.1, from coordinate 25,231,225 downwards.
CGTTCATATTATCAGGAATAAGGGCATTTTCCTCGCCCTTTACAATTTTATCCACACCCCTTATTGTCTCCAAGCCTACGTTTGCTGAGAAAACGGCTTTGAATTTTTTCAACACCAATTTGGCAAGAGGTCCCTGCGCTTCTATAAGCCGCATGGATATGAGTATATTTTTTAATCTAAAAAAAAACAAATTGTAAATGCTATAATCACTTTTTTAAAGGTAGAAAACGCAAAAAACGGCAAAAATCTTAAAAAAGGCAAAAAAAGGCAAATATTTTAAAAAAGGCAAAAAAGGCAACATCAAATGTGTATATATGGAATCAGGGAAAGCTAAATCGTGGACATTCTTAATCGAATATACTCTATCTCTTTAGCAGAAAAAAAGGCAATTTCCATAAAATCCTTTCCCTGGTTATTACTATCTTACTGATTTAAGAAACTGTTATAGAAAAATTGTTTTTCCATTTCTTGTGAGTCATTTGATATGAATATTTCGTTTTTCTTGAGAGCTGGAAACAGCCCTTTAAGCATGAACAGTATTTTTATAAAAATAACAATAAATTAAGAATATTTACAAAAAATAAAAAAATATGTGAACACTTATTAATATAAAATAAGTATATTTATTAGAAATTAAGGAGAAACCCTAAGAGCAGCACCAGAACCGGTTTCGGTTTCTTCAAACCACCCTGTCGGAAAAACGGAGGATTGTTTAGCTTATACAGTACTACTCATGATACGAAACAGTATTAAAGAGGATATTTTTACCATGTGCATGTTCCCACATTTTGACCTACCTTAAACTTAAGCACGTCCTCCATACGCGCTGTTTTACCATCACTAACGCACGATTGAAAGAAGCTCGGGGCCACTGAAACGCCCAGTGCCTCACTGGTCATGCCGGTACTGGCTTGAATTGCATTGCTGGCAATAACACGGAATGTACCAAATAATAAAACTAGTAAACGTTGAGTATATTTTGGCAGTGATGTAAATAATCTGAAATAAAGATTAATAAAAATATAATTAAAGTACGGCTGTCGTCATTATTGTTATATTATATGTATATAATTATATATATATAATCTTATACATATCGTCGATTAAAGTACAAGACCGCGTATCGTCATTCTGCAAAACCGCGTAACTGACATTGGCTGCCAAAAATTGGATTTGCTTACATAAGCTCTTAGCTCAATCCTTATCCATTCGTCCTAAATTATACTAGCCAGAAATGCGATTGCTTTATAAAAAAGAGAATCATTTTGAAATATGAGTGTTTTTACTCTCTAGAAAATAATTTATGCAACCTCACATACGAGGTTTTGCATTTTGCTGATACGCGGTTTTGTACTTTAAACTAGGGATGTTGCGAATGTGGAATTTTTTTTAATTTTCAAGTATTTTTAAGAAACAATTAGAATCTAGCATAATGGCGATCGTTGTTTAAACAGCGCTTACAAGCTAAACCAGATAAATATTTCAGGTATTTCTAAAGCTTTTTGAAAAGAATTCTTTATTCTCATTCCTTTGGCTATTTCAGAATTTGGGGAATCTGTAACTTTATCAGCGTTTTTCGATTTTAGTTTTTGTAATTCATTTTTAGTACTTTCTTCTGCGGCTGGTTTGAAAAATTTGTGCTTATAGCGAGCTATGTAAATAGGTGGTTATGGCAAATAAATTATTATGTTTGAACAAAATTCTGTTTTAAAAGTCATGGCTGCCAGCCGAATCGGATCAGAATATTTGTATTATTTTAAAAAGCCCCCCGGTTTTTTATAAGTATTTGAATCTCAGATAGTTACGTAATTAAAGGTAAGACCAATAGCTTTTTAATTATTTGAGCATCGATTCTCTTTATAACCAGACGTTGATCATCTCTGCTGGAAATCGATATTGAAGGAGCTTACTCTTTGACTTTAAATAGCAAAGAAGGGACAGTTTTACCACAGAAGTTTTTAGCCAAGGATCCATGTATATCCCTATGAAAAAATATTGCCCGACAAGTAAATATTGCCCGAGAAGTTTACTGTTTTTAAAATGTTTCCTAAAAATAAATTCGCAAAAGCTCCGCATTGATTATTGCGAATGCGAAAGCGAATGTGAATGTTAAAATTAATGCGGAAACACCGCGGTTGCGAATGCGAATGCGAATATTCGCAACAACCCTGCTTTAAACGACGATATATATTATTATTAGATTGAAAGTATTATTCCAAAAATGGTCCTTATGGATTTTTGGGTAAATTTTTGAAAAAAAAATTATTTTTATTGTCAATCAATTTTAATCAAGTACAAGTGGTCATTATTATCTGTAACCTATTGCTATTTTCGGGTAGCTGCATAATTCCACCTGCGTGATTTATCGACGAAAAACAAATGGAAGTCAAACGGTGCAAGATCCGGGCATTAAAACATCCCAACCAAGCTCCGTCAATTTGTTCCAAGTCATCAAAGATGTGTGTAGCCTGGTATTGTCATGACGGAACATAACTCCTTTTCGTTTGGGTCACTCTGGTGCCTCTTTCTTGATTGCTTCGTTCAAACGTTCGGGTTACGCACAGTAGAAGACCGAATCGATCGTTTCGCCACGTTGTAGCAGTTCATAATGGACAATCCTCTTCCAATCCCACCAAACCCTCAACATAACCTTGTTTGATGACAATCCAGGCTTTGAAGTCGTCTTTAACCATGATCGCTTGCGTTGCTTACTCTCATATTCAATCAACTTTTCATCGGCCGTAATGATTTGTTTCAAAAATTCGTTTGGTTTCACTGATGGTAGTAGTTTGGTCAATCAAATTTCTTTGCGTTAGTTTACGTGGCACCCGAGCATCGAGCTTCTTTGAATAGCTTGCTCTTCTTGGATGACTCCAAACCCCGATATCTCCTGACAGATCGCATGCCAGTCTTTTTGACGTAGAATAGGACTTACATTTCGATATGGAGACTATGCTCAAATGTTGTAGTTTTAATGAAGCAATTTCAAAGAAAAGTATGGCGTTTCAAAGACAAGATTCCAAACAGATACATTCCTGTAAGTAACCGATTCGGTGTCTGTCCCAGAAACAACGGTAAATATTGGCTTATTTTGGGGTCAATTTTGAGCCTTTAAAGTGCTCTAGCAACTTATGATTTGCAGATATGTATATTTTTCATTTTCGGGATATAGGTTCTTTGGCGCAGTAGAAATATTATCGTGTACAAATTTTATAAAAATTCAACAAATAACGAGCATTTTAAGGCAAAAAAAAATGTTGAAAAAATAAGCAAATTTTTTTTATTATCAAAATTCTCGAAACCCGCTCGAATGATTTTTTTTCGTTTCCTTAATCAAAAAAAGCAAGTTTTTTGCTTTCGTTTTGTATATGGGAAGTATTGGTTGATATCTTCTAAGTATGTTTATTTTATTCATATATATGAGCATAAATGATTTTCCATACAAAATCACTTCGTCATCAACTTTCAAACACGTGCTTGCGTTGGAAGTGAGAGAAGGAGATATAAAGTATGTGTGTGAAGGTATTTCGGCTTTTGAGTAACAGATGGCGCAATTTTATGACACAGCGTATGCAAGTAAATACATACATACGTAAATATTTTGATTTAAGTTTGTGGATATATTTTTCTTTTAGTAGATAATCTATGCATAATACGCGAAAATTGTTTCGTCACATCAGATCTGTACCGATTTCGATTTTACAAAATGTGGTATGAAATTAAAATGCTTGGCCTGTGGATGTGCAATAACTACTTTTTTTTTCAAAAAGAGTTGCCACCTGATAAAAAATCAGATTCAAATTATTTTTAAGTTAAATCAATTATTACACTATGAGTATCGATCAAAATGGTTTTGAAAAGGTTTTATTTCTTAATTGTATTTAGGAGGGTTGCCACCTGGAATTAGATATACCATTTAAATATGTATCGCAATATGTGTGTCAGTTGAAAAAGATTTAATAAGGTTTTCGTTTTAAAATATTTTGAATAGTGTTGCCTCCTGTTTTAAAATAAGATTTTAATTAAATGAATTATTAAAACATGACGTGAAGCGAAGGTGGTAAGATATCCTTAGTCGAAATATTAATAATATTAAAGAAGGTTGCCAACTGTTTAAAAAGGTAAACTAAAATTATTTAATAAGTGAAAGCAAGTATTAAAAATATGGGTATCAAATGGAATGGATTTAAAAAGGCTTAATTTCTAAACTGTATTTAGAGCGTTGTCACGTATTTAACAAATAAAGTTTAACTTAATTCATCACGCACATGAAATATGTAGGTATCACAATATCAGACGCAAGCTGATGGCACATATGATTGAAGTTAATGTGGATCTGCTTCTCTATTGCTAAGTATTGATATTTTGCAATTCATATTGATTTAATAAATTCAATTCAACACAATCAAAACGTATGTATATTTTGTGTACCGGTTTAAACTAGAATATGATCCTAATAATATCACGTATTCTACGTTTAAGTTTAGCGGCTGTGCAGGTCAAGACGGAGGCACTGGACTGATCCTTTTCAACCATTTGCAGGGCGAGGTGCATCTTTTACTATGTTAATGCGGCAGAATTCACGAATTCTTCATTTCATTTATTCAAAAATGGTTCCGTTTATGCATAATTCGCGAATACATGAAATTAAGTGTTTTGAAAAAGTGGCAGTGCACCAGCGAAAAATAAACAGTAGTGTTGTGACTTTTTCGGCCTTCTTTTGAATTTTCAAAAGCCGTTCGTACCAGGAAATGGTCCATGTTATATTTAACTTGGTTTTAGTGCATTTGGTTTTATTATATTTGAATTTCTTTAATATTACAACAAATCCACGTAACTTTTCCAGTGTTTTAAGTCATGGTTATGCCACTAAATGCTTTTGATCTAAAAACTTCATAACCCTAGTAAACAGCTGTTTGTTAAACGTGGCCTTGCCGCACTTCCACTTGACGATTTTATGAAATGGTACCCAAATTCATGGTTAGTTTTCGTGTATAATTTAATTAACTTTAGCCCAAATTCATGAAATTTGCCTACGCATAAACGCAGTATTTGACATTTTTGCACAAGAAGCGAATCACATGTCTGTAACTAAAAATTTAGCCTAAATGTCCCCTTTCAAACGCACATCAATTTGCCGGAATTGAATTAGTATTGCTATATTTATAAGCATCAACACTACGTGGTGGCAGAAATCCGCAGAGATTTTTTATATGACCCAATATTACTCATAACCAGTGTGGCCAGTGTAGTTATTTCATAACTAGATTTAGCTATTATTTTCGAAGCTTAACTATAGAAATTTGTGTTTCGCTATTAGCTTCTTTTTAGCTTTTTTTTTTAAATCGAGCTAGCTATTTCATTTTTACACATAGTTTTATCATTTTGATGAATATCAAACAGTACAAAATTGGTATACTGACATGCCTAATCCCTTTTGGTTTAATCGATTACACCTTGCGACATACCCAAAAAAAAATTCTAAACACACGAAGCAATCAAAGCATATTTAAGAAGCTATAGTAAAACTGTGTTTGTAGATTTTCCGTCTTACGTCAGCTTTTTTTCAAGGACCTTGTAATTTCAAAGATATCATTACTTCAAAAAATTATTTTAAAACTGCAGTGCAATGTAGAATAACAAAATGGGTACCAAATGATCTGTGGATTAAAAAAAAAAAATTGGTTTACGAGGACGAATGCCATTTTAATTAATTTTATTTTTTTAAGCTTATAAAGTTAACGAAATTTGGGGATGTGGTCGAGTGTATATTATTAACTTAACATCTATATTTTTAATACTTACTTATCTTTAATCACCAAAAAATTTAATATTCATTAGAAGGTATTTTACTACTCCAATTCAATGTATGTAAATATTTAAGTTCATATTTGTATGCGTAATAATAATCTAGTTATTAAAGACATAGAAATATGATGTTACTTTATGTTACTCCATTTTAAATTAACGTTTATTTAGCTGAAGAAAAATATTTTAAGCTACTTTGTTTGGCTATGAAACAAATTTTTTAGCTATTTTATCGAAGAATTTAGCTATGACCCTCAAAGTTTTCTGGCAACACTGCTCATAATTGAAAAAATGTAAAACCTAGAGGTGGCTTTCGGCATAGATGACTTAACCCCATCAGATTGGTATCGGAAGCTACATTTTATATAAATATGCATGTACTATGTACGTTCATTAGAGTTATATTCATCCCATAATCTGGGTTAAGTATTACATCTCTTTATAAAATACGAATGACTCACAAACATTTATTTATGTCTTTGGGTACATATATATAATAATATAAATATTTTTATCTACAGTATTCAAACCTACGTTTGCAATAGTCATATGTATATCTAGAAATTTGTATATGTAAGTGCAGGGTCATTCCATTGAAATGAGGAAAACAACATAAATTTAAATATGCCCTAATTATCTCTATTTCAGTGCTAACCTCTTTTTAAATGATTTCATTAATCTGTTGGAAAAATATTTAAAAATAAATCAAAAGAAGTTGTAATTTTTGTCCATAGAAACTTATTTCATTCGTAATTACTTTACACCAGTCACCTGGAGATGCCCCACCAGTCAAAACTTTAAATATTTTAAATATTTCTATGAAGATTATATAAATCTTTTTTAAAATTAATTTATTAAATAAATTAATGTGTGGCATCCCTAATGTGTACATTAGGATGGTCCAAAAACTGTAAAGTCGGAATTGTAGTGCTCTCACCCCCTAGGATTGCTCTATATCGAAAGCAGTATACCCCTATTTTTTTATTTTAAAATCAAAAAATATTTAGTGGTCGCTGAAAGCTTTACGTGTAAATGGTATGGAATTCTTGAAAATCAATCCTTTTCAATCGGGAAACTTTGGTTATTTTCAGGAGTCTTTCAATAAATTTTATTTTCCGACTTTACTTTTTCACGCGTATTTTCGGACCACCCTAATGTGCATATGTAAATGTATGTTATAAGACTTGTTAACGTCTTATCGAAAGGGAAATGAAAATACCACGAAAAAGCTTAAATGACATATTATGCTTGAATTTTTTCGCACACGTACATGCGTACTGAGAGACGCACTGATTGGACAAACACTGAATGACATGAAAGTAAAGCAAAAGATCAGTGTTGCTACTTATGCAACTAACAGGAACTGAATAAAAATTAAATGAAATACATTAAGAGAACAACAATAAATGTCACAGACAAAACCACATACATGCTAATGTATGTACAATAACACAATCAACTTGAACATTTCACTGAAGAAAGTGAAAATCGGTTACAGTTGATTTACAAGATATCGCGTATTCATATGTGTTTATGAATGTCATCGAAAGTTATATGAGGTTAAAACGGAAAAATCACACCAACAAACTTACGCAAAATTTGATTAGCATTTTAATATCAAATAAAAATTTCTTTACACAAACATCAAAGTAAACAGACGCAAACTCCAAAAAGCTACAAAAGGGGAATCCTAAAACAAAAGCGAAACAAAAACTCGACGAAAATTATAGACAAATAAAATGTTGGCGCAAAACAAACAATATAATACAGAAGCGATAATAACAAATTAAAATAAAAAGTTAAATATTTATGAATGAAGGTATGATTCACTATAGGAGAAACGAAAATAGTAGCGCGTAAATATGTAACTACTTAACCGATAAAGTGAAAATACATCATACATAGAAGTACGTATGTATATATGTATGTATGTGCATATGAACATGTATAGATAGATCCACGCGACGGCTACCCTGCAGAAAAATATTATCAATTGATAAAAAATAACCACTTGTAGATAGCTTTTATGCGGGATTTCTATAAAATATATAACTTGTAGTTAGCTACAAAAAGCTTACTTGAAGCAAGTGGACAAGTAATGCAGGAGTAAAGCTCGAGATCGTTTTCTTTACACGCATTTCTATTTAAATATCCTGCACTTCGCAAATACTTTTTCGAATTGAGTACAAATAAAAGGAAGATAGAAATTTCATATTATCATTTTGAAGTTATATCTGACGGAGTTCGAATATGGGACCACCTACAGCAGAATATAAAAACAAATGTGAAATGTTATAAAATAAATAAAGTAAATAAAAATAAAAAAATATAAAAAGTATAAAAAAATTTTGTTTTTCCTATTAATATTTTATGTCCAAAAGTAGTTAGTTACAAGTTAGTTACATCAAATGCAGAGGTAACCACCCTTGACTATATCTAATGTAGAGGTAACCACCCTTGACTATTTCGCGGCCATCGCCATTGAAATATAGTTAGCTTTCGTCAAAGAAAATATATAGATAATAAGTGACTTTTAGCTCCTTCCTAATCAACATAAAGTTAGCTTATAGTTAGACACATTTCCTGCTGGGTAGTATCATGCTTGACTGATTGCGAATTTCAAATGAAAAAGATGAGATCGATGATCATACCTTATTGAATATAGCAGGTTTTAAAATATGGCGCGTTTTAGAACGAAATTGCTTTTGTTTTAGTCACAAAAATTTGCGAAAACATAAGGAATCGTTACGAATGTTGGCAATTTCTTCCGCCAACCACAAATCACTGTGTCCAACTAAGCAGGTCTTTGTGAATAACGATAATGAAATAGATTTGTTACAATATAATTATGTCGTCGTTTAAAGTACAAAACCGCGTATCAACAAAATGCAAACCCGCGTACAAGATAATGCAAAACCGCGTATGTAAGATTGCATAAATTATTTTAAAGAGAGTAAAAACACTCATATTTCAAAATGGTTATCTTTTTTATAAAGCAATCGCACTTCTGGCTAGCATATTTCAGGACGAATGGATAAGGATTGAGCCAAGAGCTTGGGTGAGCAAATCCGATTTTTAGTAACCAATGTCAGTTACGCGGTTTCGTAGAATGACGATACGAGGTTTTGTACTTTAAAGGACGATAAATTTCTGATTCTTCAAAGCCACGTATCTTAAAACACGTAGATTAACCCTCAAGTATAGATGCAGCTTCGGTAAGCTAACTGCGAAAGCTTTGCTGTAAGAAACGAGGAAGAAATACTTTCGCTATCGCTAAAACTCCACCGCCATAAAATTTTAGCGACTTCCTATTTTTAAAGATTTCCGTGGACGTTAGCAGGCCAACTTCTGAAAACCAATCAAGGAAACCAGCTAAACCCAAACTAACTAGCTGATGGTTTGCCGTAACGTATGCGGTCTTTATGATAAAGACTAAAAATTTTGTCGCATACAAATTTAAAAGCAAGTAAGAGCAGCGCTGTCTTCGGCTATGCCGAAGGCTTCATACCTTTCATGAACATCCGCAAATTTTACTTTAACAGGTTACGGCTTTTGAATACATCTGCATACATCGATGGAGGAGTTACATACTTATATAAAAAATCGCATCTAAACAATCAGAGGTGTGGAAGATATATCTTATATAGAACCAATCGAAGTGATTTTCACTGCTATGTGATCGGTATGTAAACCGGTAACACAATTTATTGAGTTTAGCTTCCTACACAAAGGAGATATATAGCAAAAACTGGTATCTGAACAATCAGTGGTATAGGAGATAAAGCTTATACAGCATAGATTTTGACGATTTCCTCAGTAGACTTTGTATTATTATTTATAAAATATCTTACGAAATCTATCGGTTTTAGCTATTCAAATAAAGGAGTTTTACAGTAAAATCCCATATCTGAACAATCAGATGTATGGGAGATATATGTAAGTATTATGTTAATAATGAGTGAAAACGGTGCGAAATTTCATGTTTCTAGCTGCATAAATAGAGGAGTTATCATAAAAGACCTCATATCTGAACAATCAGTTGTATGGGGGCTGCAGGTTATAGTGACTCGATCTTTGTTATTTTCACTTAGGTTTTCTGTTGATAATTATTGAAAACAGTGCGGAATTTCATGTTCCTAGATATATAAATCGAGGAGTTATAACGAAAAATTTTATATCTGAACAATCAGTTGTATGGGAGCTATATGTTATAGTGGTTCGATTCTTCCCACCCACTTACCAAATTTCATCCGGATACCTTGAAAACCGAGAGACTAGATTGCTTACAAACAGACGGACAGACAGAGAGACGGATATGGCTAAATCGACTCAGCTCGACGTTCTGATCATATAAGTATACATTTTAATGGGTCTATCTCTTTTTATTCTGGTACTTACAAAAATCGGACCAAAGTTATAATACCATTTCATGCTCATGAAAGGTATACAAAATATAGTGTGCTCTGCCAACTTCCGTGGAAGTTAGCAAGACAACTTCTGAAAACCAATTAAGGAAACCAGCTAAACCCAAAATAACTATTTAATAATTTGCCGTAAATTATACGTTCTTTATCCGTGATAAGAATAATTTTGCCGCGGACATATTTTAAAAAATATTCGTGGAAGTTAGCAGGGCAGCTTGTGAAAAACAATTAAGGAAACCAGTTAAAACCAAAGTAACTATTTGATAATTTGCCGTAAATTATCCGTTCTTTATCCGTGAAAAGAATAATTTTGCCGCGGACATATTTTAAAAAATATCTGTGGAAGTTAGCAGGACAACTTGTGAAAACCAATTAAGGAAACCAGTTAAACCCAAACTAACTATCTGATAATTTGCCGTAAATTATCCGTTCTTTATCCGTGAAAATGATAATTTTGCCTCGAACATATTTAAAAAAAAATATCCGTGGAAGTTAGCAGGACAACTTCTGAAAATTAACGAAACCAGTTAAACCCAAACCAACTATTTGATAATTTGTCGTAAACTATCCGCGGGACTAAAAATTTTGTCGCATACATATTTAAAAAAAATATCGTGTGCTCTGCAAACTTCCGTGGAAGCTAGCAGGACAACTTCAAACAAAACAATTAAGAAAACGAGTTAAACCCAAACTAACTGTCTGATAATTTGCCATAAATTATCCGTGAAAAGAATAATTTTGCCGCGGACATATTTTAAAAAATATCCGTGAAAGCTAGCAGGACAACTTGTGAAAACCAATTAAGGAAACCAGTTAAACCCAAACTAACTATCTGATGGAATTTCAGCCATTTGGAACCAGAAGTCGCATGAACATGAAATTTGGTATGCAGACCTATCAATGGTAGGTGCTTATAGTGAGGTATATGTAAATCAGTTTGTAAAAGGGACGGGGCACATCCCTTATGATTGGAATATTTAATCAGCCATAACTTCGGAACCATATTTCGTATGAATTGGAAGTTTGATATGAAGACGGCCTAATTTAATTTTTTTCCCCGGCCTAATTTCGCTAATTCGCCTAATTTCCGATTTTAAAAATCATCGGCCATTTCGTATGTTATACCAAGGTTAACAACTGTGCCAAGTTTGGAAGAAATTGGTGCAGCGGTTATCAAGATATACATGTAACCATAAGTGGGCGTGGCTGCGCCCATTTTCCAAAAATTTATAATATTCTTATTTTTCGTCTAAAACTTATTGTAAATATCGATTTTGAGTGAACAATCTTCAGTAGTTTCTAAAATATCGCAGTTTTCGTATTTCTGAAAATTACCGTTATATGGGAGGTAGGCGTGGTTATTGTCCGATTTTGCCCATTTTCAATACCATCCGTCCTACGCCAGAAAGAAGGGCACGTACCAAGTTTCGTTAAGATATCTCAATTTTTACTCGAGTTATCGTGTGCACAGACGGACGGACGGACAGACAGTCACTGCTTAATCGATTTCTCTTTTCATTCTGATCATTTATGTATACATTGTCTATATCTATCTCGATTCGTTTTGCCTGTTACAAAAAACCGTCATGTGAACAAAGTTATAATACCCTTGTGCACAAATGCGCTCGGGTATAAAAATAACTATAATTTTCGGTCCCTTCAATATTCGCATTCGCAAAAGATCCGCATTGATTTTTGCGAATGCGAAAGCGAATGTTAAAATTAATACGGAAGCTCCGCGGTTGCGAATGCGAATGCGAATATTCGCAACAACCCTGATACATACATACATATCGTTACCTAAAAGTGAAAAGGACAAGCCCATTTTTTGAAATTGTTCAGGAAAGACGAAAAAATGATGTAGTTTCACATTAACTGTCATTCTGCATCAAAAACAAAATTTAGAAAAAAGTGGGCTTGGCACTTTTTCAACTTTAGGTAGCGATATGTATGTATATACATATGTATATGTGATATATCAATCTATACATAATAAAGGTCTGCATCGGAGTTCAGTTTGCTTCACTGTGAAGTTTTTTTCAAATATGTAAACTACTCATACTCTAACAAAGAGGGCATGGAAGGAAGAGAAGTGAAGATGTTGAGCGCTGTATACATAAAAAAAAGTACTCAAACAAATTATGTTCCGAAAAAAGAGGAACATAAATCACCAGTACCATGCTGTTAAACTTCCACAAAAAATATGTCCCTTCACAAATATTTTTTGAGTATTTTTGGAAGTTTTCGTTTAATGCTACATAATGTTAATGTTAAAGCTGACACTTATGTTAAATAGCAAACATGGAGAAACAATATTTAGCCAACAGCATATTTTTATATAGAAAGTGGACTCTTTTTATACAGAGAACCAATTTTTATTTGTACAATACGATACTTTCATTTTCCAATACCAGGCGCACATACATATGAAGTAGCAAGCTTTCCCTATGCATACATTTGTTTGTAGAAGTTTTTAATTCGTTTGTAGAAGCCTTTGGAAATTCATAAAGTAGAATTTTGGAAATTTAAAAATTTACACAAACAGTTTTCTGCTTAGAAATAGAAAACTTGTTACTTCACATATATGAGCGCCTGGTATTGAGAAATGAAAATATCAATCTGACTATAAAAACTGGTCATAAAAAAGACAGGTCGCAGGAAAATGGACACACATTTTTGGTTATTTAAAAAATTTACATAATATGTATGTACATAAATCATGTATATGTATGAAAGATTAGAACTATTTTGCAAACATTGAAGTGTCCGGCGAGAAATGTAAAACAATATTTTAAGAATATACTGGAATAAAAAGAAAATGTGTCTTTTATTTACATTATGTTAAATGCTAAAATTTTAAAAGATAAAACTTTATAAGTATTCCTATAAATCCTATGAAGTTTTCAAATACTACTGAACGCAATCGACTTACTCAACTACTCTGGAAAAGCGGAACAGTGTTTCATGTAGCGGAGCTCTGTTGAGTAACATCGCTCAGTTCCTTAAATTTATGATGTTCTCTTTTTTTGTTACTATCTTTTTAAGTACTCTAAAATATATGCTCCATTTACTCATGTACACATGTGAAGAGTATTTCTGCTGGTATATTTGCAGTGCTTTAATACATAAATACGCCACAAGAAAATTTTGAACTCCCTTTCTTGAGGGCACCGTTCACTCGATTTCAACAAAACATACACCGACTTAAAGGACATAGCTTCCCCTAATCCAGAAATGTTAACCGTTACGTAGGGGGCGTGGCATCTGAAATACAGACAAAACTGTGGAAAGTTGAAATCTATATGTATATTATTCTGAAACAAGGCGCTTATTCCCAGCGATCTACAAGTCGTACAGAGACAAACTACACATAAAATTAAAGTGTTCGATCTGAAACTTTGCACAAACTTTTCAGATTTAAGATTCATTGACCCATTTTAGAAATATTTGCGTCGAAAAATTTAAAAATTTTTACATTGAGCAAAGCGTTGCTACGCTCATTTCGATTTATTCGCTTTCGTCTCCGCTTTTGTTTCATATCCATCAAGCATTGCTACGTTCGTGTGCATGTAGGCAGCATGAACCAACGACTACAGACACCTAATCAGCCATCGTTGTATTTGTAATCGATTTTCAGAAAAAAGTTTTCGTAGCATTTTTGACGTTTTTCGGTTTTGTTTACACCGTCTTCTACCTCTTGGTTTTTTTAGCGATTGAATGGGTTTTCTGCAGCGACTTTAATTATAAATTTTGGTTTATTACATATTTATGATATAAAATGAAGTGCTGTGTGATTGGAACAAGTTTGTGCGTAAAAGTGGGTGCACGTTTGTGGTCAGAACGTTGGTATTGAAAAATCGACCCGTGATAATGATATGCGATTGTAAAACACTTTCAATCATGAAAACCATATTTTATGAACTTTTTTTGCTAATTTTCATCAAGTTTCACTTTGTATATTTTATAATAAATACCAATTTAATCGCCCTCAATCACCGCGCCTTTTTCGCTTTCTTTGTTTGTTTTCATTCTTAGGCAGATGTCAAAAACGCTCAGAAATATACTTTTTTCGAGGTTCTTTGATTAGGTGATCTTGTATTTTTGGTTCATGTGTAGGCAGCGAGACAGCGGAAGATCTGCAAAGAAAATGTTCCCTTTGGCTATGTACATCAGTGTTGGCATTTTTGGTACAATTGTACTTTTTTGATACAATTTTATTTACAATATACTTTCCTACTATGAGTGCTATAAATAAATATATAGCTCTGAAAATTCAATTTGTTTATAAAAACATAGTTTATTCCGTAACAAAAACTGTATGAAATTAAGTTAAAATCTTTTTGCGCAATTTTAAAAAATCTACAACCTTTAGTAAAAATTTCGAACTTTCTATTTCAATTGTTTTTTTTTTTTAATATTTTGCAGTTTTTTAGCTCATTCAACTTTAGTTTGCACATTGCACTTTATTTAAATTGATCGGGCTAGATAACTCAAATTATCTAGGAAATCTAATTAAAAGGCTCGAAATTTTTACGAAAGTTTGTTGATTTTTTAATGTTGCGCAAAGATTGAACCTTGGATTTATACGGGTTTAGTTAAAGTATAAAATGCATTTTTATAAAGAATAATTCAAATTAAATAATTTTAAGATAAATGGCCAATCTTGTCAATATGTGCGTGTCGTAAAGTCTTGATAAGCACTTGAAATACTATTAAAATGTCCAGTTTTAGTACTGAATTCAAAGATGTCTCTTTTATCCATTCATAATAACTTAAAAAATTTGTTTGGTAAGTACACTTTCCGATAAATACCATCAAATCATTGGTCTTGAAGGGAATCTATGTATGCATGTACCAAGAAAATATATCAGGAAATTAAAAAGTCGATACAATTTACAGTCGAAAAGTACAGTTTTTGTACAGATTTCGTACTGAAGGAACAATTTCATTTCCCAACACTGCTGTACATATGTATATAAACAACGTTGTTGCATATCCATGCATTCATACACAGCATCAACAACAACATCGCTGCAGCGCTGTGCGCTTTTGATTTGAGCATTGTTATGTTCCAAATATTAGTTTCCGTCCCTGTTTTGGTTTCATATCGAGCAAAGCATTGCTATGTTCGTGCGAATGTGATACAGCGGAATATCTGCAAAACAAAAATTGTGCTTTTGCCTCTGAACAAATACCCATATATAAATCTTACATGGTTTATCTCGATGTTTTTTTCAGAGCCAAATATGGTTATATTTGTATTATAAATCTATATAAGTATCTATATATAATCGTACGGAGACAATTTACTTTCAAATTAAGGTTCTGGATCTGAAACTTTGCACAAACATTTGAGATTTAAGAAGAGATAAATTTGCGTTTCAGAGAATCTGGCTATTTCAGTTTTCTCTTGCAGGTTACGCCCGACTCAAAAATTAAGATTAGTCCCACAAGAGATTATTTTGCGAGATTTAGCCGATTTGGTATTTGAACCTCAGCGTGGTGTAATTAATCAAAGCCACTTGAAGGATTGATCAATTTCGCGTCCACAAAATAAGCACTGTACGATAGTTAGTAAAGAAATGGTTACTATGTTGCCAGGAGTAGAAATGGCGTCGATATCTACTTCCGCTTCTGAATATCCACAGAAGCAAATAGAGGTAGGGGAGTTGCACCTCATGACTTGATACGTACGGAGACAACACTTTTTTATTTAAACGTTGCCAATTCAAAATGATTGTAGCGTTCGCAATAACAATAAATAAGCATCAAGGTCAGACCCTAGCAAGAGGATTGCATAACGCATGGCGTACTGAGTAGAGTACGATCTTGCCCAAATACCAAGTTAAACTTAACTACCAAAAGCAATGCATATGGTTTTTATAATAAAGAAGGTTTCTTAGACCACGGAGCACCCCGATTTTCGGGGATTATTACTAGTATATTTAAAACCAATTACGCTGGGGAACTGAAACTTAGCACGGGCGTGGCACCTCCCATACAAACTGAAATTGTCATATCGCTTTTCTCTGGAACCGCTTATGCTAACGCCCTGAAATTTGGCACAGCCAAATATGTAACTATGATAATATGAACTTTTCATATCGCTTATCTCTGGTACCGCTTATGCTAACGTCCTGACATTTTACACAGCAACATACGTTATCAATACCGTATTTACGGCAAAAAGAGGCCGATTTTGGAAAAGGGGCGTGGCACCTCCCATACAAACTGAAATCTCATATCGCTTATCCCATGGAACCGCTTATACTAACGCCCTGAAATTTAGAACAGCAAAATATGTAATCAATACCGTACATACTGCGAAAAATGCTAAATTATGGAAGGGGGGGCGTTGCAGCTACCATACAAACTGAAATTGTCAAATCGCTTTTCTCTGGAACCGCTTATGCTAACTTTCTGAAATTTTACACAACTATTTATGCTATCAATAACGTATTTATGGTAGATTTTGGAGATTCTGAGCAACCACTTATGATTAGGTAATGGAATTTGATACCCCTACATCTATATTTACATAAAATGGAAATAATCATTCAATTGGGAGCTATTTTATATCAGATTTCTAGATCGCATTGAATGATTTCTATTATGTGCAACGGTTTTTAGAAGGATCAGTGCATTTGTCTTCCGATAGGTGGCGCAGGGATTGAGAACTATCTTGAAAAATCCTATTTATGGTCAGATTTGTTTCATCTTTGGAATACATATTTGTAACATAAAATTTGGTGTAACTTGGTAGCCCAATCGTGTGACCTAAAAATATGGGGCTTTGGCAAAATCTTGGCAACATCCCTTGTGAACCCGCCATTAGAGAAGAAAATATTACATTTTGTTGTACACCTTCGAGGTACTGTCTTAACCTTTACCGATTCTGATGAAAATAAAGCGGAGTTTATTTACAGGTAGTCAATTTAGTTTTCAACCTTTTAAGAGGCTCTCAGACCAGGATAATCGAAAAACGTATTTACAGTCTGAATTGGTATATGTTTAACATATCAGTCAGTGAGGAACCGCCTATCATCATACAAATATATACGCATATTGTTTATAAATGAAAATTCAGATTCCTTTCTCGGTCTAATTTCGAAAGCTACTGAAGAAATTTGGTTTTAAATTTTCCTGAAAATTCGTTATAACTTTTGGTGGTGGACCTCAAAATCGTAAACGAGTCAATATTGGTGACAAGAAAAATTCAAAAGTGTATGAAAAAAATGTCGAATTTCGACAACAGGGCGATACTAGTATTTTTAAATACTTGTGCGTGAAAATATACATAATTGCAAAGCAGACAGTTATCGAAAGCTCAAAACTGAGAACCATCCTGAAGAACGCTCATACAAATCATATTAGATAATGCACAATTGTACATAGAAGCTGTTTCTACAGCTAAACACCTTAGAAATTTCCAAGACAGACAGACGGTCGATCGATTGCAGCCATAAAGTGTGTCAGTTAAGACGTCAGTGACATTTGTATAACATGCTCAAATGCACAGTATTTATACATACATACACTACAACTTAATTTTAATTTACACACATATGTGCATTAAGGTGGTCCAAAAAGAGTAAAATGGGAATTTTAATGCTCTATATAGAGAAACAGAGTCCGATCGAAAAATATTGGTTTCTAGGAATTCTATACCATTTCTACGAAAAGTTTTTTTTTCCACATATGAGATACATACATGAAAACTTTCACGCACTTTGAGCGATATATGGGCATATTTTTTCGGTATAGAAGAATCCTAGGGGGGAGATCATAAAACTTCACACTTTACTCTTTCACGTGCATTTTTGGCCACCCTAATGTACATACCTATGTGCGCACATCCGTGTTAGGGATGTTCAAATAAGATCGGTGTTTCCAAAAACCGTTTTTTTTTTTTTTAATTTGGTTAATGACCTTTTCAGTTTTTTTTTTAATTTAGGTGATTATCGTTTTTTTTTTTTGCTTTTAAACCGAAAACCGAAAACTGGGTTTTTACAATCCCCAGCAATGGATAATTGTTTTGCAATTCTTCGAGATAAGAATAAAATTTTACGGCGTACCACAAACTTCAAATTAACTACTCAATTTTTGTTTGTTGATCTAGTAGCTAAGTATAATCGATAGTGAAGTCGATTGTGAATATTGAAATTTCGTACAAAATTTTAAAAGTTGATTTATATGTCGTTTGTGAAAACATAACCAATATTTTAATACAAAATTAACAAACAAAGATTACCATGAAAAATATTGGACAATCACTGACGTGAACCGGAAGAAAAATTTGGTCGGTTCGGTTCAGCGGTTCGAATCGTTTTTGCACTTTTGGATGGGTTCGTCAAAGCGGGGTTTTTGGTCTTTAAACTGGGGTTTCGGTTCGGTTCAACGGTTCGAAAAACAAAAAAATAACGCGCAAGGTTAAGGGTCAAGTGTCTGTCAAATGAGATGGGTTGCCTTTACATTGATATTGTCACATGGTAAACAAACATACTTTTATCTATTGAAAATTGGTTGAAACGAACCTTTAAACCTTTATAGAAAGTGGTTCGGTTTTCGGTTCAGATCAAACATTTGTGGAAATTTTCGGTTCGGTTAACAGTTCAGTTAGTTATTAGAAAAAGCGATTTTCCGGTTCAAAACCGGTTCGGTTTAAAACCGGTTCACGTCCCTGATTTTAATAGTGTCCTAATCCAAGAAATACAAATTTTGAGTTAGTATGCTACATTTTCTTTTACGTTGTGTAAAAATTCCATAGCTGTATCGATTACCAGTATCTCACTAGAACAAAATACGCATTTATTTTTACTATGGGAGTATATGCAAATTCAAAACTTTAAAGCCGTTTCGCAAGTTTTGCTCTTTTTAATTATGACACTATTGAAGTAAATTTTACTTCATTTGATGTCGATGTTGTTTGGGGTTTTTTGCAGTGTTTTATTGTATTTTTTTGTAATAGGTTTTTTTTTTCGGTAAACCGAAAAGATCAGGTTTTTATACAGTTTTTGTTTTTTAAACGGTTTAAAACCCGAATAGAATACCGTGATTAATAAAAAAAAAAACGATTTTTGGAAACGGGGCCCAACCCTAATCCGTGTAACAAATTCGTATTTCGTACGTAAACCATAATCGTTTTCATGAATGTAAAACAAAAATGTAAAAAAGGCGACCTAACTTGCCAATAATTGAATTTGCATGCACCAGTTCGTAGGTTTGCCAAGGAAAGGGGGGAAACAATCTTCGCCATATTGAAGGGTGTTAAATTTATCGATGGGAGTTTTACAAGTAGAACTTTTATTGCATATGGACGCTAACTCAAATGTAAATACAAATGTGTGTACATATTTATGTGAGTTTGTAGACAACGCCTGTAATGATGATTAGAGACTTTAATATGCACATAAAAATGCATATATACATATCTAATATGCAAAAGTATGCATGAGCGAATGTCTGCAACGACCACATTTTAATTGAATCATTGACAAAACTTGGGTATTATACACTTTGACAATGCAAGTAAATACAAATCGTTGCCTTAATATGCATACATAGGCCCCAACTAACATTTTTGTTTCTTTACAAAGTAGTAATAAAACGTCTTAAAAATAAAAGTTATTCATTTGCGAATTGCTTACACTGAAACTAATTTATGGCCTTTATCATGAGTTGCATTCGATCATCGAAGATCGCTGGTTATCGAAGATCGAAAATCGAATGTGAAATTCTTACTATTAGCTATGCAACCGTGTCGAAATTTTCGTTGAGTATAGAATTTTCTGTCGAACTGAATTTAGCTTTCGATGCTGTAGCGAAGTGTTAGAAAATTGTGAAAAAATAAAAGATTTTGAGTTTTTTATACCCGAGCGCACTTGTGCACAAGGGTATTATAACTTTGTTCACATAACGGTTGTTTGTAACAGGCAAAACGAATCGAGATAGATATAGACAAATGTATACATAAATGATCAGGATGAAAAGAGAAATCGATTAAGCGGTGACTGTCTGTCCGTCCGTCCGTCTGTGCACACGATAACTCGAGTAAAAATTCTTATCTTAACGAAACTTTGTCTGTGCACTTCTTTCGGGCGGAGGACGGATGGTATTGAAAATGGGCAAAATCGGACAATAACCACGCCTACCTCCCATATAACGGTAATTTTCAGAAATACGAAACTGCGATATTTTAGTAACTACTGAAGATTATTCACTCAAAATTGATATTTACAATAAGTTTTAGACGAAAAATAAGAATATTATAAATTTTTGGAAAATGGGCGGAGCCACGCCCACTTATGGTTACATGTGTATATCTTGGTAACCGCTGCACCAATTTCTTCCAAACACACACAGTTGTTAACCTTGGCATAACATACGAAATGGCCGAAAATTTTTAAAATCCGACAATAACCACGCCCACATCCCATATAACGGTAATTTAGAGAAATACGAAATCTTCGATAAATCAGTAATTATTGAAGCTAATTTATTCAAAATTGATGCTTGCAACAATTCTTTACCAAGAAATACGTTTGTGATAAAATTTTTAAAAATGGGCATGGCACCGCCTACTTGTGATCACATATATGTATCTCGGTAACCGTTCAACCAATTTGTACCAAACTCGGTGTGGTTATTGTGCTTGCCACATAGAAGCAAAACGTTGAAAATTATTGAAATCGAACTAAAATTACGACCGCTTTTCATATAACAGTGAATTTCAGAAATGCTTGAAACTTCAATATTTCGAAATTTAAGGACGCTAATTTACTCAAAATGGATACACCTCGGTTTACCATGTAGCGGTAGCTTTCGGAAAGGTGAAAAACATATATTTAATACTTGCGCCGGGTATTTAATGTTCGGCTCAGCCCGAACTTAGATTTTCTTACTTGTTTTTCTTACTTTTTGACGGCTAGACACTAATTTTAAACAATTTTTATTAATTTCATGCAGATCTAAAGTCGGCAATTCTCAGTTTGCACGATCTCTGAGAACAAAGTCGTAGAGCTGTTAATACTCAAGTAGCACAAAAGTCAAAAATACACCAAAATATTTTGTGTATTTTTTACATCGGCGTGATATACATTTTCAATATAAAAAATATGCCATTTCTAAGCGCAGTTTTTGAACAGTTTATTTCGATTCAGTGTAAAGGTTATACCGCTTTTTCGTGCATTATTTACACCTACCGTAAATTTTGTTTACTGATTTTCGGCATATATATTATGCTAGTGGTATACAAGTTTTCTTATTTCTAGAACATAATATAAACTCCGTTGGTGTAAAATACGTATTGGTATAGGCTCAAATCATACACCATAATGGTAAAGAATTTACACCATATTCTAGCATAAATATATTTTCATGAGTGTGAAGAGTACAAAAGGATTCGAGGAATAAAATTTACTACTAATCAAATTTAAAATTAACTCAGACATAAAATTTACACCGAAGCTCTTTTTTAATCTGCGCGACTTGGAATTCTTTTTATAAATCTCAGCATTCCTTTTCGTAATATGCAGGCAAGAAAATCGCGAATATATATGAATGTGAGTACCTAATTTAAAAACGAGGTACATTCTGTCGAGGGAATTTCGGTACTACCCCCTCTAAAACTCGAGCGCCTCAAAATTTATAAGGATTTGATGATTTTTAATTAAATCTGGAAAAACTTATATTTTGAAAGCAATGAATTTTTCGCCATTATTAAATTTTTAAGAGATGCGCTGTTTAAAAAAGGTTCGGAAATACACATAAAGTGGCATAGTTGAGTTGTACATAATGAAATTGTTAAATTAGTTAAATAATAGTCATACAACTTTAATATGGCGTCCAGCTGAGATTCAGTATTAGGCTAAGTTTACAACCTAACGTATTAGCGTAGCGAGAATACATAAAAATCGCTTCTAACCAACATTTACATAGTCTTTGGTGTTTATCGCTGTGCAAGCAAATAAAAGTTATGTAGTTTGTTAAAAAAAAGCTTTTTCTCATACTTAAAGCCCAAATAAATAAAAAATATACATATGTACATATTTATATAATAAATTAAACATCTCTTCTACTGCTATTATATACAATACAATATGCTTAAGTTTCGGTATAAATTGTCAAAGGCTTGTGGAAACAAAAAAAAATATATTAGGGGAATCCCTACGTAGCAATGTATCACACGTTTTTTTGCTTTCCCAACAACAAAATATGTGCTAGATTGGTACGTAGCAACTTTAAATCTAAAATGCTACTCATCGTAAACTCCCCTATTATAAAAAATTAGTCGTGTATAATTTTGCTGCAATTTAAACACTAGCTACTTTTTAATCGCCAGCGATTATGCTGGCGAAGAAGTTTCTTTGGATTGAGCGATTTCCATTGCATCGCGTAACGTTATTACTCTAGGTTGTGAACTTAGCCTTACTTTTATAATACTTTGAAAATATGGTCGTCGTTGAAAACTTACACCGATTCTTGAGTTTGGTACAAAAATATTTACCAAGCCAAGAACAGTGTATTTATTTTGCCCTAGACACAATTCAGTTTGAGAATTTGGTATAAAAAATGTTTCTTTCCAAATGAACACAGTTGACAGAAGTTTAAGCGCCTACCACACGTCCATTATTCGAACGCAAACGCGAACGTATACATTTCAACATGTTTTGTTAACGTTCGCGTACGAAAAGAAGAAATCAAATCAGCGTTCGCCTATGTTATGTAGAAAAAATTCTCGCTGTTGTTCGTACTCATATATACTATGCAACTTATAGCTGCATTTGTGAAGGCATGATGTTGAATCATTAGTACCCACTGGTGTATTAAATATACCAACCAGTGTTACCACTCGACAATATTTGAGGAACAAAAAATCCTACCAAATCAGTTTCCAAACTACCAATTTTTTTTAATCATCAGATATTGATATTTTATTTCGTTTCTGATTTTACTTCATGCAAAAGTATGAATCTTTGAGATTAATTCAATTTATATCAATTATTTTATGTCTAAAATGTAAAAAAAGTACAATCGATATAAACATTTTATATTTGGTAACAAAAAAAATTTATTACTGTGCTCGCGCAATTTTATTTTTATTTATTTGTTTTCATTTAACCATGATGCAATAAAATTACGGAATATCAGCAACATAAGCTTAATATTTCGGTACGAGTTTTAGGCCATTTTAGCACGCTTTCAGTACGCTTTTCTACTTTCACATCACCATTGTATTACCGCCATTCGACAAAATTTATTTAAAATTTTTACAAATGTTCTAATAAACGAATACTATGCAACAACAGCTCAATGCATTTTTGACATTTCGAACAGCCCGGAAATGAAACTACCAATTTATCAAAACGGCAACACTGATAGCAGCTCTACTTGCGGTATGTATAATAAGCTCATATTAAAACAGGCAGTGTATTATGTACACACACACTAGCTTTGTTTCTTTACTTTCCTAGCAGATCATTATCAGGAAGAAGAATGGGAAGAATTACAGAATTACGCTCACAGCGAGTGAAATATAGAAAGTCAAGAAACGCAAACTAGCAGAAACTAGCTAGTAAACACCTGACCGATGCTTTTGACAACTGAACATATGTATTTGCTGCGAATTTTTAATCGCATTTTATGTTTAAAAATTGTTCACAAATACTCAGGTTTTGCCACACTTTATCAAATTTAATAAATCGCCCATTTTTATCAAAAAATACAAAAATATGTAAAAGAAGCAAATCAAAGTAGCTGTGCCTAATCTCTCTAATGTTGGAGCAACAGCTGAATTTTTCACCGCATAACGTGAAAATTATGTGTTTCTTGTAATTTGCTTTTGTAATTTTTTACTTATATTCGGCTAACACTACCTTGTGTAAATGCACCTATCTGTAAAGAAACAAAGCTACTGTGTGGTGTATTCAATATTCATTTTTTGGTGAATTCTTTGGTCCACTGTCAATTGCTCTCAGAATTTGTGATGTGCTGAATCGCTACTTTTAAGTATTGATCGATACTCGGTACCGATTTAAAAAGTATCAAATACTTTCGATGCTCGGTACCGAAATCTTGGAATTTCTAATAAAAGCGCGCAACAGCCAAAAATATGAGTTATATGTACACATACATATAGTGTCAGCTATTAAAAATAAATAATATTGCCACCAGAACTATTGCAATTGGAAAGACGGTTGCGATAAGTAAAAGAAGGCGAGAGTGTGTTTTGCGACATCAGTATCAGGGCGAATTTAATAAGGTGGTGTTACCGGCGTATCTGAATTTTTCGCCGTGGAGGACATTACATCAAAATTACGTGTTTGTTGTAGTTCATACTAATGACAGTATGAATATCTGCGTATAATTTGTAAGTGTAATTTTTTACTTATATACGGCTAACACCACCTTATTAAATTCGCCTTGATCATTATTAATTGCCTGCCTTGTTCGACGCACACATTATACTTGCTTCACTTAACTACATACATACAAACACATTGCTCATCTCTTGAGAAAGGACCGTCTTATTTGTACATTATGTCTTATAAAATATCAATAATTTTTACCCCCAAAAGTAGCCTATGTCGAGATAGGTCCTTTTCCCTTTAAAGCCACATTTCATTGGATTCTTAAACAATATTTTAACGTTGAACTAGCCAAAGATGTAGTTCAAGATGCCCCTATAATAGAATCTTAATTAAAATATAAAACAATTTCAAAGGAAACTGATTTTTTTTTTAATTCAAAGTCAAACCATCTAAAGTGACTTAAGCTACTTTAATTGAACGGCACAGATATAATAACGAAAGGTACCGAAAAGGAAGTATTGGGTACCGAATTTTTTTTTCAAGTATTGGGTACCGAGAATTCAGCACATCACTACTCAGAATGTCGCCTGAATAATTTTAATGGCATTTGTTAACGTGGAGCTATTTGTGAACCAAATGAAAAAAGTGGCGCATTTTAGGAGCTGGTGTATTTTTCGTACTTATCTCAATAAATAAATAGTACCAAAATGTTAAAGGTAGAATTTTGATTTGAAAGAAATACTGGTGGAATAACAAATACACCAAAACGTTCTTTTTTTATTCAATCTAATCAGATGTGTACCAAAATCCATAAATTTACACCAATTTATACACCAGTATGCTACTTGAGTAGAGCATTGCTGCAGCAGGTTTTGTGTAGCGAACAGCGAAATATATTCGAAGGACTACACTTAAACTCTCTTTAAACGGTTTCTACTCCTGGCTAGTTTACTAAACTCTCATCCTCTGACAAATCGTCGAACCAGAACTCCGTTGTACTCATTTTGTTGTTTTTTACTTCATTTTAATTTGCACAAATTTACATAAATACTATTTAGTTTGCTCGATTTGTAAACAAGGCTTCTCGGCGGTGAAAAATATACTATTGTGAACAACCTAAACGAACGAAATTCACAATAGCGCTATTCTTCATCAAATGAACGTCAGAAAAATTCGTTCGATCAGCGCTTTCGACCACAGTCGAAGGTCGAATGCAACTCATAATAGGTCCTTCCTGAGTGATGTACTGACATTTGAACAAAGCTGAATTTCGAAAAAACATGAGTTACCGCGATTCTATATTAATGATATGTACAGTTGTCCACAAAATAAAAGGAGTGCGATATTTGGACTAGTTTTGGCTATTTGACTTTTGTTTATTATTATTTTCATGAAAATCTAGCTGGCTATACAACAAAAATTTCGCAAATTTTCAACCAAATTTCAAACTTTTTAATCATAACCTTTAGAAAAAATTGTGGTATGAAGTTTTGTACCCCATTAATTCGAGTATAATAAAGTGCAAGTTTCAAGTTACTAAAAAATCCCGTTGATATTTGAGACTTTTTTTTGGTTGAAGATGTTTCACGTTTTTTCCTTACAAAGTATGTTCGACAATTTTCTTTTATATTTAGGACACTGCCAGCAAAAAAAAAATTAAATTGCCAAAAACCAACGAAACACATTTTTATTTGGCGCGTTTTTAATACGCTTTCGTTCTGCACATCACAGATGCTTTTTCATAGTTAGGAAGCACAAAAAAAACCATTGGTCTAACAATCTATATACATATATAATACGCGAAGGCATTTTTTGTGCAGCCTAAAACATCTGCACCGTTCGCTCGATTTTCAAAATTGGGGTGTCAAATTAAAGCGCTGGGCCTGTAGATGTGCAATAAGGTTTTATTTCTTCGAAAAGAGTTGCCACCTGTTAAATAATCGAACTCAAGTTATTTGCTAATCAATGCCCTCAGATCCGCACCATCCGTTTAATTTTCAAAATAGAGGTACCAAATTAAAGGGCTTAGAAAGGTTTTACTTTTTCGAAAAAAGTTGCCACCTGTTAAGAAATTAAGTTCAAAATAATACGCGAAGGCGTTTTTTGTTCCGCATAAAAGATCTGCACCGTTCGCTCGATTTTCAAATATGGGGTGCAAAATTAAAGCGCTTGGGGTGTAGATGTGCAATAAAGCTTTATTTTTTCGAAAGGAGTTGCCACCTGATAAGAAATTGCATTCAAAGAATTTAATAATCAATGTCAGCAGATACACACCGTTTGGGCTTAGGGCGTGGATCTTCAAGAAGGTTTTACTTTTTCGAAAAAAGTTGCCACCTGTTAAGAAATTAAGCTTGAATTAATTAAAATGTTAAATCAATTATTAAATATGGGTATCAATCGAAATGGTTTTGAAAAGGCTTTATAACTTAACTACATATAGGAGGGTTGCCACATGTTAAAAAAATGTAATTCAATTTTAATTAAAGGAATTTGGCAAGTGAATAAGGTATCGCTATATGGGTGTCATGCAAGAGAGGTTTAAGAAGGTAGTAGTTAAAAAATATTTTGAATAGGGTTGCCACCTATATGAAATTGTAACGATGGATGTCAAATGAAAGAGCTTCAAGAAATACTTAATTAGACAATTCAGAACATTTTTGATGTGTTTGAGGGTTGCCCCAGTTTAAATGGCAAAACTAAAATTATTTAATGAGTTAAATGAGTTACTAACCGATGGTTATAAATGCAAATGGGTTTAAGATCCTTTATTTAAGAACTAAATTTAGGAGGATTGCCACGTGCTTAAAAATAAATTTCCACTTAATTCATCATATCATCAATCATATGAAATTTTAGTTAGAAAATAATTTTTAAGAAGGTTGCCGCCTGTTTTGAAAGTGGTATTTCGTTTAATTAAACGTTACATGAAATTTTAAAATAGGGTTATCAAAAGTAAGAGTGTTAAGAAATCTTTAAGCTGAACATTTGGTTGTTTTTTTTTTAATTAAGCTCAAATTATTTAATAAGTTAAATGGATTGTTAAAAGATGGGTATCAATCGAAATGGGTTTGAAAATAATTTATTTCTAAACTGTATTTGGGAGAGTTGCCATGTGCTTAAAAAAATTAAATTCAACTTAATTCATCAGTTAATTGAAATATGTGTAACAATGCCAAGCGAAAAATTTAGTTTGAAAAGGGGTTGCCACCTGTTCGAATTTGTTTTACTTATACGAAAGATACATAAATGCAATATCGAAATATTAGTGTCAAACGAAAGAGTTTTAAGAAAACTATATGCTGATAATATTTTTAATTAGAGTTGCCATCTATTTTTTTTTAAGGTTTTAAGGTCACATCTGCACCGTTATTTGGAATTTCCAAAATGAGAAGTCAAATAAAAGAACTAGGATTCTACATAGATGTGCACAGGTTTTATTTTTTTTAAGTTACAGGGAGACTTGAAATTTGATGAAATGAAAACCGACACCATGCGAGACCTCTCTCACTGAGATTAGATTAATTATTAGGAATATTGTTGTGAGGTTTTTGAAGGGGGTTTCACCTGTTTAAAAAATTTAATTAAACGCTTGCGTTTTGACGCCATGTGGGTTCACTAGTACATACATAATACGCGAAGGGATTTTTTGTGCAGCATAAAAGAACTGTACCGTTCGCCCGATTTTCAAAAATGAGATGTCAAATTAAAGCGCTTGGTCTGTAGATGTGCAATAAGGTTTTACTTTTTCGAAAAGAATTGCCACCTGATAAAAAATTTTAAAATATTTTAATAATCAATGCCATCAGATCCACACAGTTCGTTCGATTTTCAAAAGTGAGGTGTCAAACCAAAGGGCTCTGACTTTAGGTGTGCAATAAGGTTTAACTTTTTCGAAAAGAGCTGCCACCTTTTAAAAAATTAAGTTCAAAATAATACGCGAAGGCATTTTTTGTTCCGCGTAAAAGATCTGCACAAATGGGGTGTCAAATTAAAGCGCTTGGCCTGAAAATGTGCAAACTGGTTTTATTTTTTCGAAAGGAGTTGCCACCTGACTACAAATTGCATTCAAATAATTTAATTATCAATGCCATCAATGCAAATTAATTAAAAAGTTAAATCAATTATTAAATATGGGTATCAATCGAAATGGTTTTGAAAAGGCTTTATAACTTAACTACGTATAGGAGGGTTGCCACATGTTAAAAAAATGTAATTAAATTTTAATTAAAGGAGTTTGGTAAGTAAATAAGGTATCGCTATATGACAGTGCCCGCCAAAAAGAGAAAAGTCTTAAAATGAGAATGTATTAGTTATGAAACAAAAAATGAAAATGTGTTGGTGGTAATGCACGGAAAAAAATTCTGTGTTGTATTACTTTTTATAAAAACTTTGGTATGTTTTTTGCCGTTTTTTCATTGTGCGCTATTTTTTAGATCTAAACAACATAGAAACATATAATGAAAGTTAACGGCCCTAAGAAAGGAAAAAGTTGGTAAAATTTTGTATGTATTGTACAAAATTATTATTATTTTTTTATAATTTAAGTGTGGATTTCTGAGCAAAAAAGATAACGTGCTTCGAGCACTGTGAATATTAAAAGAAAATTTCGTTGATTTCAAGTAGAAATAAAATAAAAATATATATATCTAATATATATTTATTTTAAAATTAGGTAAAACTTGACATTTAAGAACAATTTAAAATAACGATTAAACCAAAAGATAGATAACAAAACATATTGTATGTTTTAATTGAGGACTAGTCTGGTATTAAAAAAAAATACATAATTCACAAAGTTCTTTTAATATGAAGAAAAAGCACGACTTGGAACCATATACATACCTATTTCTAGAAGTGTATGAACGAAAAATTGTGTTATAAAATTTTTGAATGAATATTCATTCATTCTGCTCAGTGTACCTACTTTATTCAACAATAATGCGTCATGAAACTGCTTCGCCTATTGTTTGCATGCAATTAAATAAAATTTGTTGCTCTTCTACTCTTTCTGTTGACGTTCGGATTGTGTACGTGTAAGAAGCCGATTTTGTACATGTGAAAGGCCGAATATAGTTCGTTTCCCAGGAAAGTGTTTGGCGGGCACTGCTATATAGATGTCATACAAAAGAGGTTTAAGAAGGTAGTAGTTTGAAAATATGTTGAATACGATTGCCACCTATATTAAATATTAACGATGGATGTCAAATGAAAGAGCTTCAAGAATTACTTCGTTTGACAATTTAGAACATTTTTGATGTGTTTGAGGGTTGCCCCAGTTTAAAGGGCCAAACTAAAATTATTTAATAAGTTAAATGAGTTACAAACCGATGGTTATCAATGGAAATGGGTTTAAAATCCTTTATTTAAGAAGTTAATTGAGGATGGTTTCCGTCTGTTTTGAAAGTGGTATTTCGTTTAATTATTCATAAGTTACATGAAATTTTAAAATAGGTTCATAACGTGATTTTTTAGCAACTTTGAACTTGCATTTGGTTATACTAAATTTGAATGGGCTATAAAACTGCATACTTAGAATTTTTCTAAAAAATCTGAATAAAAAGTTACAAATTGGTGTGCAAATTTAATGAATTTTCTTGAGTTTTGCACAAAGTTTAGAGATTTTATAATTATGTTTTCAAGTGTAGAATGAACAATATTTTTATAAAAAATTATCGAAAATAAATTAGAATAAAAAACTTTATATATATTGCGGTAAATTTACTGTGCCAATACTTCTGTTTGGCACTGTATGTATTTTTAAAAACTTTTTACTTAACAATTTTCACGAAAAAAAGAACTATTAACTCAATGTCCAGTACCCTTTTGCTTGTTTTAGTTCCTGAATGCGATTTGGCATACCTTATTTGTATCTCTGTAAAAATTCTGGAGGTATATCCTCCCATATATCCTATCCTTATAGTTTGCTTTCACAGCTCATGTACTGGATTTTACGGACTTTACGGACTTTGATACTTATTAAGCTGTGATTTTAGTTGATTTCGCAAATTCTCGAAGAGATTCATGTCCGCGGATTGTGGAAGTCATTTCAAATTAGCAAATTTTTGCTTTTGTATACAGGTTTTGCGAACATGTGCAGTGTGTTTGGAGTGATTTTAGAGCAGAAACTCTCATTTTTTCGACTACATCTTGCAAATTATGTTGAAATATGAACAGATACTGTTCCTTACGCATAATGCGTTCTAACAGACCAACACAATTTTTTAAATACAACCCCAAACTATTATTGACCGACCACAGTGATTCACAGTTTGCTTTACATGATGCACATGGGCTTACTTTGGGTCTTTGATCCAATACTATGCCCGGCCATCTGATTGAAAGCGATTAATTTAGTATTATCAGACCAAATAACCTTCAATTGAGACTTAAGTTTTTATTTTTTTTTCTTTGTGAATGGCCTAACATATCCCAAGAGGCAACGGTCCGATTTTCGTGCGATGCAACTAAATGCTGCTACACTCGCACATGTATTTTGATCAAATTTGCCTTTTTCTTCTTAATGATGCCTTTGCGCTCAATTTGGCAATTCTTCGCCTCGCTGCCTACTGATTTGTATTAAAGTTTAATAACTTAAGCGCTTCTGTAATAGTGGCTGCATCGCTACTTGCTGCTAAGTTCACAAGATATCGGACCGTAATATTTTTTGACAGACTTCCTTTGTCCTTGGGAACACTTTAGGCTATACTTTTTCTCAGTCTTAATATTTTCAAGTAGCAAACTCCACAATTTTTTACAACTTTTCCTGCGGTCTCGCCATTCCGCAGTAAATCTATTACTTACATTTATGGTTCCTGATTAACTATGTATGTATATTATTTACTGGTGATAACTTCTTCAATAACTTACATACAATACATAAAAAAGTCTTCTGACTGCCAACTAAAGTATACACTTTTACACACATACCAACATTCGTATGCATATTGCTAACCAGTTGATCTAAATAAAAACATATCTATCGTATCTCTCGTCAGATAACGATATGTGAATGTATTTATTTAGTTTATGTAACCCTAAAATGACACAACTTCGGTATCGTTGCTTTTTTAATCCATTTGTATGTATTTAAAAATATACAGCAGTCTGGTTTATCGGTAATTTTATCACTGTAAACACAAAAGTAAATATTCTGTTTCCTTTTGTTTTCAGTACTTGTTTTCAGTAGATATTTGTTGTTGACTGTATCTGATATGTATCATTTAGATGCTACTGTAAATGCAATATCAACACAAAGGCAAAAACAAAGTCAACAGATTTTACAATAAGCAACATAAACAAAAGAAAATACCAGAACAAAAATATTGCTCAGGTTCGTAAATGCATTACTCTGCATTATTCCAAAAACAGTCCCCTTTATTTCTAAACTATAATTCAGAGGTTCCCAAACTTTTTTTCTCGTAGACCCCTTTCAAAAATTTACTGGTTTCGATGGACCCCCTGCTGATACATTTCTAAATATTCCCAAAGCTCGTAAACAAATGAAATGTGAAAATTAGATCTAACAATGTAAATTTGCATCGCGGGTGAATTCAAAAACTAAACTCAGAGCGGCCAAAATAAAAGTAAAATATTTTCTTGTGTTCTATTTATAAAAATAATGTGATTACACACTTGTAGGTTTTAAAAAATAGAGCTCGTAAATACATCAAAATACTCTCTCGCTCGGAGGAGTTATATTTTTTAAGAGCACTGCGGGCGCTAGCGTTATTTACATTATCTTCACCATAAACTCATCAAATGTTCGGCTCACTCATGACTTTGCACGTGGAGTATATGTAAAATAGTTTGGCTGACTTCCAAAACGTATCAATACAATGTTTGGAAACTGTTATACTGCGGTACTCAAACTGATTGGTTATGCAGAGTTATGACACATTCCAACCATATACATTGCATATTTTAAATATTCAATATAGCAATGAACAATTTTTCTGGATTTTCCATTTCTAATACACCAATCTAACCAATAACAAACAAAGCATCAACTTTGTTCCCTGACGCGCAGATTGCTCTAGCGATGCGTTTCGATAACTTTTCGGCTGCGTTTTGGAACAGTATACATTGTCAATATTTTGTAGTTCGACGTTATGGAACCCTATACTATGTACGTATGCAAAACAAATGACGTTTTGGAAGTCAGCCTTTATTTGTATTAATGGCATCAATTTCATTTTTATCGCTCCGAGTTTTAAAGTGAAGCGAAAAATATATACAGTAAAACCCGCTTAAGTACCTCATGAAAAATGTCAGCTTTTTGAGGTACTTAAACGGGTTGGGTACTTAAAAGAACCCGCTTAAGTACCTTAATGCGGGTACTTTGGGAATCACTGCTATAATTGATGGAAACTTCCAATATACGTAAAAACGGTTAAATGTCGAAATGGAGGAAGTTGCGAAAAGAAGAAATTTCTGTGAACTACATACATACATATAGTTTGTGAATAAAAGCATGATAAAAACATTACAAGGTAAATTCATTCTCTCAATTCGTCGGCCATGATTTTTTTTCTGACGTTTGCCAACATTTTAAAATCATATAAAATTTAAAATAAACAAGTAAGAAAGTCTAAGTTCGGGCGGAGTCGAACATTAAATACCCGGCGCAAGTATTAAATATATGTTTTTCACCTTTCCGAAAGCTACCGCTACATGATAAACCGGGGTGTATCCATTTTGAGTAAATTAGCGACCTTAAGTTTCGAAATATTGAAGTTGCAAGCATTTCTGAAATTTACTGTTATATGAAAAGCGGCCGTAATTTTAGTTCGATTTCAATAATTCTCAACGTTTTGCTTCTATGTGGCAAGCGCAATAACCACACCGAGTTTGGTACAAATTGGTAGAACGGTTACCGAGATACATATATGTGACCATAAGTGGGCGGTGCCACGCCCATTTTTCAAAATTTTATCCTATTTCTTGGTAAAGAATTGTTGCAAGCATTAATTTTGAATAAATTAGCTTCAATAGTTACTGATTTATCGAAGATTTCGTATTTCTCTAAATTACCGTTATATGGGATGTAGGGGTGGTTATTGTCCGATTTTAAAAATTTTCGGCCATTTCGTATGTTAGTCCAAGTGTAATAACTGTGGAAGAAATTGGTGCAGCGGTTACCAAGATATACACATGTAACCATAAGTGGGCGTGGCTACGCCCATTTTCCAAAAATTTATAATATTCTTATTTTTCGTCTAAAACTTATTGTAAATATCAATTTTGAGTGAATAATCTTCAGTAGTTACTAAAATATCGCAGTTTTCGTATTTCTGAAAATTACTGTTATATGGGAGGTAGGCGTGGTTATTGTCCGATTTTGCCCATTTTCAATACCATCCGTCCTACGCCCGAAAGAAGTGCACATACCAAGCTTCGTTAAGATATCTCAATTTTTACTCGAGTTATCGTGTGCACAGACGGACGGACGGACCGACAGACAGTCACCGCTTAATCGATTTCACTTTTCATTCTGATCATTTATGTATACATTTGTCTATATCTAACTCGATTCGTTTTGCCTGTTACAAACAACCGTTATGTCAACAAAGTTATAATACCCTTGTGCACAAGTGCGCTCGGGTATAAAAAATTTAATTGTTCACAATTGTTGTTGTTTGAGATTGAAAATGAGAATGTGTGTGTTTGAGTTTCACATTTTAAAATTATATTGTTGGCAAACGTCAGACTTGTTGTAAAAGAGTTGAATCATTTACAGTAATACTGCGGGTCGCATTTACGAACTGACCCGTGCTCAAAAATTTCTACATAAGGTTTATAACATACATATGTCCATTAGGGTGGTCCAAAAGTTCATGTGAAAAAATAAAGCCGGAATTTGTATGCTCTCAACCCTCGGATTGATCTATGCCAAAAAATATACCCCTATCTTTATACCCGAGCGCACTTGTGCACAAGGGTATTATAACTTTGTTCACATAACGGTTGCTTGTAACAGGCAAAACGAATGAAGATAGATATAGACAAATGTATACATAAATGATCAGGATGAAAAGAGAAATCGATTAAGCGGTGACTGTCTGTCCGTCCGTCCGTCCGTCTGTCCGTCCGTCTGTGCACACGATAACTCGAGTAAAAATTAAGATATCTTAACGAAACTTGGCACGTGTACTTCTTTCGGACGTAGGACGGATGGTATTGAAAATGGGCAAAATCGGACAATAACCACGCCTACCTCCCATATAACGGTAATTTTCAGAAATACGAAAACTGCGATATTTTAGTAACTACTGAAGATTATTCACTCAAAATTGATATTTGCAATAACTTTTAGACGAAAAATAAGAATATTATGAATTTTTGAAAAATGGGCGTAGCCACGCCCACTTAGTGTTACATGTGTATATCTTGGCAACCGCTGCACCGATTTCTTCCAAACTTGGCACAGTTATTGGCCTTGGTACAGGATACCAAATGGCCGAAAATTTTAAAAATGGGACAATAACCACGCCCACATCCCATATAACGGTAATTTGGAGAAATACGAAATCTTCGATAAATCCGTAAATATTGAAGCTAATTTATTCAAAATTGATGCTTGCAACAATTCTTTATCAGGAAATACGCTTATCATAAAATTTTGGAAAATGGGCGTGGCACCGCCCACTTATGATCACATATATGTATCTCGGTAACCGTTCTACCAATTTGTACCAAGCTCGGTATGGTTATTGTGCTTGCCACATAAAAGCAAAACGTTCAAAATTATTTAAATCGGGCTAAAATAACGGCCGCTTCTCATATAACGGTAAATGTTAGAAATGCTCGAAACGTCAATATTTCGAAATTTAAGGACTCTAATTTATTCAAAATTGATACACCCCGGCTTACCATGTAGCTGTAGCTTTCGGAAAGGTGAAAAGGCATATATGTAATACTTGCGCCGGGTATTTAATGTTCGGCCCCGCCCGAACTTACGACTTTCTTACTTGTTTTATTTTGAAATCAGAAAATATTTAGATGTCGCTCAAAGTTTTTACGGTATTTGATATGGGAAAAATAAAACAACTTTTCGTTGAAATGGTATACAATCCTTGAAAATCGATATTTTTCGATCGGAAAACTCTGTTTTTCTTCAGGAGATTCCCAATAATAATACCCAGTTTTTTATTTAACCACTTCTTCATGGTAACTCTTTGGTACTGAAAAATGGTAAAATAAACAATTGGGTATTATTATTGTAAGTCTTGGAGAAAACCAGAGTTTTCCGATCGAAAAACATTGATTTTAAAGAATTATATACCATTTCTACGAAAAGTTCTTTTTCCCCATATAAAATATGTACAGTGACGGGCAAAACTGTAACATGGTGTAACACTTTTTACTTCGGCCATCGCTATCTTTCCAAGTTCTAACGACTTTTATACTTTTGTTGTATATTCTTATTGGTACACCTATACAGGAAGTATAATAATGATTTGAAGTTAATCCAACAACAATAATAAAACCAGCAGACAAAAATGTAAATTAATGCAAATGTTACAGTTTTGCACTCATATATTTTTAAGAACTTTTTAACAATTTTCACGAAAAAAGGGAACTATTAACACAATGTTCAGTACAGATACTGTTCCTTACGCATAATGCGTTCTAACGGACCAACAAAATTTTTTAAATACGACCCCAAACTATTATTGACCGACCACTGTGATTCACAGTTTGCCTTACATGATGCACATGGGCTTACTTTGGGTCTTTGATCCAATACTATGCCCGGCCATCTGATTGAAAGCGATTTATTTAGTATTATCAGACCAAATAACCTTCAATTGAGACTTAAATTTATTTTTTATTTTTTATCGGACCGTAATATTTTTTGACGGACTTCCTTTGTCCTTGGGAATACTTTAGGCTATATTTTTTCTCAGTCTTAATATTTTCAAGTAGCAACTCCACAATCTTTTACAACTTTTCCTGCGGTCTCGTCATTCCGCGGTAAATCTATTATTTACATTTATGGTTCCTGATTAACTATGTATGTATATTATTTACTGGTGATAACTTCTTCAATAACTTACAATACAGAAAAAAGTCATCTGACTTCCAACTAAGTAAAAGACAACTGCAAAATGCAAAACCGAGAGTCAGTGCAAAACTGTAATTTGCCTTAGTTTACATTTTTGTCTGCTGTTTTTTTATTGTTGTTGTATTGACTTCAAATCGTTGTGATAGAGGCAGTAGGGGTGTACCAACAAGAATATACAACAAAAGGATGAAAGTCGTTAGAACTTGGAAATATAGCGGTGGCTAAAGTAAAAAGGGGTTACACCATGTTACAGTTTTGCTCGTTACTGTACATGGAAGATTTGAGCGCTTTGAAGACCTCTAAATATTTTTTGAGTTTAAAATAAAAAGTAGGGGTATATTTTTTCGATATAGAAAAATCCTAAGGGGTGGGGGCGTTGAAATTCCGACCTTCCTTTTTTTTAACCACCCTAATGTACATACATGCATTCCATGAGTGTGTTAAATTGCAGCAAATAAAACTTTTCATAGCGTTGAGAGTATAAAAACTAGATCCTCTGGTTTAAAATAAGTCAAAAGCACTAACATTTAGCCGGATCGATTTTCGTGCCGACTGGTTTGATACAATTTTGGCAACACTTCTTTTGAATGGTATTTGATTCCACGAAAAATTTCGAGTGATTCTTTAATCAGCTTTAATAAGATCTGAATATGTAAACAAAACACACATATTTCATAATTCGTATACTGACCGTTCATGTTCATATAAAGTCATTTTGTTGATATTGTATGAAACCAAACTCCTTCTATGGAAACATTTTAGCTTCCTCCTCGTACTAGACTAAATGCCGGTAAGGGAATCAACTTTATTATCGATTTTTCTAATTTTAGATTTTCATATTTTCATATGTGACAATGAAATCAGTTCCACTCATGTGGATATCAGTTCCCCTCTTGTGAAAATCGTAGAGCTTTTTATTTTATAAATATTGACACAGAATGCGATGGGAACTTTTACTTGATACAAATTTTGATAAACTTTCTTTACAAATAATTTATCAGGAAAACACACAATTGGGCGGTAAGTATTCTTAAAAATAAATGAAAAAAACAAAAGTGGCCAACATGGGTTTTGAATTCAGAAAATGATAGGATAGGAAACCAACGACCAAGTGCTTTACAAAAATACAGTCGGAATCGAGATATATTATTTACGATTTGTAAATTTCCTGGTTTTTCCAGCCGGGTATCTGACTGCTGACGTATTAGGTGGCAATGACTGCTGCATATGTACAAAGGTGCCTAAAAATGTTCCTACTTGTATGTACATTCATACATACATTTGTATACTTATTTACAAATCTTCACTTCAACAAGGGGAATGCCGCATTTAAGGACAACTCTGCCTACTTTTGGATTAGTGAAACCGCCAAGTGTTTGTATTTAGCCCCTTAATAAAAGGAATTTCAACATTTGCTATTTTTTAATTAAAGTTCCATAAACATAAATAGTATGGATACAGAAATAAAATAAAAAATATATAAAATCAATAAAAACGTACACATTTACTAGAGATGTTTCGAGTGTCATATTTTTTTTTGTATATATTAGTTTATTCTTGTCAGTTTTTAACTTATAAATTAAAAATACCAATCAACTTTTTTTCAGTCAAGTTAAGTATCGTGCGTATCGTGCGTGAATAAAGTATCTAAAATCCATAAGTGTAATAAAACATTCAAATAAATTAATAAAACTATAAAAATAAAGTTTTTATTTCTTAGGTAAAAATTATTATTTTAAACAAGAGACACAAACGTCAATCTTATGATCACCGCATATGCCTTTTCTGCAATTTGCACCTAAGACTTTGTCATTCGGCGTTTATCACTGGATGACTGGAAAAAGGAATGCAATTGACTGACGAAATCTAGTGGAAACGTTTTCAAAAAAGAGAAATGTGAAGACTCATGATTATAAATCTGGCACTCTCTTAAGTAACGCTGAAGTCTTTCTTCGTCGAAACGAAAACGGATTTTTTGAAACCCGTTACTTACTGGCTTCCAATGCGGCTGGGCGTTTACATACTTCCACAGCTTAACCAAGGATAATATGATACGAAACTCTTTTTCGTGAGAGCGCTGTGAAAAGGTTAATTTTTCATGACATCTTCCAGTAGTGCCACTCCTACGAAATACATGTATGTGTATTTATTAAGAAATTGTAGGAGATTTTCTTTTATTAAGTAAAATACTCAAAAGTCAAAAAATTTAAATACATACCTCTTTTGTGTTTGCGTGTTATAAAATTCTTAAATAACGAGTAAAACTATTTTTACTTATAAATACTGGTAGCTGTTCATCGCCCCCTGATCTTTCTGTGCTGCCAAGTCG
Source organism: Rhagoletis pomonella (assembly GCF_013731165.1). Classification (NCBI taxonomy): domain Eukaryota; kingdom Metazoa; phylum Arthropoda; class Insecta; order Diptera; family Tephritidae; genus Rhagoletis; species Rhagoletis pomonella. Next base: position 25,192,291 of record NW_023458559.1, on the reverse strand, counting down.
TAAAACGAGTTTAGGGGCATTCTCAGATGCGAAATGAGAGAGTTTCGAATCATATTATCCATGGCTTAACAACGACTAATGGCTCAGTTATGCACACTTGGCATCGCATGACAGTTGTCACATAAGGAATCTGGTAAATGAGCTTTGCGGGTAAGCGGTTACCCAACGCACAGCATTACATATGTAGGAGTCTGTTGGTTTTTGATTTCCACGTAAAAATGGCATGTCATGCAGTGTAGTGCATAGTATGCATAAATGAACTATAAACGTCCGTGACGCTGGCTGACCCAAAACACATTTTTGCGAATTTCTCGGAAACCGAGTGTGCCCCGAAATTAATTTCGGTGGGCCTAAATTGCACCTAAATTGCATCTAATTCCTGAATAATATTTACCAGTGTTCGACGAAAATTAGTGGGTGGGTCAGCTAGCGAGACGTCACGCTAGCTGATCCAAAACACATTTTTGCGTATTTCTCGGAAACCGAGTGTGCACCGAAATTAATTTTGGTGGCCCTAAACTGCACCAAAATTGCACCTAATTCCTGAATAATATTTACCAGTGTTCGAGGAAAATTAGTGGGTGGGTCAGCTAGCGTGACGTCATGCTGGCTGACCCATATATTTTTGCAATTTTCTCGGAAACCGAGTGAGCACTTAAATTAATTTTGGAGGCCCTAAATTGCACCTAAATTGCACCTAATTCCTGAGTAATTTTTATAATTTTTTGGAGAAGTGGGTCAGCTAGCGTGACGGACGTGGTTGTTTCAGAATTTGTCACGTCATCAGCGTTTTTCGATTTTAGTTTTTATAAATAATAGTGTCAAGCTATCACTACATACCATATTTTTTAAAAAATGAGAGCTACAAATTTTTTCTTTCCACAACAAAAACACTACAATTAATGCCGTAGTTAACTTTTCCATGACACCAAGTGTAGTGCTAACTTGACACACGTTTGATATTTGTATTTAAAACTTACTATCGCGCGGTGTTATATGTACAATGAGCAAGACATTTATAAAAAATACTAATTATTAAATAAAAAAGGAAATATAGCCAATACTGGTCAAGAAAAAGAGTTTCCATTATTGCCATCAGTGCAAATTACAAATCCCGACAATACCGGGATTACTTGCCAAGAATTTTCGAGACCTTAAAGTCCGGTATCCGAGATCCCGGAATTAAGATTCCTATTTTGTACAGTATGGCAACACATCTTATGTGTAGGTTTGCAACCATAGGTTCTTTCCCGTACGCAACGCGGGTGCCCAAAATAGGCAAAAAAAACATTCCCGTACTCAACAAAATGGGTAATATTGGTATTGGATCGTAAGTGTCTTCTTTTTCCTGCCCGAAACAGCCAGGACTTTTTTTCCGAGTAAAAATGGATAAAGTGTCAAAGTGCATATCAGTTGTTTTGTGTTAAAATTTATCCTGGTGCTTTTAAATAATAGTGAATGGCCTGTTGATGTATATTCAATCTTTATATACTTAAAATCAAATTTGTGAAACAAAAATTCAATTTCCAAGTTTGTATTTAACTGACAAAAACAAAAAACAACGCGAATCAGCTGCTACGCACGGCTACAGGATGCCATCTCATGTCGTCCGAGCATCACCTCCACCAAGAAAGCCATATGATGGCGGTGAAAGAGCACAACACGTTGCTATCGAAGCAGTTCCTCGTGGGATGTCACCGCGGAAATCACCCCAATAACGCCCCACTTCGAAATGAACTGCCTCCCCGACATGTCAGAAGTCACCTGCTCGATTGGAAACCCCGACGTTGAGCCGTGCGTAGACCACCCTTTAGACGTAGAGAAATGCAGAGCGGAGCTTAACCACCTACACAACGATGAGGTCAGGTCAAGTCTTAGCACCAGAAACGACAACATCGTTCTAGGCAGTCGACCGCCGCCCATCAACATCGATGAAGCTGAACTGCCAAGAGAGACCAGGTGAAGCCTAGCAGAACTCCGGGCATAAATGCAGTTGGGCTCCAAATCTCAAATTAAAAAAAAAAATATTGGAATCGATAGAGATGATTGAGCTGAGTATAACGGTATACTTCTTTTTTTGGGCAAACAACAACAAGAATTATCAAAGGTTAAAGTTCAAAATAAGAAATATTTGGAATCAAGATTTCTCAAAAACGAATGAATGCATTTGGAAAATTTCATTTAATAGCAAATTAGATTCCCTTTAATTTGCATACGTACTTTATATATATGTAGTATAGTTCTTTCAAAAATTGAATTAATGTAAAATAATTATAAAAAAAAGCTAACAAACCCTAAGTGCGGCCGACGCCGCCTACGCAGAAAGGTGTTCTCTGCAAAAGGTGTTCAGTGCCTTTTCTTCGCAACACAGAAAGAGAATTCTACGTTGTGAGGTCTTAATCACTAAGTGCGGTCGCAGGCCGCCTATGCAGAAAGGTGTTCTCTGCAAAAGGTGTTCAGTGCCTTTTCTTCGCAACACAGAGATCAAAATTTTCAAGATCCATCTATCCGTTTTTAAGAAATCTTGATTTCAAAAATTGCTTATTTTGAACTTTAACCTTTGATAATTTTTGCAAAAAAAA
>NW_023458559.1:25189544-25189699 GCF_013731165.1 Rhagoletis pomonella | reverse complement strand
GTTTAAGAGGTGCATAGTGAATTCTATGTATGTCACTCAACTTGAAAAAAAGTGTAAATTTATGTGCTTCTCTAGAAGACCATTTTAATTCGAGGATTTGTGATCATGATTTTGATCAGGTAGCTAATTTCTTCTACAAAGGGGTAACTAAGGAC
>NW_023458559.1:25175251-25189444 GCF_013731165.1 Rhagoletis pomonella | reverse complement strand
TAAGATAAAGGTTAGCTAATTATTCATCATCATCCATGTCTTCGACAAAATGAAATCAGGGAAACCTAATTCTTAAACATTCTTAATCGAATATGCTCTATCTCTTTAGCAGAAAAAAAAGCAATTTCCGTAAAATCCGTTCCCTGGTCATTATTTTCTTTCACTTTAGCATAGGAGCAAAATGGCAAACATTTTTTTTTTCCGACAATCAAATTGCCCGGATTTGAACTCCATCAAAACCCTCTAGGGCGATGTTGAAAAGGCTTTTTAAAAGTTAAGCCAGAAAATTTGCTGAATTTATGGGAAAATATTCTTAAAGACGTGTGTCAGTTCGATGCCACGCCAATGTACTGCTGTTTTAGCCAATAAGGGATATCGCTAGTGTAGAGTAAAAAGTTGTAAGCCCCACTTTTATTATGATAAAAAAAAGTCATCGTTTTTAAAAAGTCGGAATTATTTATTTTATTTCTATCTGTTTCTATTCAGAGAAAAGAAATTTTGCCCGATTCAAAGAAAGCACAGGTAATCCGACAATTTCTAAAGAATATATTTTGCTTTGTATACGCAAAAATGTCCATACACGTATTATGGTTTTGTAAAATATTTGAAGCAAATTAAGTTAGGAAGTTTCTCGACCCTTCTGCAAAATTTGAAAAAAAAACAGGACATGACAAGTTTTCTAAGCTAGCGATGTTAAAAAAATTAAATTAACTTAATCTAGTCATAATAAATCTAGACATAATAAATTTTTATTGGTGTCCAATCTGTTTCCGGCATAAACCACAATCCCGATAAATTTAATAAATCCTACACTATGTACCTACTAGGGATGTTAATGTTTTTTTTGCTTTTTTATTTAAATTTAAAAATATTTCATTAGTAACAAAGCAAGAGATAGTAATTAAATTATTACGCATTTAACAATACTTTCGCGTGTACGTGTCTGATAAAGTAACTTAAGGTATGTCGAAAAATGCTCGATGCAAAAAAAACTTTAGCCAACAAATATATTGTGTGGTTGAAAGAAGTTCATAATACTAGTGGCAGAAATAAAAGAAACGCCTTATTTCAACCTGTTTAGTCTATTTTCTTTTGTTTTTTTCATATTTTTTTTTTATAAAAGACTCATTTTACATATAATTAACCACATAAATGCGCAATTAACAATGCACAATAGTTTTTAAAATACAAAAAAAAAATAAACTAAAATTTCAAACTTTTTACTCAGCATTTTAGAAAATTTTTAGGTACGTAGTTTTATAGCCCATTAAATTATTGTAGGATATAATGCAAGTTTCAAGCAGTTACAATCAGTTACCGTTGATTTTTGGTATTTTTTTACGATGCTGGGCATTTTCTTCCATATAAACAAATTATCGAACATACATACTTTGTATGGAAGAAAATGCGTGACAACACCAGCAAAAAAAATATAATTATATTATTTTTAAGCACTTGAAACTTGCTTTTTATCACCCTGTAATTTAATGGGCTATAAAATTGCGTACTTTGAACTTTTCTAAAAATTCTGAGTGAAAAGTTCGAAACAGGTTCAACCAAAAAATTTCAAAATACACCAAGCAATCAATATACTCACGACCCCATGGGCCAAATATAGTAAAACTGCTTTTTAGTTTTAGAATTTGTTTTAATTAGAAGTTTGTAATTTCAAAGAAATAATAAAATCCAAAAATTATTTCCGATGCCAAAAGAATTATCGAAATCGGTTGACGTGGTCCAAAGTTATACGGTAACATACATAAAAAAAAAATATTCCGACGAACTAATAACCTCCTCCTTTTTTTGGAAGTCGGTTAAAAACTCAGTGCAATGTAGAATAAAAATGGGTACAAAGTGAAAGGGAAAATTCTGTCGGATTTAAGAAAATTAAAATTTTTTGGGCTCACAAGGACGAATAGGTATTGAAAATGCCCAAAAATAACAAAAGGGTTAGAAGGACTATATTCGAGGATGTTGTCAAGTTTATATATAAATAAACAAAATAAATATAGAAAAATCTGGTCTACATTATTGCCACCATTGTAAATCCTGAAAATCCGGAAATTCTTGGCGAAAAATCCCGGGATTTTCGAGTCTTAAAAAAGGCCGAGATCCCGGGACCCCGTGATTAACATCCCTAGTACCTACATGCCACATTTAATTCAGGGACAGAATCGTGGCATTCGTGAACAAATGATTACTCGTTTCGAAACGAATCTAATAAAATAGCAGCTGTTTTCTCCCCAATACAATTTAAATTGACATGGCGCACTCGCTATCGAATGCCGTGATCTCAAAATCAGTTTTCGGTACCATTTTAGATTGAGACACTCGATAGCTACTCTGCCTTTTCAATTTATGTTGTATTGAAAAGAAACGGTTGTCATTTAATTTCATACCATTCGAGACGAGTTTCATTCGAACCCGAATGCCGTGATGCGGGCTCAGGTATTTTAGCTTTTTGATTAATTCATCTGTTTGGTTTTTTTTTTTCTAGGTGGCCACAAAAATTATGAAGCAAATAATCGATAAATTTGCCACCCATGATCTATTTGGACGTGACAATTATGAATATTACGCGAGAGTTACTGGGCGTATTCTTAAGGTACAGGATGAATGGATTTGTAGCTTTCAGTATCCCCCTCCACCACGTGGTAAATTGGCTCAACAAAAATATGCACGTAAGTACAAATGAATATTAATAGCATGTATTTAAAAAGTAAATGGGTTAATCTACATATATAAAACGTGCAAATGCCAGACTTTTTGTCTTTAAATTTTGCTTCGAATGTAACGCGAGTTAACGTTGGAAATACCTCCATGTAGTTTCCTATTTTCTTCCCAGAACATTGGGCCAGTATGTCAAAAATAAATTTGCCTATAATCTTCTTCCGTTTAACTGTTCGATTTACTCAAATCGACATATCTATATATAAATACGTTAAGTTCGACACTAGCTTGCCATATACATATGTATGTAGCAAAGCGTGGTGAGAAGGACGGCTTTACGAGGAAACGGTGTCATTGTTATGAAATAATATGTTACAGAAAAATTGTATCATTTGTAAAACCGATATTAATTTGATTTGTTTAATTTCTTCGCTTTACAGTTCAACACTCTCTGGAGGCAGAGAAGACATGGTTGCAATGCCAATGCGAGCGGTGGGGTTTGCGTAAGTATAATCATGTCTAAATTGTATATGGGTTGTTTATTTAACCAATTTGTGATATATATCTAAATCATTTGCTTCTAAAATCAGTGTAATTGGCAACTAATAACCAAATAACAACAAGTTTTCAATAAGTAGTCGCTACTTAACAGAAGACATAACAGTGACTAACGTTTTTTCATCAACTTCTTTTGTCTCGTTAAACTCTGTCACTATTAAATTGTTCCAGTAACCATTTTACTATTTCATTGTATGTTTTGTTTTATTTCTTTTTGTTGTCCAATTAGTTTAATGTAAACGTATTTAGTCACTAATCTAGCTTATTCGATTGACATCAGAATCATCACACACACCTTCGTTTCACTTTCACATTTCACATTTGTAATCGGGTTTTATTTCCTTTAATCTGCTTTTAATCTTAATATAATACTAAGCTTCAAACTGCTTAGTGATGCAGATTGCTTTCTTATTTATTTTCATATCTAAAGTCGAAAAAGTTTTTAATCATAGTTATAATGAAATGTTGTAAAGAATAATTTAACCAACCACTCAAAAATGAGTAAATCTCTCTTTTCTTTCACTCTGACTCATCTTCTTCCTGTATGTCGTGTTTATGTACATTGGCACTGCCTGTCAATTGTGAATACATATAAATAAAAATCGTCTAAAACTAAACAGTTGCTCAGGAAGAATCCCGCTCTACGCCTGCCTTGCTAACCAGCTCAAGCTCAGCTTTAGACAACAGCGTGCTGTCACTTGGCGTAACACCAGAACACTCTTTTATTGAATCATGTGCACGACTATCTGTCTCCTTGGAAGGCCCAAGTCTATTCGCGTTGACATCTTCTCCGATACCAAAGCGAAATGCTCAGGATTTGCAACGTGACACCGACAATGATGCTGACGCCGATGAAGAGAATTTTGCCGACGAAGATGCTGACGCTGATACCGATGACTACGAAGAAGACTTCGCAGCTAAACTCGAAATAAGTAACGAAGACGTTTTGGAAAATAATTCGAAAAATAACTTTCCACGTACGACTGCTCCAAGCAATTATAGAACTGCAGCGGCATCTACAGGCAATAATCGCGCCTTAACACAGGGTAATGCCGCTATGAATACCACTTATACTATTGGTGTTGAGAATATCGATATAGTTGACTCGAATGATGATGAAGGAGATGATGAAGTGACTGTAGTAAGGCGCCGTTATCGTCAGAATAGAAAGAAAATACTAACCCAAACACGAATGCAACACCAACGTCGCCTGCGTGCCGGCTCAAAAAGTCTGGATGCTGGCGAACGCGCATCACAGAAACCCTTGAATAGCGAGGGATCCGATAGCAGGACTAAATCGAAAAACAACAGCAAAATGCAAAGCAGCATCACCAGTGGCGGCGGTAAAACGACAACAACGCGCACTTGCAGCCGCTGCAATCGCGGTATACGTCATTCATCTTCGTGCTCCTCAGCTTCTGGCGGAGGTGGGGCTGGCGGCGTGGGAAATGGTAGTGGCATGACTATGGAAGAATTGCGCGCTGTAAATCGCTATGCAGAGAGTACAAAGAGCCTTTCCTATTTGCCACAGGTGAGGGATGAATTCATGCTTGCTTCACGGATTTCGGTATAGATACGAACAAATAAATTTTTTTCTCAATTTTAGAGTTATGTATTTATTATTTCTTATTTTGATTTTTGTTGTAAACCCACATACATTTGTATTAAAATACGTATTTTTTTTAATTTTAATTTTAATTTTCCCTTTTCACGTTTCTGCTTTACACACAAGTATACCCTTACTTACAACAAATTAATATTTCAATTGGCTAAATTAATTTCCAGCTAGGTTAGTTGATACTGACAGGCATTTCAAATTAATTAAATAATGTATAGATATGCATACATACCCGCACACCTACAATTGGTGTAATATGAAGTCGCCATTTTTGGAGGATATATTTTTGTGCGCCACCTACATATGTATGTTAATGCATATAACAATAGTTTATCACAAATGCTAAATGCTAGGTTTCGCCACATAGAAATGATTAATTTATACACTCACGCGGTTACGTTTAGCTTGCATAAGTAACATTTCCAATCCTTGCATTGTTCGTATATACTTATGTTTATATGTACATTAGGGTTGTCCCTAAAAAATCAAAAGAAGGATTTTTTTTAGGTCTCACCCTCTCAATCGGTAATACCACTGTCGCAGATAGCACATATAAATTTGGGTCCCGATTGGAGACGGTTAAGGCGTCTCGCACAGGGGGCAAAGTACAGAATCCTCTATAGACTCAAAAAATAAAATACATATTTTTTTCATCTAATACCCAAAATCGATACTACCATAGTCGAATATATCACATATAAATTTTTGTCCCGATTGGAGTCGTTTAAGGCGTGTCCTAAAGGGGTCAAAGACCAGATGCCTCTAATACGGTGCCCGCATGAGGCGATTTTACAGGCAACTTTTAGTTGGAAACAACAATCGCCTGGTGTTAACGGCCTTTCAACTAATCGCTTCCAATAAAGTTGGGGTATAGCCAACTTTTGATTCAACTAATCGCCCCTAAAAATGTCTGTAAAATCGCCTCATGCAAACACCGTATAAGCAGTGTTATCGTTGAGAATTTTCAGAAAGTCGCAAAAAAGGGCTCATTGAGGAAAAAAGGGTAACCATATTATTTTTGCTTTCCTTTACTAGTAAAAGAATAAATCTGAGAACCAAAGCCATAAATAAATTTACATGTATTACAAAGTATTTCGCTGCTAGAACGTTCTGCTGTTGAATTTAAAAAGAAAATAGCGGGACAAGGTTTGCACAGAACAGATTTGCAAACATACACAGAAATTGAGTTGCATTTCCTTAACAAGTTTTAAGTGATTAATTTTTTCGTACGTACAGTAGGAAATATTTTTTAGTAGCATGGCTCTGTTAACAATTCCTAACAAAATCTCTGAGAAGGGACAAAAGTCGCACATAATTTTGGAAAGGGGTCAAAAAATCTAAATTTTCTAAAAGTCGTGTCAAAGTGTATTAGCGCTTAAAAAGAGTCAAATGGCCCCTTTAGTGTTGCAACGGCAACACTGCGTATAAGGATTTAAAAAATTATTATTATTTTTTTTTTCATTTAATGCCCAAATCGAGACTACTAAAGTCGAGGATATCACATATAAATTTTAGTTCCGATTGGAGTCGGTTAAGTCTTCATAGGGTAATCTGAACTTTAACTCCTATGTGACACGCCTTAACCGCCTTCAATCCGGACCAAAATTTGTATGTGACATCTTCGACTATAGTAGCATCGACGTAGGGGTTGAGGCTTAGGAAATCTGATGTAAAAATTTGCTTTCTACATTTAAAGACCACCATAATGTATATACATACATATATACACATAGGTTTATACTCAGCTGACATGTTCTCATCTTCACCTCATTTAAATATACCTACGTTTTGCAGCAATTAACTAAATACATATAGACAATAAGGGAAAATTTCTTGAATATACTATTTCAAAATGTGTCAAGTATGCATTAAATATCCACTGCCAACTCGAGCAAGTCTAAACTAAATGAACATTTAAGTTTTTTTAAACTAAACACAAATCAAGTCGAATGAGCTTCTAGATTAAATCCCGATTTGAAATTTGTTACACAGTGGGTGTCTTATGCATTTTTGCGTAATAAATTATTAATACAGAAGTACTCTTATATCTTTAAGTTTTCTGTTCGACTAATTTTTTTAACCACAATTATAATTATTTGATAATCAGTATAACCTTTTAATCGTTGTATTAGTACATACATATCTGAATCATCTGAAAGACATTTAATAATCTATTTATGTATGCAAATCATAAGCTAACCGCATACCTACACAATTTTGTTTTTGAGAATTGTAAACTTATTTATTTACTTGTGCACAATTGCTTGAAAAATTTGCTAGGATTATAAAACACACATTTCATTTAATTTTGCGAATGTTATTGCTTGGTTGATTACAATTTGTCACAGCAAAATTGGAAAAAGTATGACCTTAACTACTCTATTCCTATTCAACATGCTATATTTATTTACCGAAAATTGTTAACAAAATATAGCTTGATGTACAATGAAATTGAAAAATTTCAATGAACAACAGGAAAGTACAAATAATCATAATAAAAACAAACAAATAATAAATTAATTTTATTCAAACTTTTTGATTTATAATCTTAAATTGATATGGTGGAAACTGAAACTAAAATCTAAAAGTTTTTAATTCGGGACGATACCATAGGTTTTATTGTAGTTTTATAAAATTTCGAATATTTGGTATTGCTTGTATTATACTTTTGGTTATAAGTGCTCGATTTGTAAACACTTTTTATTTTAATCCATTTTTTTTCAAAATTGTTTTCAAATATTCTTTAGTTTTAATTTTGTAAATACATTTATTGTACTTTTAAACTTGTAACTACAAATGTTTGTATACTTTTTGGTAACATTTTAATTGGATTTCCATATATCTGTGTATCGACTTGACTGAATGATGTCAGTAGATTTAGAAATATAAAGCAAAAATTGCATTGCAATGATGAATTCTTTTATTTTATTTTAATATACTTTTTATTTGACCACCCTCTAGTCTAAGTTTGTTTTTAGCATTTTTAATCTACAAAAGTAGCACCATCTAGCCTTATAAAACTCACTTCGATGTTGTTATATTCATGAAAATATTGAATATTGCTCTTATGTTTCTCTCTGTCTAGCATGTTTATCGTAAGTTGTCTTTCGTATTGTTAACGTTTTCGTTTTTGGTACTGTGGGTTTAAATGGCAACCTTTTTATGGAGTTGGAAAGTAGACAAGGATAATTAACTAAAATTACCTCTAAAGTCGGTTTTGCTGAATAATAGTGTGGCCGATCGAAACTTTTTCACATTTAAATTAAAGTGTGGGCAATTTATTGACATCATAAACATTAATTTTAAAGTCAATCCTGGGAACAGAGAAAAATACCTCTATTAAGTATTCAGTGAGTAATCTACCGGCTTTTATGCAGAGCTTAATTTTAAAAGAAAATGAGTTAGGGTCATTCTATATTAAGGTAACGATATGTATTTATACAGCAGACATACATATAAACACAAATCAGGTCATTTTATTTTTGCACTTTCCCTTTCTGGTTGGGAAAGTCTGGACTGCTTCGAGTAGGCAGAAAAAACACGCCAATACGAATTGTTGCTCTATTTTGGATACACGAGGATTCCGCGGTTTCGTGGGAGACTGAGCAGTAAATTTGACCTAAAAAAATATTAGTAAATCAGTGTATTCACATCCATTACATTTCTCCTTTTTTTGCTTAAAATGATAGGCAAGTATTTTCTGATCGGTCAGATATAAGAGCAATTTCGGGAATTGGGAAAATTGGCTACTGTATTTACATTGTTGAATTAGTTACCTGTGAATAACTAATACTCATCACACCTACTCAAAAGTTCAAGGAAGCCTAATACCCTGCAAACATATCTTCCACGAGCACTTTTCCCAGCATATTACCGCTATAAATAAAACTGGTGCATTTTACTACATTAAATATGGTAAATCTAGTCAGTTTCGATATTTCATAGTTCAAAGAAATTTTGGACTGGCCTCGACTCACGTGATGTGAATAAACTTTTTTGATAAGGGTTTTGATTTTCTCAAACGATCTCCAACTGAAAAGCCGATGTTTTTTTTTGCACTAAGCAATGTTTTTTAAAGTCAGCTAAATATATTTCTCTCAACACGTCATCTGGTAACCATATCCAAATAATCTAACTGTAACCAAATCATATGTTCACAGAAACATATTTAATTGATTTAACTAAACTCTTTTCTCAGTGTACTTTTGTAACTACATCTTTTCTTACGTTATGTGACATGTTTCTTTTTATTAATTAGATATATTTTTCTTCAATTCCACCATAATTTATCTTTATAATGTTTTATGACCAAAAAATTGTAGCACATTGCATCCTTAATATTTTATTAATTTATGCTCCCGACCCCGTCGAATTTTCTGTAAATTTGTTCCAATTTATTTAATGAGTAGTTAATTCTATCGCGTATAAAACAATACAACGGAAGGCTAGATGCACTAAATTAAAACCACATAATGGTCTAGCGAACTGCATTTACGAGCACTCTCAACACCAACATCAGGAATCGCTGAGTGCGTACAGATTTGAAGTGAACCACATTTAGTTAGTTTTTTTTTAACTCGGAAGTGCCTCAGAATTGATTAAATTCAAACAAAATTAGAGCAATTCTCTGCAGTAAAGCTTCAATGTATTTTGGCAAATGTTAATTAAAAAGAAATATTTGTTACATTACTCGTATTTAGGCAATCAATTCAACATTATCACTAGCTTAAAGTGTATTTATTCCTGCCGACTGCATTCAAAGCAAGAGTTCTGCTTCTAGGATTTTTCGCTTTTGTATAGTACACAGAGAAATTTTCGTTTTCAAATTTGTATGGAACGTACGCACACTTTCTAATCGTTTTTAAAAACGATCCTAAAATCTTTTTTCTTAATTTTAAAAATATGCGTTTTCAAATATGATACTAAAATTTTATTTTCATTAAATCACAATAAGTCATTTGGTATACATACATTGTTAAAAATATATTTATATATCTTACAAAATTACAAAATTTAATAAACTGTATACAGGTGTTTTACATATCCTATATACATACATACATAAATATGTAATTCATATTACTTACCTTGCTTCCAAGTTGGGCCTGCTAACTTTGCTTCACGCTGGTCAAATCCTGTAATTGAAAACAAGAAAGTTTTAAATTATTATTTAATAAGTCATAAGAAATAGTTTTTGTTAATTATTCTTACCAAAGCTTTTTCGGTCAAAGTCCACCGTATTACCCTTGTCCCTTCTATGTAGTTAGGTGGTTGGAATGGCGGTATTGCTTGTATATACTTCATCGCCTTTTCTGAAGATTGAAGTATCTGAACACAATTTTTTCCACAAATGATGCAAACATATGTTTTTCATTATAGCTAGGTAGCTTTTTAAATTCTGATGCAAAACATTTTAGTTTTAAATATTTTTCATAAATAATTCACTAAAAGTAAATTAACGTTTTTATTTTAAAAGTGTATAGTTTTATTTTACTTGTTGTAAATTGTGTCGCACTACAACTCGTTGGGACAATATTCAAAAATGTTTCATTTCAGTTTTGAAAATACGCATTTTTGGCGTTATTTCTCTAATTTCGTTTGTTTCCCTCAGTGAAAAAAAGTGAATTTATTATAACGATCGTTTTTGTTTTGCGAATGTTTCGTTTTAAAGTCGTAAATACAAATACTGTTTTTTGTATGAAGTAAAACTATATCAAAAAATTTTATTTTACAATTTCTTTTAAAAACTTGCGTTTTACCTGTATCATTTTCTCTGTGTACCGTGTACAGGGTTAAATGCGAAATCCGGTTATAAAAGTTAATGGGGCTATTCATAGTCAACCTAAAGATAACACTAAAGTTTGTTGTAGACTTTTGACATAATTTTGACGGGAATATCTATCAAAAAAGCTGAAACTAACTTTAGAATCGACTTTATTTCGACTATGAATATGAATACTCATAAATAGGCATGAAAACATATACATTTTATTTTTTATTTTTTTCGATGCCCTTATATGTATACTTGTATTTAACTCATAAATAGGCATGAAAACATACATTTTTAAAATTTTTTTTTTCGAGGCAATAGTCAATAAAATTTAAGTTATTAAATTTAATATCACCAACCAATTAAGAGTTCTTAGTTGGTTTTCCCCCTTATGTGCATTTTTTGTATAGCACTTTAATATCTCTTGTAGGCGGCTTTAATATAATTATGTTGAAGCTTTCTCATAATACATACTATGCGCACTTATGGAAATGAGGCTGAGTCTCGTGCAAGTTTCAAAATAAAAATGCTACTTTCACACGTATTTCTACATAACATATGCACAGCACTACTACATGGCTAACACACATCAAGGTACAGCATTTCCTATTTCGCTAACACACCCAGAATTATTGGCAAAAAAGGATTAGGTCAAATTGCGCTATGTACTTTTTTAATTTTGTCCGTTATACTCATTACATACAACTTTTATTTCACATAAAATTTCATACATACAAGAATTTGTTGCTATGTGTAAAATCGCTTTTTTTGCTGCAAATAAAAAACATAAATTAATCATAAGACAATAGAAAAAACAATACCAGTATAAAAAACTAAGCTCGTAATTTTTCTGCCAATTCCACCTTTTTTCTCCCGAAAATCCTTTATTTGTACAACATCTGCGACAACTCTGCTATTTGGAAAATCTGCGGCTTGCAAATGGAAAACTGTCTCACATCATTGATTCCCTTCCCGAATATAAATAAAACAATTTTAATTGTATCTACTCTATGTATATCGCCCACCAACCAACAATCTTCTCAAACACCAACAATTTTCACCAATTGCAACAAAAAATTAAAATAAATATACTTCACGAAACCAATACCACACTTCGATATCGAACCAATTTTTACATGTTTAAAATATATGCCAATTGCACTTTAAAAAATAAAACTTGTTCCATTCGGTGCAATTAAAATAAAATAAATCACAAACGAAAGGTCCATGAACGCCAAACCGCACGCATGCGCACTCGCTCCGAATGGTTTTTGGGCCCTAGGGATAGTGAGTTAGCACTGAATTTGCCCAACACATGCAGCAATTGTTGTCTGGCTGCGGTACAGATGCAGCAGCAGCAACAACACTTACAATCACATGGCTATCTAGGTGGCGGCAGCACCCGTGATATGCGCGCATATCGTGACGGCTTAGCCGATGGAGCTGATGACGAGAATAGTTTGTTAGTGGGCAGCGGTTGCGCACGTAATGGCAATCCGCTTTATTTGTATTATAAGAAACGACCGCAACAACAACAGAGGAATGATACTCGGCAGCAAACGCAAGCTGAACATATGGACACAGATGATACCTGCCATACGTATGATTACAAATTGCAGCAACAACAGCACCATCTGCAAGTTGAATCTACAAATATTTATCCTAGATCACAGGCAGTAGATCGACGACTATTAGAGCCTACAGCAACGACCGCGGCAGCACACAATGGCTGTGGTCGCCGGTTGTATTTGGATGCGAATGCAACAACCAATATCGGTAGCTATGTCGCCTCATGTAATTCTACTAATAATAATTATATATATGATTCTAATGATATAACTAAAGCCTATGCTTTCACTACAACTTCTTTTATAACTACTTCTACTACTTCTACTCTACAAATAAACTCAAATTCTAATACTACCAAGCCTTCTATTGATAACAGTAATAGTGGAAATAATTATCTAGAGAATGTTATGAATAACAACAGTAACACAGAAAACAAGAACACTAATTTTACATTGTTAGCAAGTAGTCGCCAACATCTAAGCAATTTGTCTAACACTAAATATTCACATTATAAAAATTCAGCGACAAAACCAGTGCCGACACGCTATGATCTACACCGCATTCATCACGTTCGCCCACATATAAAAAACATAAACTCGCCTCCATATTTGCATCCAAACTCACAATCACAGAACCATCAGCGCCAACATATGGACCAAAAACGATGTTCAAATCTGCCCAGTCACTACCATTCGACCGATTCCGTGCGTTATTGCTATGTAGACTTGGATGTGGAAATTGTAACCGAGCCGCCAATGCCCTCATCACGCTTATACCACAGTCCGCGAAAGCAAGTATTTACTGCAAGGCGTTGTAATTCATCCATCGATCTCTATAAAGTTGACGGTGATGGTGTCGAAGCCAGCAGTGATATCGATCATAACTATCTAACATACTCGCTATCGAATGATCACCAAGAGCCGGCACTTGATGAAAGTGCAGTATCTGCGGTAACTATTCGCCCGGTATCTTCTGAAACATATTCTGTCTCGACTGGTTTTTTGACTGCGTTGGATACCTCTGTCGCGACTGTTTCTACGGCAGGGGCAACTGGTGAAACTGGCCGTGACTGGCCACTTGCAGCGGCTGAAGAAGTAGATTTTATCCCTACATCCCGTTTTCGGCAGAGTACACCGCGTATTCAACGTCGTCAACAGCAAATGCGTCGGCGGCAACGTTTTTCTTCTACATCGACGCAATATCAGTCACTCAACGCAACGGGAGAGAGCAACCTAATATCAACGACGGAGGACGGTGGAAACGGCAGTGGCAATGGCAGGAACACACGTACTGAAAACGGCAGTCATTTTGTTACAATCATCTTTAATGTTCTAGACTTCTTATTTTAATGCAATTTCATATGTATGTGTTTTATTATAAGTTACCTAAATATTAAGATTGCTTTGGCGCTTTTTTATAAAACTTTTTATTTATTTATCTTTTATTTCTGAGTAATGCAATTAATGTTGTGATTAACGACAGTATTGGTTGGTTTACTGTGTAGAATATTAACAAGGCTATATATTTAATTGTTTAATTTGTGTTTGTGCGGATATATTGATTTGTTACTGTGCAACTTGATAATTTGGAAATATGACAACTTAATTTAAAAGCTAAAGCGCAATTATAGAAAAATCCATTGTGAGAAGAAAATTGCGACATCAATTAAAATTTGCCCCTCACATTTTTGCCAAGTGTTTGGTGAAGCTTCTTCTCAAATTCGTCTTAATGTTGTCTCAGAAATGGTGGGACTTTTAAGTTTTCGCTGCCTGCCAAGGCGAAATGGTTTTCAAGAAAAGCTATTTCATGCTGTTAGAAAAGTTTTTCAATTATATCTTGCATAGACCGTGAATTTAGATTGAACCTGGGTTCTACAGAACGTTTATACGCATCTCAACATCTTGGATTCGAGGACCACACATTTTTTAACTGGTAACAAAAATTGTAATAGAAAACAATTTAGATCAGTGAATCCACCAGGTGTTGTCGTCAAGCTCAGTTTACGGTA
>NW_023458559.1:25172577-25175241 GCF_013731165.1 Rhagoletis pomonella | reverse complement strand
TTAGAGGACTGCACGAACTCACCAGAATGCAAACAACCTTATCCCTCTAGTATGGTTGGTGAGAAAATGATGGGTGAAACTGTAAGCGCCAGCGGAAATATGGCCGCTGTGGGCGGTATTGACAGCATGCTGATGGATACTACAGAATATATGAAAGTCTGCAACAACATAGCGCCAACATTCGCTGATCTAAGTGGCAACAATAATTTAGTTTACACCACAGGAGCAATCAATAACAGTCCGCCATTGATGACGACGCTGAAATCGGAAAACGTTGTTAGTGCGTCTACAGCGGGACAATTCAAAAAGATGGCAATACATAACAAAAGCAGGGATGAAGGCCAACCAGAAGAGGAGGGTGTTTCAACAATTACATTTAAGGCGCCGCGTGTATGAAAATAGAAAACCAGAGGGACTTCCAATATGCATAAGAAATAACGTGTCAGGACAAAACATTATTCCAAAATATTTATGTACATGTGCATATGTGTATGCATGAAAATAGATCAATACGACTAAAGAAAGCAAGGAAACGTATTTTTTTTAATATCGTTTTAAACTTGCGCTTGTGTATCTTAGAGTAAACTAACTGAATATCGAAAAAATTACGGTTAGAGATTTTGGTAGTTATAATGTTAGGCAAGTTGGATATATGCACATACATACACATGCATTTATGTATATACGGTTGCATGAAAAGAATGAACTGTAATATATGTAATTTAAATATAAACATATTTAGTGATAGCAATATTTTTTAGATTACAGTAAATATTAAACGGATTCTAAAACAATGTTTCAAACAAAACTTTTATCTATATAAGATCTAGTACATATCGCCATTTAAAGTACAAAACCTCGTATCAACAAAATGCAAACACGCTTATATTCCAAAAAGGTTCTCTCTTTTATAAAGCAATCGCATTTCTGGCTAGTATATTTCAGGAGGAATGGATAAGGCTTGAGCCAAAAGTTCGTGTGAGCAATTCCAATTTTTGCCAAAAAAAGGTTAGTTACGCGATTTTGCAGAACGACGATATGTGGTTTTGTACCTTAAACGGCGATATGCATGTATTCAAGTGTGTAATAAACGCTGTCAATATGTATGACTTAAGTATATAAAGATATATATTGTCAATAATGGTTAGATAGAAGTCTACTGTAAATATTTCTTACAAAAAAATGCAAGTTTTAATACGTAAAGATGTCCTTACATACATACGTTTCGTTACATTAATATCACTAAATCCATCGTAGTCGGATTTTTCGTGAAATTTATGCGATTACTGAATTCGAATTGCTACGAACGTTGCATATACTTTGAATAGATACAATGTACGCTCGTAGCAATTCACAAAATATCGAATCACGATGGATTCAGTGATAGCCCCCATAATGTACTACATACATTTCGTACCCTTGATTCACAAAGGCCCTAATCAACAAATTTTTTATTTTACAGGAGAAGCAAAAAAAAAAATTAAAAAGAGTATCAAAAATAGTTACAGCTTTTTAAAAAGTCGCATGTAACTCCGTTGTTTTTGGTACTAGCACTTTAAAATTTTTACTAAAGGTGCACTTTAATACCTCCTACCAAAATCCTTGAAAAACGCAGTCCTATTGGGCCTTTGTGAATTAAGGTAGCGATATGTGTATAGAAGGATCATACCATGCATTTTTGTTTATTTACATAGTGATTTATAACTTTTTAAAAACTGAAGTTCTCAGTTTCAAATTTCTGGAAATCAGTTTTTTTTATTAACGGCTGAAGCTAATTCAGTGATATAAAGCATAGGAATATTACATATGTATGTGTATATGTAGTACATCCTCGATTTTCGCAAAAAAAATCCGCGAACTGCTGCAGTAATCAGTTTTTGGATTTTCGAGTTATTCATAGTAGAAAATTATGAAAATATTCAAAATCAAGCAGAATCAGATAATCAAATTTCTCGTGCTATTCACTTTTTTGTGGTGAAATTACGGCAAACTAAAATCATTTAAAAATTTCAAAAGCGAAAAAAATTGTCTGTCCAATTTGTATGAATTCCGCAGTTTCCTTAAAAGCATTGCTTAAGAGTGAAAGAAAACGAATTATTGAACTTAAACATTTCGAATTTTCGGAAGAGATTGATAATATTTGATCAGTCGCTTTAATCAAGGGTTTTCTGCACATCAGAAGCCGGTTAATTGATGGGGTATTGTACATAAAACTGTTCCTATTCGATATCTACTTAGTAAAATTATAAAATTGAAAATGGTTTGTAAAGCCAAATATTTTTTAAATGTTAAAAATATGAAAAAATATATCATATTTTATTTCAGTATTATTCGATTAATCGAAAATCATCAACAAATTTTATTTGATATGCTATTTATGTAAATATTTCAATAAACTGTTATAATAAATTTACTTTTAGGCCAGTGCATACTTCTGTATGTACTATGTAAAGTATACTTAAAAAACGTTCATACGTCATTGGCTTATTTTCAGTACCCATTATATGTAACTTTCATAAACACTTTTCTGATATTGGAGTACATATGCGACTTAACCGCGAACTCCGATATTATTTATAATTTTTAAATCCGATAGTGATGTGAGGATAATTTAAGTCCCTTATTATGAGCTGCATTCGATTTTCGATCTTCGCTGGCTATCGA
>NW_023458559.1:25165947-25172477 GCF_013731165.1 Rhagoletis pomonella | reverse complement strand
AATTGTGAAAAATGTATGATTTTGTATATGTTTTCTTAAATTTTGGCGGCTAGACACTAATTTTAAACAATTTTTGTTAATTTCATGCAGTTCTAACATCGTGAATACTAAACACAAGCTCGAAAGGCTGGATTTACTTGTGAAAGAAAATCCCAATACTCTGTTGGCACGATCTCTGAGAACAAAATCGTAGCGCTGTTGATAGTTTTAAAATATTTTAAATAGATTTGGCTCACAAACGCCTCTTTAGATGGTCGGAACTTTTTAATGAATCTGTAGACAAATTTCTTAAATATATTTTATATAAAAATATATTCGAAAGACTAATAAACTTAAACTCTCTTAAACATTTGCTACTTCTGGCCAGTTTACTAAGCTCTCATCCTCTGACGAATCGTTGAACCAGGACTCGTTGTACTCATTTTACCACGTTTTTATAAACTTGCTTTCTTTTTTACTTCATTTTAATTAGAACAAATTTACATAAATATGTATAAGCACACTATTTAGTTTGCTCGATTTGTAAAATCGAATGCAACTCATAATAGGGGCCTAAATCTTGTATAAATTATGGAACATTCTTTATAATAAGTTAAGGGGCAGAAGGTATTGAATATAGAACTTTTATATGTACATATGTGCATTTGGGTTTATTTAAATGTACAAAAAGAAAACGAGTATACTATGTATATGAACACGCCCAAGGCGTATATATAAAAGGTGGTATCGATTCTACAAATACAACAATTTTTGTTTTTGCTTTTAGTGGCCCATTGTCAGATTTCAGCTATTCTTCACTCACTGGCGAAATAAAAAAGTTTGACAATCAAACGTTGATGAAGCCACGCCACCTTATAGGTTTGTTCCACACGAGCCCGCGGGATCTCGCGTGTGCACAAATCAGCCCAGAAAGCGTTTCTCACGTTAGAAAAATGGATAATAGAGAGCGAATACCTTCCACTTTTGGATTGTAAATGTCTTCTTCTTCGTGCCCGAAACAGCCCGGCCTTTTTTTCCGGGCAGAAATGTGCAAGAAGTCAATTTGTAATAACAGCTGCTAATTTACATCCGAAATAAAATTTTGTAAAATACAAAAATGGAAAATAGCACAAAAGTTTCAGAAATGTAGGTATTTGCTAATTTTATTAACCATATAAGATAAATACACATAAAATCATTGTTTAGAGCTGATTTGTTGATTCTGGGCACGAAATGTGGTTTTTGCGTTCCTCACGCTCTGGGAGCTTTTGGCACGTGTTGACACATTTTTGACACTTGTCAGAGAGTAATTTATTTTTACACTCTAATTGCCGAAACTGCTCGGAAAGCGTGGAACAAACTTTATAATAATTTCGCCTTGAACACGAAACTTCATTCGAATCTGTATTTTGTTAAAAATGGCCTACATATATATATCTTCACTAAAAAAAATTGGAAAAGCATAGACTTAGTTTTATTTTCGAATAATGTTCGATTTATCAATAAAAAGTGAAAATCGATAAAGCAGCCTCATTGCGCAAGTTGTAAATTAGACTGAATTGTACGACTCGACAATATTGGCACTGTCTACTGCTGTGTTGCCACTTAAAAATATTTTTAGGTACCAAAACGCCTACCAAATCAGTTTCCAAACTGCCAAAATTTGTTCATCATTAAAACGCGATTTCTCGAGTTTGCGGGGTTTTTAGCTACTCAAGTTAGCAGAAAAATTAAAACTACACATTATATTGTTTACAGTATTGCTTAACCATTCATACCAATCTTTAAGATTAAACAAAAAAAAATCAGGCCTTTAAATAAAAGAATTAACGTATTGCATAAAAAACTTTTGTAAAATATGTACACTGGCGGAACAAAGTATTGGCACAGCAAATTTTTCACAATAAATGCAACCATTTTCATTCTAATATTTCGTATAAAAATATGGTTCATTCTACAACAAAAAGCATAAAAATGTAATTTCTAAACTTTGTGCAAAACTCGCGAAAACTCAGGAAATTTTCATGAAATTTTCAACTTTTTAAGCAAATTTTTTAGAATTCTTTTGAGTATGCAGATTTGTAGCCCAATCAATTTTATTATAATATGTATATATATATATTTTTGGCAATTGTTCACGCAGTCTCTTCCATGCAATTTTTTTTACTTTATATGGAAAAATGCAAAACACCTTCAACAAAAAAAATCCCAAAAATCGACGCGATTTTTGACCAACTCCAAATTTGCATTTTTTTACTAGAATTTAATGGGCTGCAAAACTGCATACCGAAAAAAATTCTCCCAAATAGCAGCTATAACTTCTAACCTTAGAATTACAAGAAGATCAGGCCCAGGACCGAACGAACGAACGACCTTACGATGGTATGCATTTTGATTCTAATAATAAAAAGGATACAGAAAGGATAATAAAATACAGGAAAATACATTCATAATTATTAAAGTATTTATTGCTTTAAATTTAACTAGAAATTAACAAAATGCAAAACATCGGTAACCATCGAAATATCGATGTTTCTCTGGCGATGTATTTTAGCCTCGGCGTTCTTTTCTCCGATGCATGGAAACATCGATGTAGAAGTTATAGCAGCTATTTCGGAGATCACCACATCTGATCACAGGGATCGACCCTGCGTAATCGATGTTCAAAGTCAGAAACGTTAACCTCTGAGCTATGTACATCCCGTAAACTCTGTTGCTAATTCATTTTCCTTATTCAACAAACTACTATCAAGTGCAGCTGATTTGCCGCTATTTAAACTCGACAGCGTGGTTGTTGTCAATTCTATACATCAATTTGCTTATTTAATAAGGGTATTTTTTTTTAATATTCCTGATTTTCCATTTAAGGTAAATTATTTTTACCCTGGGATGCAGTAATTCAATCTCATCTCAAGTCACTAAATTTGAGATTAGCAATTAGTGACTATTTTTGTGACTTGAGATTATTTGGCTATTCAGTAGGAGAGAGCCACAAAAAGTTCACCAAAAATGTGTGGTGAAAACAAACACAGACAGTCAACTGATAGCGTTTATTTATTCCTTTTGCCGCGCTACCCGAAGAGTCGCAATGGCTGAGGGGTCAAAGCATTAGGCTGCCGGTCGGGGGGGTCCCGGTTCGAGTACTCCTCGGGCGTAGAGGATTTTTTATTTTTTTCTATTTAGTATTTTTTATTAGTTTTATTTTCTTTTTAATAATCTTTAGATTTTAATGTTTTTTAAAAAAATATATTTTTTTTCAATGGATTTGTATGATATTAAAGCATTTTGGTTTATTTCCTAACGAAATTCTTGTTGAACAAATTTCCTCGCTTCATATTCGCGTTTTTTTTTATAAAATGGAAAGCAATTAACTTTTCCTCCATATTTTTATTTTTGAGACCTGCTCTTAGCCAGCTGACTAGAGGTGGGTAACTCAACTCAGAGTTGAGTTATTGAGTTGATTCCTATAAGTGAATCGGTAACTCAGACTCCCTGTCCAAAAAAAAATGTAACTCAGTAACTCAGTTGATGCCGTAGGGCTCACATGAATCAATTGAATCATAGTGGCTCATATTTGTCCATATAACTCTCTCGCTTCGCCACAGTGTTTAGCATGGCAAAGTCTTGCATTTTGTTTTTGCACGAGGCGAATTTATACAAGGTTGTGGCAAGAATACAACAACAACAACCACATGTATTTTGTATTGCGGGTGTTATGTCAAATCTCACAAATTCTTATAATTTCGTTTTTTTTTAGTTTTTCTCGAAATATGTATGTATGTAAGATATATAAAGATGTGCATATCAAATCAATTGGCTTTCCAACCATATTCACATTTTGTAATTCGGTACAATAGGTTTCGAAATATAAGCTTTTGAAAATATTGAAAATTCCACCTTTACCCTCCCCCTAGCACCGCCCTATTAATTTGCACACAAAAAAAATTACACCTTTCAAATCAGAAGAAAGGAGCTGACCACGCCCACTTTAAAGTTTTGTTTTATCTCAACGGCCGCTATACCGCATCCATTCCTCAAAACGAGTCTACGATACGAATGAGTGTAACATACAAAGAGTCAAATGAGTTAGTTGAATGAGCTGACTCCTTAAAGTGAGTTGGAGTCATTGAGTCAACTCCTATTAATTTGCTGAGTTACCCACCCTTACAGCTGACAAATTAGTGACTTTTTTTTGAGACTAGAGACGTGAGACAGCGTACTGAATACCAAATAGTCCCAATAGTCATTTCTCACGGAAACGGTCTGGACCATTTTTATTGGAGTTGGCAGCACTAATTTTATACTTCTAGTACGAGGAAGACGAAATTATAAAAATTAACTCACTAAATGGGGAAAGGTACATTTAAACGAAATAATATTCACTTAAACAAATATTAGGCGTAAAGCAAATTTATTTGAAGCAAGTTAAAAGAAGCAATGGCAGAATACAAATATTTGTGTATGCATTCATTTGTCAGTGCTACCAAACCGTACTGCCATATTATCAGTGACACAATCCAAAAAGAGCTGATAATAAATTGAACCAGATCTCCATCAGGATCATATCGTTGTTGTTGCATTTGCGTGCAAATTTTTTATCCGGATCCCGATCATTGCCCACGGAAACAATGTCTTTCCGTAGAGAGACACCCCTGGTTTGCATATTTTATATCGCTATTGAAATGCACTTCAAGATAACAGTTAATTAAAATCAAATCTCTTTTTATGTTATTGTTTGTAAATATTCGATTAGTTCGACGAATAACATCGGAATGTGCATCGCTGGAAATTAGGAAATACAAGTCGAGAATCCAAATGTAATCGTTTTGAAGGTTGAAGCGTTGTACGCAGATCTCAAGAGCTGTCAAAACTCCATATAAAAAAGCCTAAAAAATGGCCAAGGAAAATTTATTTAGCCGAATACGTTTAAGTAGCCCAGAGTTCATAATAAATTCGTTAAGCTTTCTAGTAGGATTTTCTAAAGATTTTTTGTAAACAAAGAGCACAAGGCAACCCATGCTTTCAACAGAAATTTTGCCCGTGCCATTATTTAGTGAGGAAAGAGTGAGACAGTTGTCAGCGAAATATCAGATGTCGAAATTCCACGGACACACTCTGCACACACACACACGCACACACGCGAGATAATGGCATTAATACATTAAAATAAGCAAAATATGCATGATCATTATAATTAAGCTTGGAACCCCTGAATAAGGAAAAGAGGCAATTCCATGCAAAAGTTTAAAATTTTTGGCAGTGATCATAAGTTTATTGCTTAAAGATTTCTGAAGGGAAATAATTTGATTTGATCAAAAATATTTATTTTTAATATTATAAAAAATGTATTTCCCCGGCAAGGTTTAATGTTAACTGAATAAAAAAAAATACAGGTTCCCTTATTTTCGATATTATTTAGTTCTACGGGGATGGCTGGAAAATAATGTGGACCACCTTAATGTACATACATGCATACTTAGATATATCTGTATTTACCGCGTGTAAAATAATAACAGTCGCACCTCAACAACGTAGATTATTTCTTTAGGAATACATAGCCATCTAATTTAATTTTAACGGTTACATCGCCCACTAATTGAAAACGTTTAGGCATTGTTTAATATTTAAATTAATAGTAAGAGGTTGAGGAGCATGGATGCTAAAAGTGTCTTGTTACAAGCTTTTATTAAGTTTCCCTTATGTTACATAAGTTGTGTATAACCAAATATTGCAATCATTTTCTAACCAACTTCCCGATGACCTGGAGGCTTGAAGGTTCAAATATGGCTCAGAAACCGAATGACAATGCAACATGAGATGAATTAATCGACTAGGTGGCGCAGTAGATGAGATACTTGAGAAACACCTATTTAACGCCCGGTTTGGTTCATATTTAAAATGTTTATTTCTTACATGAAAAGGAGTATGTCCACAAATTCGATAGGGGGCGCAGGAGTCGAGATATTTGGAAAATCCGTATTTATGGTCCGATTTGTTTTATATATATAACCTATAATATTTAAATGAATAAAAATAACTAAAAAAAATTTAGCCGTCGAGGTGCTTTTTATTAACTACTGGTAAAAGGTTGCCTTAAAATTTTTTTATATTACTTGTTTTAGAACAACATTTGGCAAGTCAAGAAGTTGTTATCGCATCAAATTCTTAAAGAGCCATAATATGGAAGAACTATTCAAAATCTTGCCCGTATTAAGATCGTCTGGATAGTTTCAAAAAGCATTAAAAAAATTGGGACGAAATGATAGACGAGTGCGAAAGATTCAAAGTAAGTTTATTAAATCTGGAGGGCGTAGATTGGAATAACTGGCTAAAAACCTACGTCGTAAATAATATATATTTAAAAAAAATAATAATAATCACTAATTAATTGAAATAAAGGTAATGATCGTAATTAAAAAAAACTAAGCGCAACAGTTATTATTTTACACGCTGTACACACGTATAGATTTGTATGTACATATGTATGTATGAATGTAATTGTAGTATCGAATTGCAGATATCCATGTTACAAAAACTGGCAGCTAAACTAG
>NW_023458559.1:25148733-25165847 GCF_013731165.1 Rhagoletis pomonella | reverse complement strand
TATCGAATTGCAGATATCCATGTTACAAAAACTGGCAGCTAAACTAGTGAAAATATGAGTATAAAAATTCACAAAAATACGATCAAGACCAAAAAATATATGTACATGATTTATTTTGGAACGAATTTCCGTCAGCCCTTGTCAAGCTTGGTTGGCAGCCAACCCGTTTTCGGTGTTGTGCCATCTTCAGTGTCATTATTCGTTTTTTTCGTTTTTCGAAGATGACACAACGCGGAAACCGGTTTGTCTGCCAACCAAGCTTGACGAGGGATGACGGAAATTCGTTCCAAATTAAATCATCTTACCACCCTGTCGGAAAAATCAACCAACACCAACACAAAAATATATATATATAAATACATATGTATATACATATTTAGATGCGTTAATTATTATAAATACAATTGCTAAGCATTCATGTACATATTTAAGCATATTCTATGTTATTAGAAATTTCTCAAATTTATTTAAGAATTAATGAGCAAATGATTTTCTATGTTAGAAGACCAATATCTATGCATCACTTTTTCTACATTTGGGAGCCAACTAAAATCTTTAAACGAGTCTCCTGAAAAATCTTGTTTTTTGATATATTATATACATATGTAAATAGTTGTACGTATTTACCGCTTATCCAAAAATTCCGAACGAAGGCATTTACATATGTATAGTTACTTATTCGGTTGTGTGTACACATTTATGTATGTATTTTTGTGAATACTGCAAGGAGTAACTAATCAACTATTCTGTAGATTTAGAAATCAAGTGGTGAATATCGTATATATATGTAAGAATGAATATGGTAAATAATTAAAGATGTTCTAAGCAATAATTGCAATGGTGTATAATAATGGTGAAGAATAAATATATTTTATGTATGTACATATTTATGTATATGTATATGTATGTACACATTTATATATGGATGCTTTTATGGAATTTTACATTTGGTCACGGCATAAAGCGAGGAAGCTTAGTTGGAACTATCCGCCTTATTCGGATTAAGAGCTGACTAAATTCAGCAGCATCTGTTTAGCTTTAGATTCGGATACAAACGGTCGTCTATATAAATGATCACCTTAAAAAACTCTTCCAGCAATGGGTTGTGCACTGGGTTTGGGACCCGTAAGGTAAAAAACAGATCCAATGACCTTAGCATCAGACCATCTGCCCATAGTCATCTCGATTAATAAACCTGCCGGCTTTGCTTCCGCGGAACACCGAACCTACATCAACCA
This sequence comes from Rhagoletis pomonella, assembly GCF_013731165.1. Taxonomy (NCBI): domain Eukaryota; kingdom Metazoa; phylum Arthropoda; class Insecta; order Diptera; family Tephritidae; genus Rhagoletis; species Rhagoletis pomonella. The sequence goes on along the minus strand of NW_023458559.1, from coordinate 25,164,609 downwards.
TTCTGAACGGAGATTCGGTAACTTGTGAACGAATATACGCGGAAAAAGTGGGGAGAGCATTTGAAGACTTGCAGCCTAACTTCTGGTGTGAGAAATCATGGATCAACCGTGAGGTCCACTGTCCAACCCAACGAAGCCTGACGACAGAGTCGAAATCTCTTTTGGCGCCAGCGCCTCTTCGGACCCGGAGCGATGCGCGAGCTATTTTAGCCACCAAATTACACTGCATCCTCCGGCGGACAAAGCCAAACGTCGAGTGACCAGATAGCTGCACAAACTGCGAATACCCTGTGCGTCTCCTGTTTTCACCAGCGATGAGGTTCAGGGACCCATCGGTTGGCGAAATCCTCCAAAGCCATAGATTCCGACGGAATATGCATGCCGATGCTGAAAACTTTGGGTCCTGCGGGAGTAGATTATTTAACCAAGGCCCTCCCCTCCATCTGTCTATCTTCACCCTCATCATTCCGGACATCTGGAAAATGGAAAGGGTGGTCCCACTGCATAAACCGGAGAAACCCGCCAGCAAACCGATAACCCTCCTTTCCCCGCTAGCGAAGACACTTGAGGACGTGCTACTCCTGTTCCACACAAACCACCTTACCCCAGCGAGGCATCAGCATGGCCTTAACCGAAACCGCCCCTGTGAGAGAAAAGTCCTGGTAGCGTTGGATCTCTCAGTGAAGTTTGGTACCGTCAGCCACTCCACGCTACTTGAAGACAATGAGGCTACCTTTCTCCCACAGGGACTCAAACGGTGGTCGGCGAATTATCTGAGTGGTCGCCATTCGTCAGCCATTTTCAGAGACAAAACCAGCAAACCGAAGAAAATTAAACAGGGGGTCCCACAGGGTGGTGTCGTTTCCCCGCTGCTATTTAATTTGTACATATCAAAACTCCCTCAACCACCAGAGTTAGTCTCGATTGTCTCACATGCTGACGACTGCTCGATAATGGCCTCTGGGAATGAAATTCATAACTTGTGTTCGAAAGTAAACGGTTACCTCTCCGAACTTTCTCGCCTCTTCACGGGAAGGAGCCTAACCCCTACGAAACCTCGGCAACCCTTTTTAACCACCTGGACGAAGGAGGTCAGACTGCAGCTGAGTATTCACGTCGACTGCGAACCAATTCCGACGGTGAAGAACCCAAAGATCCTCGGAGTTACCTTCGATAGTGTTATTTTATTCTGGGCGCGTAAAGCCGCAATTTTCAATCGAATACAGAGCCGCAACAAGGGCGGGACATGGTAGTTATTAACTCATTCAAGAACAAGCGTACAATATATTGAACAAACTTTTTTGGTGCCTAAAGCTCATTTTTCGTAAATAAGAGCCTTTGTTGTTAAACGAACAGTTAATTTGAGAACATTGGGCACATTCAGAAGGCGCAACAGCTCAGTAACTGTTGCAATTGCACCTTCTGAACGCGTTGTTGTGTACTTCTGATCAACTGAACAGTTGCGTGTTAGATGATCGTAATATTTTTCTGATCATTTGGGACAACATGTTGGTGTGTACCTCTGAGAATTGAATTTGACAGCTAATAAATCAAGCCGTTCAGAAGACGCTTAACAATCAATGATTTTTTTTTAGCAACGGTTGCGCTCTACTGCTGCGTCTTCTGAACCTACCCATTGTATCACTCTAATTTTCCGCTTTTCTTCAGTTGTGTTTTCTGGAAGCAGTTCACCGTATTTTTCTGCAAAAAATTAAAAGTGTCGCAAAAGCGGATAGTGAGCAGTGTTATATATTGGAAAAATTGACTATTTTTTGTGGAATTGAGATCCGAAAAAGTTTTTTGTGTGATTCATAGTTTCGGGAAAGAAAAAAATAAAAAAGATTGAGATCACTTCCTACTTTACAACCCTAGGGTACCATTTACAAAAATAATGTACGCAAAATAAGGGTAAAACTAACAGTTCTATAAATGTTTTGGTTGCATTTTTGAAATCGACGATCAAAAATTAGCCGGTATGGTATAAAAATTTTCAGATTTTTAGCTTCAACGGTAGAAAATAAACTACAACAAAAATTTTTCCAGCAAGAATTCGCAACTTCTCTCCCAGAGATCTGGCACTTTGCGTTCTCAACGCCAACGCGACTTGAATAAAAATCATGATAGATCGTATAAATCGTAAAAGTTGTTTGCTCGACGAATAGAACTTACAAGTAAAGCCTTGTTGCAAATCTCCAGCCCAAGCCTTTTAATTTGACATCTTATTTTTGAAAATCGAACGAACGGGCCGGATCTGGCATTTATTATTAAATTCGGGTTTAATTTTTTTAACAGGCAGCAACTCCTTTTGAAAAAGTAAATCCTTATTGCACATATACAGGTGGAAACCTTTACTGTGACACCTAATTTTTGAAAATCGAAGGAACGGTGCAGATCTGATGACCTGGAAAAAAATCCTTTCGCGTATTATATATATAGATAACGTCTAAAACTCACAAAAAATATGGGCCCAATCATTGAATGTGATATATTTTTGTTTTCTGCTTTCCACTTGTTGCAAGATCCGGCAACGTCTTTGGCCTCTGACGTTTTTTACCAACTTCAAACTCACTGTCATCGTGGCGATCGCTGATTGGCTATTCTAATTTGCTATGTGTAATCGGGAGAGGTTCGGACAATTGACAGGCTAGTATTGGCATGGACTTTTTTGGCAGTCGGGAGACAAAGACATGTTTTTTAACGTAGCTAAAGTATTACTGAATATTTGATATTAATTGTTATTTAAATTATAATAACGGGTGATTTTTTTGAGGTTAGGATTTTCATGCATTAGTATTTGACAGATCACGTGGGATTTCAGACATGGTGTCAAAGAGAAAGATGCTCAGTATGCTTTGAAATTTCATCATGAATAGACTTACTAACGAGCAACGCTTGCAAATCATTGAATTTTATTACCAAAATCAGTGTTCGGTTCGAAATGTGTTTCGCGCTTTACGTCCGATTTATGGTCTACATAATCGACCAAGTGAGCAAACAATTAATGCGATTGTGACCAAGTTTCGCACTCAGTTTACTTTATTGGACATTAAACCAACCACACGAATGCGTACAGTGCGTACAGAAGAGAATATTGCGTCTGTTTCTGAGAGTGTTGCTGAAGACCGTGAAATGTCGATTCGTCGCCGTTCGCAGCAATTGGGTTTGTGTTATTCGACCACATGGAAGATTTTACGCAAAGATCTTGGTGTAAAACCGTATAAAATACAGCTCGTGCAAGAACTGAAGCCGAACGATCTGCCACAACGTCGAATTTTCAGTGAATGGGCCCTAGAAAAGTTGGCAGAAAATCCGCTTTTTTATCGACAAATTTTGTTCAGCGATGAGGCTCATTTCTGGTTGAATGGCTTCGTAAATAAGCAAAATTGCCGCATTTGGAGTGAAGAGCAACCAGAAGCCGTTCAAGAACTGCCCATGCATCCCGAAAAATGCACTGTTTGGTGTGGTTTGTACGCTGGTGGAATCATTGGACCGTATTTTTTCAAAGATGCTGTTGGACGCAACGTTACGGTGAATGGCGATCGCTATCGTTCGATGCTAACAAACTTTTTGTTGCCAAAAATGGAAGAACTGAACTTGGTTGACATGTGGTTTCAACAAGATGGCGCTACATGCCACACAGCTCGCGATTCTATGGCCATTTTGAGGGAAAACTTCGGAGAACAATTCATCTCAAGAAATGGACCGGTAAGTTGGCCACCAAGATCATGCGATTTGACGCCTTTAGACTATTTTTTGTGGGGCTACGTCAAGTCTAAAGTCTACAGAAATAAGCCAGCAACTATTCCAGCTTTGGAAGACAACATTTCCGAAGAAATTCGGGCTATTCCGGCCGAAATGCTCGAAAAAGTTGCCCAAAATTGGACTTTCCGAATGGACCACCTAAGACGCAGCCGCGGTCAACATTTAAATGAAATTATCTTCAAAAAGTAAATGTCATAGACCAATCTAACGTTTCAAATAAAGAACCGATGAGATTTTGCAAATTTTATGCGTTTTTTTTAAAAAAAAAGTTATCAAGCTCTTAAAAAATCACCCTTTACAAAATAAAGGGCACGTTTAAAAAAAGTCAACATTGTAAAAAACTTTCTCTAAGCACAATGTCAGAGGAAAAAAAAGCACTGGGGCCACCATGAAGGTTTTACAATTGCTGCTTCTACAGTCGAAAATCCGCAACTGATCAAATGCCAAAAATGCAAGAAGTTCCATCGGAAATGTGTTGGCGTTGGGAGCAATGTGAACCGACAACGGTGGGTTTGCAAAATATGTTCTTCCGCTGATGTTGCAGCGGAGCCGGACAAAAATGTGACTATCGTTCGAGATTCTGAGCAAACCTCTGACAATGATGCATCTGCCTCATGCCCATCAGGCGCTATTACTGGGAACTTGGCCACGTCTAAAATTACCCAAATATCAACCGCAGCGCCAGAAAATCACAAAAGCTTCATAGACAACATATCGCTGCAGCAATCTCTTTTTGCTCAAAATAATATCGACGCACTCTCTTTGATGCTAATGGATGCAAATGCCCTTAGTTGCCAAGGTAGCCTCACCACCGGCGCGGTGTCAAAAGTGCCGGAGAAGACAAAGTATGTGCGACCTCCACATCAGCCAATAAACGGAGATATGCAGCTAGGAGAGGAACGGTATCGTCCCTTGATTCCAGCAAGATCTATTCGTTCACATTCGTCGCGAGCATCAGCAGGTAGTAAGATTCGTTTGCGCGAGGAAGAGAAAATTCTCAAGGAGGAAGCGGATATTATATAGCAGAGAAAGGAGCTCTTAAATAAACGCAAAGATCTCCTTCGACGCATGGAGGTAATGAATACCAACAGCGATTCCGATGACAGCGGACAACGCATCCCAAACCTGCGATATAGTCGTTCGCAACATGTGGACACATGTAAAATTGGCGATGTAAAGACGCAGAATAATCCGGCAACAACATCCATACAGTGGCTTCCTAATATGATTCCGTTAAGCTCTGCCTCAGCTCCAGTGACCCCAAATCTATGTGAAGAGAATAGTTTCGATTGTACAACGCAAGAAGTACAGCAGCGCCGCTTTACACGTAACCAACTCGCTGCGCGCACAAGCGTAGGTAAGGAGCTGACAAAGTTTGGTGGCAAACCAGAGGAGTGGCCTCTTTTCATTGCCACTTATAACCAAACCACAGAAATATGCGGGTTTTCGCAAGATGAAAATAATAATAAGGCTTCGAAAGTCTATAGAGGGACCAGCTCGTCAATCGGTCAAAAACCTACTGCTGCATTCGCAATGTGTTCCGCAGGTAATCGCAGCGTTGAAGATGAAGTTCGGCAGACCTGAACTAATCATCAACGTTTTACTTCAACAAATTCACAACATGCCCCCTCAAACGAAAGACAACTTAGATGGCCTTGTTAACTTTGCTCTTGGAGCAAAAGCTGGTGGCCAAGCTGCCCGCAATATTCCAAGCATTCTGGGGAATGCACAAGTTGACGATAGTAGAAAGTAATCTGGAACATTTTAGCAATTGGTTGTTCCAACTTGCCGAAGGTGCCATCAGTGTAATTCTGCCCGGTTCGTCGCAAAAGGAACGCAAACCTTGAATACGCACTCTGAAGGCAGTAAGAGACCAAAAATGGTAAGCTGTATCGTATGTAAGTCTGATGCCCATGCAATCTTTAACTGCACCTCGTTCAAGGAAATGTCGCGAGTTGATAAATGGGAGATAGTGCGGAAGCACAAACTATGCCGGCGATGCTTGCGTCCACATAGCTTAATTAACTGCAAATCAAATATAGTATGCGGTATTGACCATTGCACCCTGAGACATCATCCATTGCTGTACAAGGTACCAGCTGATTCTGCCCCAAATACAGTATACACGCATATAAGTGAAAGCAACACAGTACTGTTTCGTATAGTACCAGTAATACTATACGGTGGGGGTACTCAAATATCAACATACGCGTTCCTCGACGACGGCTCCTCCATTACGCTTATAGATGAAGAGCTACAGCGAAATGTAAGAATCCAAGGCACGAAACGACCACTTTCTCTGCGATGGACTGGAAACACTCATCGTTATGAAGATGAATCAGTGGTTGCCGACATTATTATATCCTCACCAGGTGGAAAGCACTTCACCCTCAAAGACGTACATACCGTACGTCAGCTGAACTTACCGTCCCAGTCGCTTGATGTTTCGACGCTAAAAATAAAATATAAACATTTGCGAAACCTTCCACTATAGTCGTACCGTCATATTCAACCCAAGCTGCTAATTGGTCTAAACAACAGTGCCTTAACTTCGACAACCAAAACTCGAACTGGAGCGTTGTTGGAACCCATCGCCGAGAAAACGCGTATCGGTTGGACTGTTGAAGGACAGTTGTCCAGCGAAAAAGTTTTTCCTGAGCACCATGTTTTTCACATATGCAACTGCACATACTCCGCTTGCGTTGATCTACTTAAAGAGTTTAAAGTCAATGGCATCTCGGTAAACTCTTTGCTTTTGAAAGGCCCCGATCAACTTAGGTCACTGCTATCAATATTGTGCCGATTTCGTCAGCGGAGGATTGCTGTTGGCGGTGACATCGTTGAGATGTACCACCAAACGCTGATCAGACCAGAGGACCAAAATTACCAGCGTTTCTTATGGTATGAACCGAGAGCTCAGCAACCTTCGGCGTACGTCGTGACCGTTATGACGTTCGGCGAAACCTGCTCCCCTAGCTGTGCACAATATGTAAAAAATAAAAATGCCGAGGAGTTTAGCAGTCATTATCCTCAAGCTGCGCAGTGCATCATAAACAACCACTACGTTGATGACATGCTCGATAGTCTAGACACCGAGGATGATGCGTTCCGTCTAGCAACGGATGTACAACAAATTCACCAAAAAGGCGGGTTTCTCATCCGCAAGTGGGTATCCAACTCTAAAACGGTTCTTAAGCAGCTCAACGCTGAATGTGCGGCAGATATCAACCAAAAACAATCTGTCAACCGAAAAGGTGCTTGGAATGTGGTGGGCGACCACAGAAGATTGCCTCACATTCAGAATGTCTGAGCGAATTAAAAGTAGTGACTTGATACACACAAATCGACGGCCTACGAAGAGGGAAGTCCTCAGTCTTATAATGACTATATTCGATCCTCTAGGTCTAATTGGATACTTCGTTATGTACGCGAAGGTGATTATGCAAAATATTTGGCGAAGTAGGTGTTCATGGGATAAGCAAATTTCCGATGAAGTGTATCAGAGCTGACTGCGGTGGAAACAAAATCTTCCGAAAATGGAGGGCATCAAAATTCCACGCTGTTATATTCGCCAGACGTTGCCCACGTATCCAGAATTGGAGCTACACACGTTTGTAGATACGAGTGAGAATGGGTACGCGGCGGTTAGTTACTTCAGATACTACGAGGGAGAGAGTGTTAATTGCGTACTCGTTGCTTCAAAAACTAGGGTATCTCCCATCAAGATGTTAACAATTCCTCGCTTCACTCGGTTCCGATTAAGAAATGCAATTTTTGGACGGACTCCCGTACGGTTTTGTCCTGGATCAATAGGGATCATCGCCGCTACCAACAATTCGTTGCATATCGTATTAGCGAAATACTCAAAAAATACTGACCCAGTTGATTGGTACTGGACATTGACGCATGACAGCGTTGCTGATGAAGCCATAAAATGGAAGAGAGTTCCTGAAAGAAGTGTCGACGCCCATTGGTTTAACGGTCCTTCCTTTCTGAAGCTTGACTCGCAGAATTGGCCAGCACAGACCTTTGTATCTAATACGACTACTACTGAAGAACTTCGCGCACAATACGTTGGGGCACATCACGAAAGGCAGCTAAACGAATTTATCAAATTAGACGCAAATCGATATTCATCCTGGCGCCGTCTCCTTACCATGACCGCAGCAGTTATTTATTGTGCCAGAATTTGGTTGCACCGAATAAAGCATTCGCAAGATAGGGAAGCTAGCTATCGTACACCTCGCACCGAAGACTTCCAGCTGGCTGAAATAATGCTGTGGAAACAGGCCCAGCTTGACACCTTCAAAGATGAAATATTTTCGCTCAAAGACGGGAGGTACGTTTAACGCTCTAGTTAGATATACAAACTATCTCCGTATCTAGATAGCAACAAAGTAATTCGTCTCGGTTCACGCTTATGCACGAGCGAGGAACGATTTAGTTATTCTTCTTAAAGATCATTATATAACGTAACTGATCGTGTCCGATATTCACTCTAAATGTCAACATAGAAATTCAGAAACGGTGGTAAACGACGTCCGACGAAATTACTGGGGGCCTCGGCTAAGAGTGCTTGTCAATCAGGTGAAACGCCGATGTCCATATTGCAAAATAAACAGCGCGCTGCCCAAACCGCCTAGGATGGGGAATCTACCGCCAGCTAGAGTCGCTGCCTTCCACCGGCCGTTTTCATATGTCGGGTCGACTATTTTGGCCCGCTCTTGGTATCGATAAGGAGAAGCAGCGAAAAACGGTACGGAGTATTGTTCACCTGCCTCACGACAAGAGCGATCCATATCGAAATCGCTTACACTCTTTCAGCGGGCTCATCCATTTTTGCTATACGCTATTTTATTGCCAGAAGAGGTAATCCGGTTGAGTTTCGGAGTGACAATGGCACAAATTTTAAGGGTACGGAAAGGGAATTGCAAGCCGTTTTCGACCTAATGGATAAAAACGAAATCATCAGAACCTCTATCAGACCTAAAATGACTTGGAAGTTCATTCCACCAGCGGCACCACACATGGGTGGTGTGTGGGAGAGATTAGTAGGCTCCGTAAAAGATGTTTTATATATCATATTGAGAGGAAGAACTACTAGTGACGAACTATTGCATGCTGCGTTAATGGAATCTGAAATGGTGGTTAACTCTCTGCCTCTAACGTTTTTTACCAACTTCAAACTCACTGTCATCGAGGCGATCGCTGATTGGCTGTTCTACTTTGCTATGTAAAATCGGGAGAAGTTCGGACAATTGACAGGCGAGTATTGGCATGGACTTTTTGGCAGTCGGGAGACAAAGACAAGTTTTTTAACGTAGCTAAAGTATTACTGAATATTTGATATTAATTGTTATTTAAATTATAATACAAAATAAAGGGCACGTTTAAAAAAGTCAACACCACTCTTCGAAATACAAAGGCTATACTTAAAAATTACATAGGTGTAAATATTTTCAATTCTCCCAATTTTTGAGTTGATGTTACTATTGCTCCAAAAATGGTTTTCGCGAAATTACGCAATGAAGCTCAGGTGAAAAATTAAGAAAATCGAAAATTTCATATATCATTTCAAGACCTGACGAAACCGTAATCACGTTTTTTGTACTAATAATGTTTAGCAAGAGATAAATAAAAAAGGAAAAATACCAAATAAATGATAAATACCTTTACGTAAATAATCGATGACACTTAGAGAATTGATAACAGTGGGACAATCCACGTCTTTTTATGGGTTCAACGCCAAACGCAACTAAACTGATTGGCCGATATCCCGCCGTTTCTAGTATTTCTTTCGAAACGTACCGTTCGTAGAGGAGTGTGAGTAAAGGATGTGAAATTTTGTAATTATGACTTTTTTCTTTTCCCTCTCTAAGCCCATTCATACTAGAGAAGAAAGATTTGACTTATTTGAAAATTTGCCTTCAAAAATTTCTATAAGACAGAGGAATGTCAAGAAAATAAAGGAAATTAAGCTAGAAAGCGGTTTTATTACTTCTTCTTCTTCTTTTTTGGCGCTGTAACCGCCTAAGCGATTTTGGCCGAGTTCAGCAAAGCACGCCAGTCGTTTCTCCTCTGTGCCAACTGACGCCAATTGGAAACGCCAAGTGAAGCCAAGTCCTTCTCCACCTGATCTTTCCATCGCAGTGGGGGTCTCCCTCTTCCTCTGCTACCACCAGCGGGTTCCGAGTTGAATACTTTCAGAGCTGGAGCGTCGGTGTCCATTCGAACGACATGACCAAGCCAGCGGAGCCGCTGTATTTTAATTCGCTGCACTATGTCCATATCGTTGTAAAGCTCATACAGCTCATCGTTCCATCGTCTGCGGTACTCGCCGTCGCCAACGCGTAAAGGACCGTAAATCTTCTTTTATTACTTCACATGTTTATAATTTCGCCATGCTCCAAACTCACCACGTTTTTTTTATCATCAGTCTCATGACTTCCACCTGCCACCATATAGTTGAAACACTGTGTCGTGCTGAAATAAGTAAGTACTATGTATAAGTATACAGAATATTCTTTATTACACGAACAAAATTGTACACAATATTTTCTTCACGATGACATTTGATTACGTGAAAAAGTGACGGGACTTAAAATATATTTAATACTTAAATTTACTTAAGTATTCCGTGCGCAATATCTTTAGTTAGATTTGTATTCTTAAATTGAGAGTTGTATTCATACATATGTACCCTTGTAGTCAGCTGATTAAGTCAAGTGACATTTTGACTAGTTTTGGCTCCTTTTCTTTTGTTTATTTAATGTATATATATATTTTTTTATATATAAAAGTCTACATAAAAGTCTGTAATAATTTTTTCTGGCTGACGGTGTTGTATATTTTCTTCCATATAAAATATGCTCGACAATTTCGCTTGAAAGGGAGGAAATGCCTAGCACCATCAACGAAAAAAATTGTTAAAAATCAACGCGATTTTCTAGCGCCTTGAAATTTGCATTCTACCTACTTAATTTTAATGAGCTACAAAACTGCATACCCAAATTTTTTCTAGAAATTTGAGTAAAGAGTTAAAAATTTGTTGGTGCAAATATTAAAGTTTGTTGAATTTTCATAATTTTTGCATGGTACAAGTATAGGAAGGTAGAACCGCAGAGACACTTAGATTTTTTGATGTTTGGTTCTACCTTACTATGTTTATGTCATGAATTTTTGTAGGAAATTTTCAAATGTGAGTTATGTGGCGCTGGTTAGGTAAAGTGCTAAACTTTTATAAAAAATGTAAACATTATATAAATAAAAGAAAAATTGCTAAAACTATTCAAAATGTCACTTGACTTAATCAGCTGACCACAAGTGTATGTATGTTTATTGTGGTGGTCCAAAAATGCATGTGAAAATGTAGTCAGAATTTAGTGCTCTCAACACCTAGGATTATTCTGTATCGAAAAAATATACCCCTTTTTTCGAAATAAAAAAGATATCTACAGAACGCTCAAAGTTTTCCATATATTTTAGATGAAAAAAAAAACAATTTGCCGACCGAAAAATCTTGATTTTCAAGAATTTTATACCATTTCTACGAAAATTTTTTTTTCCCATATAAAATTCACGGAAAACTAGGATATTTTTTTATTTCAAATTAAAATTAAAAAAAGGTATATTTTTTCCGCATAGAACAATCCTAAGGGGATTAGAGCATTAAAATTCCGACTTTACTTTTTTTTTTACCACCCTAATGTATATAGATAAATGTATATTCTTAACTAGGGCTTAGTCTTAAAATTAATTACACATATAGTGTTAGTAGAAATTTGAAGGAACACATTAAAGGCTATTTAGATTGGGCTCTCTTAATTTAGTTAAAGAACTTATATGTACCCAGCAAACATGGTCTCTAATGCCGAATTTCCACTAGGCATTAAAATGCCAAAAAATTTATGCTATTTAAAAAAATGCCATGTGAAAATGAACTTACTGTCAATTTGTTTAACGTAATGACACGATTACTTTTTAATGCCCATCTTTGTAATTTTTGCCATTTAATGCCTAGTTGAAATCCAGCATAACGTTAGAAAAACGTTTCTAATGTAGTTCTCGAATCGAAAATCAGGGCATGAATCACGTATGACGACAATCGTTTGGACGATATCGTGTCGAGATTGTCTTGCTTCATGAAAACCAAAACTTATTTGATCGTTTGTTCGTTATCGTCAAAACGATTCTAATTTTGCTTCACGTAACACGTAACTGCAACACAAATATATGAATCAGTGTTTTGACGAAATCGTTTTGTCAGCATCGTTTGAACGACTATCGTTGCAAAGTTACGTGATTCATGCCCAGGTTAGAGTACTATCTTAGAATTAGGTTAGAGAATGATACGAAAAACACTAGGCACTAGACATTGAAAACCAATTAGAATTCAACGTTAGAATACGATTCGATATCTAACCTTTTTCTCGATATCGAGAACTAAGTCCCCTTTTTGTAGAGAATGCTAAAGTTCTCAACAATTTCTCTAATCTAACCTTCTACTTTAGAGAAACACTTTCGAATTCGAATTGCATTCTAATCGCTCTCTAACCTAAATGTTTGTTGGGTAGTCGAATGGGTCATATACAAATAGTTGTATCATTCTGGCAACCGTACATTGTACTACGAATAGCAAATATCTGTAACGAAATATTAGATACATATGTAGTCATAATTTAGTATACATTTTATCAAACTCTCACCTGGCATAGCGTACAAGTTAAGATTTTTTCTTAATTATACAACGTTTTGTCTACCACTATGCCGTTCTCGATTAAAAAGCTTTCAACATCCGATGGGAAGAAATCATCTGATAAGTCATCTGTGACACGCACGAAATTTCCGATCAATGCCTGCGCTTTATAGACTAGTAAAGCTGGCAGCCCCTTGGAACGGAAGTCTCGACTCATTCCAGCAACAGAACTACATATCTTACCAAACTTTATGGATGAATACTCAGTTGCAAGCGCATCAAGGCAACGATTCAGAGTAGAACAAGCGCTCACATTCTTATCGTAAATATGTATAATAACGGTGGTGTGTTTGTTTTCTTTTTCAACGAAGTCTAAAAATTCTTCGTGCGTTGTTAAGTTGATAACTTTCCCAAATTGCTTTATATGACCGCATTGCCGGAGCATCTCAGCCATTCGTTGCTTTTGATATTGTTGTAAAAAGTCTTCGCTCATGAGTTCATCTAATTCAGCATCAATTTCTTCTTGGCGCTTCCGTTCTTCTTCTTCCTTGGCAGTTGCCGTGGCCATTGTAAGCTTTTTGGCCAGTTCTATACGCTGACGTTCAGACTCTTCGCGTTTTTCTGCTTGAAGTTGTTTAAAACGTTGCCAATCCTGCACCACACCTTTAGGACCAGTGTTCGTAGAGACTTGAGAACGATACCCCTCAGCGGGTGCTGGGGGACAAACATTCGGGTCCGTGTAACCAGCAGCTCCTTGTTTACTACCGCTAGAATCTCTTCCACAGGTCTCATCATCACCGTCACCATTGTCTTCTCCTTCGCTACTGCTACAATAATACTCTAATTTTTCTCCCATCAATTTATCCTCTAACGTTGCCATTTTTAAGTGAATTGTTATAATTGGTAGTGATTTATATTTGAATTTCAGTAAATTTAATTATGTGCTGTGTATGAGCTTCCTTCCTAATACACCGATTGACGTTTAATAAAACAGCTGATCAATAAGGCTAGCAGTAGGGCACTTCAGGGATGGAATTACAAAATTTCAAAATGTACCTAATGGAAGGCAAAAATAGTGCCAAAAAGGGTTGAAAGCGGCACAAGATTAAGATTGCTTTCCTTTAAGGCTTTTTAAGAACAACGTATGTATTTTTAGAAATAGTATTTTTAGTGTACTTCATTAAATTATTATAGTAAAATCCTAGTAAAATAACACAATATTCCAATTACGAAGGGCAAAAAACACTGAATTATAGCTGCTCGGACCTGTTTACACATACACATACCTATGTGCGAAATAGTAGCAGTGCGACATTTTGACCAGTTTGGCTATTCTTCTTTACATTGAATATTTTTTATTAATTTTATATAATGACCCTTATTTTAATTTCTAAGTGATTTTAATTTTCACTTTTCGCATTGTTCGTCATATACTGGCAAAATTTCTATATATTATGCACAATCAAAACTGAATGAATTGTGCCAAGAGCGCCCTTGTGAAGAAAGTTCCAAAAATAGCACTATTGTGCCTACTTTTCCATCACTGGGGCACTTTCCGAAGGCACAGGGTGCACAGAAGTTCTTATTCACTGTTTACACCAAATATTTGATACACCAGATTATTTGTTCAATTAAAAGAAAAGAAGCAATCGCGTCACATGAAATTTTTCAAGAAAAAGTTAAAAAAAGAAAAAAAGTATTTGGTGTAATTGAATAATAAGTTTATGAAAATCAAGGGTAATTGTGCACTTCATGATCACCACCGAAACTTGATGCAAAGTAATCAAAAGGGGTAACAAAAGACGCGTATTACTGCCAGTATGAAGAATCCGAGGCGGAAACTGATTTCTTTAAACCATTCTAAAGTTATTTGCAGAAAACCGTTTCATTCAGCTCAACTTTGTCAGTACTCAATTCACGTTAATAAATACATCATCTAGATGTTCACTATAGTTTACTTTAACTAAATTTGTAACAAAAAAATCGCGAAACTTATTGATTTATTTAAATATTAATGCGAAAACAATGTAAAAAATCGGCATCTCCTTTATTCTGCTAGTTGCAGCTAGGTGTAATAAAAACATGGAGGTGCTTGGCCTCGTCAATATATTAGTGATGCCAATAACAATAAATGTGAAAGATTTTAAGTTGTTTATAATAAAAAACAAGCAAAACTCTGCATAGGCGGCCTTTGGCCGCACTTAGGGATGATAACCCTTACTATGTAGAATTTTACTTACTGTGCAGAAAAGTTCTGCCAGTTTTTTTTTATTATAAACCACTTTAAATCTCTCACATTTATTGTTATTGGCATCATTAATTAAAACTTTCTCTAAAAGTAATATATTGACGACACCAAGCACCTCCATATTTTTATTACACCTAGATGAAAATTTCCGCCTTCGGATTCCTCATACTGGCAGTAATACGCATCTTTGGTTCCCATTTTTGATTATTTTGCAATCGGTGGGGACCCTTGATTTTCATAAACTTATTATTCAATTACACCAAATGGGCCTCCGCACACTGGACTGCTCAGTCCGCCTAGACCCGGTTTTGTTAAGACAAGAGGGGAATAGAGTTCGAGTTTACCTCGCTCATTTCAGTCCGCGAAAATCGCGGATTGACGGTGGACTGACACGCACACATAGACAACAGTTCAAGATGTCTTTCGGAGTTTCTGCTGGAAAGAGTTATGCATATCTTTGATTGTCTTATTTCCTTTGACTTCCGCCAGTAGGCAACAATTTGAGATTATTCCCAGCTAGCTCCTAAGTAGGTCTGCAGGGTATCCTTTAGATGTACCACAGGAAGGCTAGGGACCATGCAAACGCATTTGGGCTTCACGCTTTGCAAGACCGTCAGCCCTTTCGTTGCCTTCAAACCCTTCATGCATGACGCTATTGTAGCTTCGCAGGTGGTTCAAGAGTTTACAAGCCTTGATGTCGTTTTAAAACTCTAAGGCCTTTAACGCTGCCTGAGTGTCCGACATAATATTTATCCTGGCCTCATTTGCCTTCCACGATGATATTCGCGAACACAGGCTTCGATTGGGAAGACTTCCGCCTGAAATATGGTTGAGTACGAGCCCATTGGCAGACTTTTCTGGAATCTTGGTCCAAGTACGCCATAAATTATATCGCTATCTAAAGGTGAAAAGGTGCCAAATCCATATTTTTTCTAAGTTTAGTTTTTGATGCAGAATTATACCATGTCCCCACCAAAAAGTTAACCATCTCAAATCGAACTTAACCACCTCACTAACTATTGCTGTCCACACTGCGGTTTGAGGTTTATAAAACAGTACAAATGTTAAGAACAGTGTTCGGACCTCCAAAAATCGATTCAGGACTAAATTGCTGCAAAAATCGAAGCAAAAACAAATTTTCCGTACTAGATTGAATTTTTTATTTTTGTTT
>NW_023458559.1:25147326-25148633 GCF_013731165.1 Rhagoletis pomonella | reverse complement strand
ATCTAATACGACTACTACTGAAGAACTTCGCGCACAATACGTTGGGGTACATCACGAAAGGCAGCTAAACGAATTTATCAAATTAGACGCAAATCGATATTCATCCTGGCGCCGTCTTCTTACCATGACCGCAGCAGTTATCTATTGTGCCAGAATTTGGTTGAACCGAATAAAGCATTCGCCAGATAGAGAAGCTAGCTATCGTACACCTCGCACCGAAGACTTCCAGCTGGCTGAAATAATGCTGTGGAAACAGGCCCAGCTTGACGCCTTCAAAGATGAAATATTTTCGCTCAAAGACGGGAGGTACGTTGAACGGTCTAGTTCGATCTACAAACTATCTCCGTATCTAGATAGCAACAACGTAATTCGTCTCGGTTCACGCTTATGCACGAGCGAGAAGAACGATTTAGTTATTCTTCCTAAAGATCATTACATAACGTATCTGATCGTGTCCGATATTCACGCTAAATATCAACATAGAAATTCAGAAACGGTGGTAAACGACGTCCGACGAAATTACTGGGTGCCTCGGCTAAGAGTGCTTGTCAATAAGGTGAAACGCCGATGTCCATATTGCAAAATAAACAGCGCGCGGCCCAATCCGCCTAGGATGGGCAATCTACCGCCTGCTAGAGTCGCTGCCTTCCACCGGCCGTTTTCATATGTCGGGGTCGACTATTTTGGCCCGCTCTTGGTATCGATAAGGAGAAGCAGCGAAAAACGTTACGGAGTATTGTTCACCTGCCTCACGACAAGAGCGATCCATATCGAAATCGCTCACACTCTTTCAGCGGACTCATGCATTTTTGCTATACGCAATTTTATTGCCAGAAGAGGTAATCCGGTGGAGTTTTGGAGTGACAATGGCACAAATTTTAAGGGTGCGGAAAGGGAATTGCAAGCCGTTTTCGAACTAATGGATAAAAGCGAAATCATCAGAACCTTTACCAGTCCTAAAATGACATGGAAGTTCATTCCACCAGCGGCACCACACATGGGTGGTGTGTGGGAGAGACTAGTACGCTCCGTAAAAGATGTTTTATATTCCATATTGAGAGGCAGAACTACTAGTGATGAACTATTGCGTGCTGCGTTAATGGAATCTGAAATGGTGATTAACTCTCGGCCTCTAACATATGTACCGATATCCGATTATGAGGATGAAGCACTAACGCCGAATCATTTTCTTCTCGGCAAATCAGTCAGTTCCAAGCCCATGTCGGAGGTCACCGCTGCTGGACTGACTCTGCGAAGAGGCTGGCTGGCCTCGCAACAGTTGGCCAACTCGTTTTGGAGGCGATGGC
>NW_023458559.1:25144029-25147226 GCF_013731165.1 Rhagoletis pomonella | reverse complement strand
CTAGTTTAGCTGCCAGTTTTTGTAACATGGATATCTGCAATTCGATATTACAAATACATACATAATTATGTACATACAAATGTGTACGTGTGTACAGCGTGTAAAATAATAACTGTTGCGCGTAGTTTTTGTTAATTACGATTATTACCTTTATTTCGATTAATTAGTGATTAATTTTTTTTTTTAATATATATTATTTACGACGTAGGTTTTTAGCCAGTTATTCCAATCTACGCCCTCGAGATTTAACAAACTTACTTTAAATCTTTCGGAAACCTTCGCACTCGTCTATTATTTCGTCCCAATTTTTTTAATGCTTTTTGAAACTATCCAAGGACATATAGACCTAAATGATGTAATACAGAGGATCTTAATACGGGCAAGATTTTGAATAGTTCTTCCATATTATGTTGTTTTAAGAATTTGAAGCGATAACAACTTCTTGACTTGCCAAATGTTGTTCTAAAACAAGTAATATAAAAAAATTTTAAGGCAACCTTTTACCAGTGGTTAATAAAAAAAATCGACCCCGCATCTCGACGACTAAATTTTTTTTTTTAGTTATTTTTATTCATTTAAATATTATAGGTTATAAATATGAAACAAATCGGACCATAAATACGGATTTTCCAAATATCTCGACTCCTGCGCCCCTATTGAATTGGTGGACATACTCCTTTTCATGTAAAGGGTGAACAAACCAAAACTGCGACACTTAGAAATTACTACCAGAAACAAACTAGAAGGCTTTGAAATTATTTTTTTTTTTGTATTATATAACTTGGAAGTTTAGATGTTATTAAAATGCTAAAATATTAGTTATTATTTGCTCCATATGCAAGTGATCGGTATTTTCATCGCCCACGCGACATAATGTTCTGCACGACTACATCATCGACTTTACGCGATGCGCACAACTACTTTGTTTTGCACTCTTTAATATTTTTCACTGTTTCAACTGTTTTCTGCAAGATTTCTTTGACAATTGACCAATATTCCCCATTAGGACGTGGCTCTGGGCTATTGGGTGGATTGCAGTCGTGAGGTACAAAATTGATGTTATTTGCATTATACCACGGCAATGTGTCCTTGGCATAGTGGCAGGTTGCCATGTCCGCCTAGAACAGTGGCCTACTCCTTATCTGTTGATAAACGACAGAAGACGCCTTTTGAGGCACTCATCCCGATAAACTTGATCATTCATTGTCCCGGATGGGAAAAAGGGCTGCTCTTACGGCCACAGGATCAAATAGCTTGCCAAACCATGTGGTTTTTTGGAAATTTGGACTTCATTTTCAGCTTACAACTGTCAGGGGCATCTTGACGACTTGCACCAGTATAAAAATCTTGACCTGCAATATATTTTGAATTTTTATAGCAGTAGGTTTCGTAGTCCATAACAATGCAGTTGTATTTTTTAATTTAGAATTCATACAACTTCCGAATGCGGGATTTCGCTGTAACATTCTACTTTGCGCCTCGGTCTGGCGCTGTTTGAGCTGTAGAACATCTCAATGAAGCTTTCCGCTTTACCCTTTGTTCGAAGAACTGCAATCTGCGTACGGGTTTTGCAACATAACGCGACAAAATCTTCGGATTTCGCGAAAACGCACTGAGGACCTTCCGAGCACTGCTTTTATCACTTTGACCATGCTAACCCCCGCTCCCTAGTTTTCTCGTAACTGCCAGGCCTTATTTGTACCGATTAAAATCCTGCAAACTGTCGAATAGTGCAATCTTTAATTTTTGAGCAATTTTACGTGTACTTAAGGCCGGATCATTTATAAACTCGTGCAAAATGGTTTGTCTCGTTTCTAACTCGGTTGCCATTTTTAACTCAACTAGGAATCAAATTCAAATGAAATTTCTTCTACGTCCAACTAAGGCCATGTGGTCAGCTTATGGTATTTGAATTTCAAAATATCGAATTCGTTTTGGGTAAGTTATAAGCTTCCCAAAGTGTCGCAGTTTTGGTGTGTTCACCCTTTAAGAAATATACATTTTAAATATGAACCAAATCGGGCCATAAATAGGTGTTTTTCAAATATCTTAACTACTGCGCCACCTAGCGGATTAATTCATCTCTCATGTTGCATTGTCATTCGGTTTCTGAGCCATGTTTGAACCTACAATGCCTAAAAGTTTTCAATTAGTGGACGATGTAACCGTAAAAATTAAATTAGATGGCTATGTATTCCTGAAGGAATAATCTACGTTGTAGAGGTGCGACTGTTATTATTTTAAACGCGATAAATACAGATATATCTAAGTATGCATGTATGTACATTAAGGTGGTCCACATTATTTTCCAGCCATCCCCGCAGAACTAAATAATATCTAAAATAAGGAAACCTTTTTTTATTCGGTTAATATTTAACCTTACCGGGGGAATAAATTTTTTATAATGGTTATAAAATCGGTAAAAATAAATATTTTTGATCAAAACAAATTATTTCCCTTCAGAAATCTTTAAACGATAAACTTATAATCACTGCCAAAAATTTTAAGCTTTTGCTTGGAATTGCCTCTTTTCCTTATTCAGGGGTTCCAAGCTTAATTATAATGATCATGCATATTTTGCTTATTTTAATGTATAAAGCTAAGTACGGAAATGGAAAAAATGCCATTATCTCGTATGTGTGTGTGTGTGTAAATAGTGTGTCCGTGGAATTTTGACATCTGATATTTCGCTGACAACTGTCTCACTCTTTCCTCACTAAATAATAGGTTTGTATAGTAACATCTCCAGTAAAACATTGCAGCGAGAGCGTAAAATCAAAAGAGAGTGTAAAATTTAGAAGAAGAGAAAACTAGCAGAAAAAGTTATTGAACACAAAACTAGTAAAAACTTGCAAGTGAATAGTTGTTGCACCGTTTTTATATTCTGCTGTAAACATTTTACTATTTATGAATCAGTTTTAAACTCTTTGCCTTACACACAAGCACCTACACAGTCCAGTACATCATTAATATTTTGATGTCCACTCATTTTACTTTTGTTTGTGTGTTTGGCGGCTTTTGACATTTATTCTTCTTCTTCTTCTGCTAGCTAATTTCTGCTAGTAAAAATTTCACTAGCAAGAATTTGCAGCTCTCCCGTGTTGTTACGCTCTCGATTCAGTGCTCTCTTGCAAATTTTTTGGGTTATCATCAGGGTTGCCACTTTGGTAAATTGTTACCAAAATTGGTACAAAAAA
>NW_023458559.1:25101108-25143929 GCF_013731165.1 Rhagoletis pomonella | reverse complement strand
TTTTTCAAGTGGATGGTAAATATTTATTTTCGTCAGTGGCAACCCTGGTTATCATACACTTTTCCCGTAAAAATTTGCAGGTTCCAGTACAAATTAGTACCGACTATTGACATGGGTTGTCTTGTGCTCTTTGTTTACAAAAAAATCTTTAGAAAACCGTACTAGAAAGCTTAACGAAGTTATTAAGAACTCTGTTTAAACGAATTCGGCTTAATAAATTTTTCTTAACCATTTTTTAGGCTTTTTTATATGGAGTTTTGACAGCTCTTGAGATCTGCGTACAACGCTTCAACCTTCAAAACGATTACATTTGGATTCTCGACTTGTATTTCCTAATAACCGATGTTATTCGTCGAACTAATCGAATGTTTACAAACAATAACATAAAAAGAGATTTGATTTTAATTAACTGTTATCTTGAATTGCATTTCAACAGCGATATAAAATGTGCAAACCAGGGGTGTCTCTCTACGGAAAGACATTTGCCTTGTTTCCGTGGGCAATGATCGGGATCCGGATAAAAAATTTGCACGCAAATGCAACAACGATATGATCCTGATAGAGATCTGGTTCAATTTATTATCAGCTCTTTTTGGTTTGCGTCACTGATAATATGGCAGTACGGTTTGGTAGCACTGACAAATGAATGCATACACAAATATTTGTATTCTGCCATTGCTTCTTTTAACTTGCTTCAAATAAATTTCCTTTACGCTAAATATTTGTTTAAGTGAATATTATTTCGTTTAAATGTACCTTTCCCCATTTAGTGAGTTCATTTTTATAACTTCGTCTTCCTCGTACTAGGAGTATAAAAGTAGTGCTGCCAACTCCAATAAGAATGGTCCATACCGTTTCCGTGAGAAATGATCGTGATACTGAGCTGGATAACCCAAATAAACACAACCATTGTTGTTATTGAAGACATTAAAAATAATTTACCTTAAATGGAAAATTAGGAATATTAAAAAAAATACCCTTACCAAATAAGAAAATGGATGTATAGAATTGACAACAACAACCACGCTGTCGAGTTTAAATAGCGGTAAATCAGCTGCACTTGATAGTAGTTGGTGAACAAGGAATATGAATTAGCAACAAGAGTTTACGGGGTGTACATAGCTCAGTGGTTAACGCTTCTGATTTTGAACATCGATTACGCAGGTTCGATCCCTGCTGAAGTCTAGAAAAAAGAAGTCTGATGCGGAGATGTGGTGATCTCCGAAATAGCTGCTATAACTTCTACCGCTTAGACTTTGTTGATTTTCAATTTTTCCTAATAAACCATTGTGGTACAAAGCTCAATAAAAATATTAAAAATAAAATGTTAATAAGCCACAGTACTATCGATAGTATACCAGCTCTAACTAACACCACTGGAAACATCTAATTTTAAATTCTGTCCAGTCACGTCAGTGGACGTCGAAAGGTAATTTTTCGTATATTCAACGATGAGAATATCAAGCAACACTTGATTGTCCCTTCTAGTTTTTCAATCCCTGAAATTAACTGAATAAAAAGCCAACAATTAAATTGTACTTAAGTTTTTAGTTGTTTTTCGAGCGTGCTGTTTTAAGCGCTTAAAATTTGGTTTTCCTTGCTTATTTTTTCTGTCCTGCTTATGATGCATATTTAACTTTAAAATTTTACTAACGACTTTTTCATATTCAGCTAATTAAGTGTACCATTAACCGAACCGAACTTTTCCACAAATGTTAAATCCGAATCGAAAATCCACTTTTTATAGAGGTCGTTCAGACCAATTTTTAAGAGACACTTTCTCCGCTTTTTTCTTTTGCTAAATATGATAATGCCATTTTTGTTTACTGACAATTTAAAACTTGTTTTTAAATTTTAGCCAGTCGATTTTAACGGTCTTTACATTTGTAAGATTACAAAAAATATTAAAAGCAAAAACAATAAAACGGCTGCAAAGGAAACATCTCATCAACAGAAAAGTGCATATCGTCGTTTAAAGTACAAAACCGCTTATCAAGATAATGCAAAACCGCGTATATGAGGTTGCATAAATTATTTTGTAGAGAGTAAAAACACTCATATTTCAAAATGGTTCTATATTTTATAAAGCAATCGTATTTCTGGCTAGTATTTTTCAGGACGAATGGATGAGGCTTGAGCCTAGAGCTTCGGTGAGCAAATCCAATTTTCGGCAAAAATGTCAGTTACGCGTAGGGATGAAAATTTTGAGCAGTAACATCGATACATCGATGTTTCGATGCATCGGAGAAAAGAACACCGAGGCTAAAATACATCGCCAGAGAAACATCGATATTTCGATGGTTACCGATGTTTTGCAATTGGTTAATTTCTAGTTAAATTTAAAGCAATATTCAATACTTTAATAATTATGAATGTATTTCCTGTATTTTATTATCCTTTCAATTATTAGAATCAAAATGCATACCATCGTAAGGTCGTTCGTTCGTTCGGTCCTAGGCCTGATCTTGTTGAAATTCTAAAGGGTGTTTGGTTCTGTTTTAACGGCTAGGTTATTAGCCTTCAGAATGAATCCAACAATTTAATTGAGCTGGGGCCGTTTTTTATGAAAAATGTTGTAGAAAAGCAACAATAGTTTACAAAGGTAAGAAGTTATAGCTGCTATTTGGGAGAATTTTTTTCGGTATGCAGTTTTGCAGCCCATTAAATTCTAGTAAAAAAATGCAAGTTCGGAGTTAGTCAAAAATCGCGTTGATTGTTGAGATTTTTTTTTGTTGAAGGTGTTTTGCATTTTTTCCATATAAAGTATTTTCGAAAAAAAAATTTTGTATGGAAGAGACTGCGTGAAAAACAATTGCCAATATATATATATATATATATATATATATTATAATAAAATTGATTGGGCTACAAATCTGCATACTCAAAAAAATTCTAAAAAATCTGATTAAAAAGTTGAAAATTTTCATGAAAATTTGCTGAATTTTCACGAGTTTTGCACAAAGTTTAGGAATTACATTTTTATGTTTTTTGTTGTAGAATGAACCATATTTTTATACGAAATTAGCGGAAAATATTAGAATGAAAATTGTTGCATTTATTGTGAAAAATTTGCTGTGCCAATACTTTGTTCCGCCAGTGTACATATTTTACAAACGTTTTTTATACAATACGTTAATTCTTTTGTTTAAAGGCCTGAATTTCTTTTGTTTAATCTTGAAGATTGGTGTGAATGGTTAACCAATACTGTAAATAATATAATGTGTAGTTTTAATTTTTCTGCTAACTTGAGTAGCTAAAAACCCCGCAAACTCGAGAAATCGCGTTTTAATGATGAACAAATTTTGGTAGTTTGCAAACTGATTTGGTAGGCGTTTTGGTACCTAAAAATATTTTCAAGTGGCAACACAGCAGTAGACAGTGCCAATATTGTCGAGTCGTACAATTCAGTCTAATTTATGACTTGCGCAATGAGGCTGATTATTCGCTTTATGCGATTTTCATTTTTTTTTATTAAATCGAACATTATTCGAAAATAAAACTAAATCTATGCTTTTCAAATTTCTTTTAGTGAAGATATATACATATATGTTGGCCTTTTTTTAACAAAATACAGATTCAAATGAAGTTTCGTATTCAAGGCGAAATTAAATAAAGATTGTTCCAAGCCTTCTGAGCAGTTTCGGCAATTACAGCGTAAAAATAAATTACTCTCTCACAAGTGTCAAAAATGTGTCAACACCAAGGTACATTGAACAGGTAGTATCAGTAGAGCAGCTGATTTGATTTATTTTCAAATTATTTGGTCTCGAAAATGTCAAATAGTTTTAATTTTTTCTCACAAAAATTCTGAATTGTTAAAATCCATTTGCATGTGAAACCTTTTTCCATACAAAACAAGCGATTGAATAGCAGCTTTTGGAACGTTCGCCCAACTCAGCAGCACAACCGCTGATTACTGGGCCTTGCAAAGGATGGATCAATGCTTCGAGAAGCAAACAAATTTACTAGGAAAGAAAGTTGCATCAATTTTTATTTTTTCCAATTTCAATTTTTTACTTTTTATAATTTTTTGTATTTCACATGGCACGCTTTGATTTAGAAGAAAAAATTCAGAACAGTTTTTGACACTTTCGATACCAGAAGCAACAACAAAATACACGCAAATGTTGTTTTTGCTCTACTGATACTACCTGTTTAATGTACCTTGGTCAACACGTGCCAAAAGCTCCCAGAGCGTGGGGAACGCAAAAACCCCATCTCGTGCCCGGAATCAACAAATCAGCTCTAAACAATGATTTCATGTGTATTTATCTTATGTGGTTAATAAAATTAGCAAATACCTACATTTCTGAAACTTTTGTGGTATTTTCCATTTTTGTATTTTACAAAATTTGCTTTCGGATGTAAATTAGCAGCTGTTATTTCAAATTGACTTCTTGCACATTTCTGCCCGGAAAAAAAGGCCGGGCTGTTTCGGGCACGAAGAAGAAGACATTTACAATCCAAAAGTGGAAGGTATTCGCTCTCTATTATCCATTTTTCTAGCGTGAGGAACGCTTTCTGGGCTATTTTGGGCACACGCGAGATCCCGCGGGCTCGTTTGATTGTCAAAATTTTTTATTTCGCTAGTGAGTGAGTGAAAACGTGAGAGTGTTCGTATTTTCGGTCGAACTTTTTCATTCGGGGAAGAATAGCTGAAATCTGACAATGGACCACTAAAGCAAAAACAAAAATTGTATTTGTAGAATCGATACCACCTTTTATGTATACGCCTTGGGCGTGTTCATATACATAGTATACTCGTTTTCTTTTTGTACATGTAAATAAATGCACATATGTACATATACAAGTTCTATATTCAATACCTTCTGCCCCTTAACTTATTATAAAGAATGTTCCATAATTTATACAAGATTTAAATTACCCTCATATCACTATCGGATTTAAAAATTATAAATAATATCGGAGTTCGCGGTTAAGTCGCATATGTACTCCAATATCAGAACAGTGTTTATGAAAGTTACAGATAATGGGTACTGAAAATAAGCCAATGACGTATGAATGTTTTTTAAGTATACTTTACATATGTATGTACATACAGAAGTATGCACTGACCTAAAAGTAAATTTATTATAAAAGTTTATTTAAATATTTACATAAATAGCATATCAAATAAAATATGTTGATGATTTTCGATTAATCGAATAATACTGAAATAAAATATGATATAATTTCTCATATTTTTAACATTTAAAAAATATTTGGGTTTACAAACCATTTTCAATTTTATAATTTTACTAAGTAGATATCGAATAGGAACAGTTATATGTACAATCAATTAACCGGCTTCTGATGTGCAGAAAACCCTTGATTAAAGCGACAGATCAAATATTAGTTGCGTTCCCTAACTCGCAAGAAGTTGCAAGAATTTACAGGATTTTACCAGAAAGCGTTCCCGTACTCGGTTCTATGGTTTCTTTTGCTTTGTTTTACAGGTTTTAACCCAGAAAAGTTGGGGAACGCAACTAATATCAATCTCTTCCGAAAATTCGAAATCTTTAAGTTCAATAATTCGGTTCCTTTTACTCTTAAACAATGATTTTAAGTAAACTTCGGAATTCATACAAATTGGACAGGCAATTTTTTTCGC
Organism: Rhagoletis pomonella; assembly: GCF_013731165.1. Taxonomy (NCBI): domain Eukaryota; kingdom Metazoa; phylum Arthropoda; class Insecta; order Diptera; family Tephritidae; genus Rhagoletis; species Rhagoletis pomonella. The sequence goes on along the minus strand of NW_023458559.1, from coordinate 25,138,318 downwards.
TTTTGAAATTCTTAAATGATTTTAGTTTGCCGTAATTTCACCACAAAAAAGTGAATAGCACGAGAAATTTGATTAGCTGATTCTCCTTGATTTTGAATAATTTCATAATATTGCCTTTCTACTATGAATAACTCGAAAATCCAAAAACTGATTGTTGCAGCAGTTCGCGAATTTTTTTTTGCGAAAATCGAGGATGTACTACATATACACATACATATGTAATATTCCTATGCTTTCCTCACATGTAGGCTTACATGGAAGGGTACACATCGCTACCTTAATATAAGAAATCCTTACTCAGTCTCTTACAAAACACGGCTTTGAACAAAAGTCGCTGAAAACAACTTATATGTATGTATATCACTGAATTAGCTTCAGTCGTTAATAAAAAACTGGTTTCCAGAAATTTGAAACTGAGAACTTCAGTTTTTAAAAAGTTATAACTCACTATGTAAAGAAACAAAAATGCATGGTATGATCCTTCTATACACATATCGTTACCTTAATTCACAAAGGCCCAATAGGACTGCGTTTTTCACGGATTTTGGTAGGAGGTATTAAAGTGCACCTTTAGTAAAAATTTTAAAGTGCTAGTACCAAAAACAACGGAGTTACATGCGACTTTTTAAAAAGCTCTACCTATTTTTGGTACTCTTTTTGAAATTTTTTTTGCTTCTCCAGTAAAATAAAAAATTTGTTGGTTAGGGCCTTTATGAATCAAGGGTACGAAATGTATGTAATACATTATGGGGGCTATCACTGAATCCATCGTGATTCGATATTTTTTGAATTGCTACGAGCGTACATAGTATGTATTCAAAGTATAAGCTACGTTCGTAGCAATTCGAATTCAGTAATCGCATAAATTTCACGAAAAATCGGGCTACGATGGATTTAGTGATATTAAGGTAACGAAACGTATGTATCTAAGGACATCTGTACGTATTAAAACTTGCATTTTTTTTTGTTAGAAATATTTACAGCAGACTTCTATCTAACCATTATTGGCAATAGATATCTTTATATACTTAAGTCATACATATTGACAGCGTACCCACTTGTATACATGCATATCGCCGTTTAAGGTACAAAACCGCGTATCGTCGTTCTGCAAAATCGCGTAACTGACATTTTTTTTGCCAAAAATTGGAATTGCTCACACAAACTCTTGGCTCAAGCCTCATCCATTCGTCCTGAAGTATACTAGCCAGAAATGCGATTGCTTTATAAAAAAGAGAACCATTTTGAAATATAAGCGTTTTTACTCTCTAGAAAATAATTTATGCAACCTCACATACGCGGTTTTGCATTTTGTTGATACGCGGTTTTGTACTTTAAACGGCGATATGTACTAGATCTTATATAGATAAGTTTTGTTTGAAACATTGTTTTAGAATCCGTTTAATATTTACTGTAAACTAAAAAAATATTGCTATCACTAAATATGTTTATATTTAATTACATATATTACAGTTCATTCTTTTCATGCAACCGTATATACATAAATGCATGTGTATGTATGTGCATATATCCAACTTGGCTAATGCCGATTTCGTTTCTACCGAAAAATGCAACCTTCTCTTTGCCTTCTACGCACAAGCACTAAGAAGAGGGCGATGAGAAGGCAACATTTTTTGTAGAAACGAAATCGACATAACATTATAACTACGAAAGTCTCTAACCATAATTTTTCAGTATTCAGTTAGTTTACTCTAAGATACACAAGCGCAAGTTTAAAACGATATTTAAAAAAAAATACGTTTCCTTGCTTTCTTTAGTCGTATTAATCCATTTTCAGGCATACACATATGCACATGTACATAAATATTTTGGAATAATGTTTTGTCCTGACACGTTATTTCTTATGCATATTGGAAGGCCCTCTGGTTTTCTATTTTCATACACGCGGCGCCTTAAATGTAATTGTTGAAACACCCTCCTCTTCTGGTTGGCCTTCATCCCTGCTTTTGTTATGTATTGCCATCTTTTTGAATTGTCCCGCTGTAGACGCACTAACAACGTTTTCCGATTTCAGCGTCGTCATCAATGGCGGACTGTTATTGATTGCTCCTGTGGTGTAAACTAAATTATTGTTGCCACTTAGATCAGCGAATGTTGGCGCTATGTTGTTGCAGACTTTCATATATTCTGTAGTATCCATCAGCATGCTGTCAATACCGCCCACAGCGGCCATATTTCCGCTGGCGCTTACAGTTTCACCCATCATTTTCTCACCAACCATACTAGAGGGATAAGGTTGTTTGCATTCTGGTGAGTTCGTGCAGTCCTCTAAGCGACTAAATGGATAAGCTGGTATTGAAATATACTGGCTGTCTTGTTCTGTACCAACGTTGCCGCAACATTCTGCAATAGAATTACGCACTGATGATGGCGCTGTAGCAACTGGTAACATACGACCACTACCGCTGACTGCGGAAATATTAGCGGCGAGGACGCAACTGCTATCGCCGACACTGCTGCCACTACCGTTATTGACTATGTTACCACTGCCCACCTGTTTTTCTCTATTTCGCCGCAATGAAGAGCGCAACGGATATTGTCGTGGCACGTTTACGCCAATCAAACGTCGGGAGGATGAACGCCGTGCGGTTGTGGCTGGATACTGAATGGACTCGGCACTATTACTCAAACGGATGTTGCCAACTACAAGTGCCGCATATGTAGTTTAATCGAAAATTGTACCGTTTGTGGAATTGGTCAGTTATTTGGCGTGGGACGGTGGGTCGATTTACAGTCGTTGGACATTTTTAATAGGTTTTAAGTGGAATAGTCATGGCACAGGAAGATCGCAAAATAGATAGAAATGGTAAGATAGCAGGTATTAGGACAAAAGTTATTAATTAAAAAAATATATATGGTAAACTTTTTGAAAACTATTAGCATACAGATTTTTCAGAAACAATAGATAACGTCACTTTTATTGGATTTTGTGAAATGCCAATATGTATACATATGTATGAATGTAGTAAAAGGCCAATTAACGAATATACTAGTGTGTAAATGTGGATATGGTATTTGCAGTTGGAGGTATGTCAGTTGGGAATTGTTGACTTGTGAATATATTACTGTTGGTCGATTTAATTTTATGATTAATGTAAGACGAAGGACGTTAAAATGGTTAATACACGAAAGCACATTTTATTAGCCCCATATAAAAACAAATGTGGCTTGTTAAATACACAAAGGAAGATAAACAAATCATTAAAACATGAAATTTATAAAACATTGGGTCAAAAACAAGGTTAAAGCAGTCAAAACACAACATATTTATCTTTCTAACAAACTTTAAACTTTTTATCGGTAAAAAAAATAACCAAGAAATATAACTAACAGAGAAACACAAAACACATACGATCTAACAAAAACTTTGTTTATTTTATATTTTAAGCATAAACAGAAAAATACAAAATTTGTTTGCTTACTTATACAAAGTGAAAATTGTTTATCTTAACTCATAAAATCAAATAGTGATAAAATGCCAAACCAATGAATATTTTTGCCTCCATGTAAAAATCTTAAATCTTATTTTTTACAAAGCAATCCCTAAATTCACAAAGTACATAAGTAAAGATTTTTTTTTTCAAACCGAGCGATTGTGCGAAGGCCGTTAAATTATCAAATGAGTTGTAAACATGCAAGTGTAAATACAAAATACATATTTACTAGGTTCATATCCCTGCGAGAAAAATACAACAAATTTTCATCAAAATTCCATATACAAAAATTTCGATCAAACTTTGTACCACAGTATACAGTAATCCAGATAGGCAAAAAAATATTCAGAATGACGAAATGAATTGGTTCAGTCGTGTCTGTTTGTAAACACGTTAAATCGAACAAAATTTAGATATTTTAACGAAAGTCTGTGCCGAAGTTGCCTTTGGTATAATCTGAAATCTGTGTTCATCGGGCGAATATGGGGCAAGGACCAGATGCACGTTCGCTCCTTTATTATTAAATTGATGAGGCGTGGTGGCTCGAGGACGTCTGCTTACTTGGATACTCGCAGGATAAGTAAAATCCCTTCCTTTTCCTGCTATGTAGTTTGCCTCAGCTTTTTCCCGCAAGGGAAATTTTAACATAGCTAGTGGATTGTACAAGTATAAGCTAACTGTTGTGTCTTATACACAAAGTGAAATATTTAGGGCGGGTCGTAAATTTAATTGTCCTAAACAATCTGTCTATAACCACGACCACCTCCCATGTAGTAATCAACAATATTTTTGTTTTATTATTTTTTTTACGAATTTCGCTGTTAAAATTTACATTTCAAATATTACAACAAACATTTGGGGGTACTTTTGCACCAGTCCTTGGCTATGGGTTAATGACAAAATAATCCTATAAATGCACAATATTTCATGTATTAATTTTCAAATAAGCATATTGTCAATGGCTGGTTTACTGTATACCGTGCTTTGTACGAAAGAAAATGAGTGACACCGTCAGAAAAAAATAATAATTTAATAAATTTCAAACTTGCACTTTATTTTACTAAAATTTAATAGGCTACAAATCTACATACCAAATTTTTTTCTAGAAATTCTATTTAAATATTCTCAATTATTATGAAGCTTTATTGAATTTGTCTTATTTTTTCACAAAGTGGTAAATTTTTTTTATAGTTTTTCCTATATTTTTATAAAACATAATTTATTTTTGAGCTATAGGCCGTATGTTAAATAAAACATTAAACGTTTTTCTGATTTATTTACTTTTATTTTTATTTTGGTCGATATTTCGCCTTCAGTTTGAAGGCATCTTCAGGACTAAAAAAGGAAAACAATATTTGTACATCATCACAAAATAAAACTTACAAAAATATACCTATGCACAAGTGCATTATAAAAAATTACTGAACCAATAAAAACAAAAATACTGAAAACTGATCAATTTGAAGTACTGCTATTTGGTTACTCGCAGGTGTATATTTACATGAAATCTATTTATGTATCTTTATAATTTTGTACTCTTAAAGCGTTTCAGCTAAAAGTTGACTATCATGTGAAGATCGCCCTCTTTGAAAAAGTGGACCTCTAAATATCATATACATATCTGCGGACTTTTGTCAAAACAATTTCTCTCTAGTGAGGTCATTCTCTCTTCAAAGCGGTTATTCATTGAGTTGTCGTATGACATTTTTATGTTAATATCATTATCATTAATAAATAGGACATCTTGAACTAATGCTATCTTAATGAAAGTTAAATAGAAAAGTCAAATTGTTAAATGGAAGTCCCTTATAGTCATGGTGAAATTATAAACAGGTTAAGTAATAAAACAGCTTTCTCGCTTTATTTTCTAAATTTTCGTGACAACCGGCTATCTTATAAAAGTTTTTAATAAGACATTTTCAAATAACATAGTGTAAATTTTTTTCTCGCTCTTATTACTACACCTGGTATAATTTCACCATGCCTTATAATTTACTCTAAATTCCAACCTACAGAAAGCGCACAGGTTGTTTTGTCAAATGTTCACAGATATTTATCAATTCATCGTTACTGATTTTTTTTACATCCGATTTTTTTTAATACAACTTTTCATATTTTGTTTATTTAAACTTTATTTAAATACTATTTTTTTATTATATAATGTACGGCATGGCATCTTCCCTGATTAGCGTCAGCAATAGTGTTGCTATAAAAAGATTTTCTAGAGAATGTGAAACCCCAAGCTTATAATCACCGCCTATAAACAAAATCGGGCAAACCGGGAAAATTACTTTATAAGAAGCGAGTTAAAGGAGATAAAAAATGGCAGTTTCGCGGGCTTACCGTAAACTGAGCTTGACGACAACACCTGGTGGATTCACTGATCTAAATTGTTTTCTATTACAATTTTTGTTACCAGTTAAAAAATGTGTGGTCCTCGAATCCAAGATGTTGAGATGCGTATAAACGTTCTGTAGAACCCAGGTTCAATCTAAATTCACGGTCTATGCAAGATATAATTGAAAAACTTTTCTAACAGCATGAAATAGCTTTTCTTGAAAACCATTTCGCCTTGGCAGGCAGCGAAAACTTAAAAGTCCCACCATTTCTGAGACAACATTAAGACGAATTCGAGGAGAAGCTTCACCAAACACTTGGCAAAAATGTGAGGGGCAAATTTTAATTGATGTCGCAATTTTCTTCTCACAATGGATAATTTTTCTATAATTGCGCTTTAGTTTTTAAATTAAGTTGTCATGTTTCCAAATTATCAAGTTACACAGTAACAAATCAATATATCCGCACAAGCACAAATTAAACAATAAAATATATAGCCTTGTTAATATTCTAAACAGTAAACCAACCAATAGTGTCGTTAATCACAACATTAATTGCATTACTCAGAAATAAAAGATAAATAAATAAAAAGTTTTATAAAAAAGCGCCAAAGCAATCTTAATATTTAGGTAACTTATAATAAAACACATACATATGAAATTGCATTAAAATAAGAAGTCTAGAACATTAAAGATGATTGTAACAAAATGACTGCCGTTTTCAGTACGTGTGTTCCTGCCAATGCCACTGCCGTTTCCACCGTCCTCCGTCGTTGATATTAGGTTGATCCCTCCCGTTGCGTTGAGTGACTGATATTGCGTCGATGTAGAGGAAAAACGTTGCCGCCGACGCATTTGCTGTTGACGACGTTGAATACGCGGTGTACTCTGCCGAAAACGGGATGTAGGGATAAAATCTACTTCTTCAGCCCCTGCAAGTGGCCAGTCACGGCCAGTTTCACCAGTTGCCACTGCCGTAGAAACAGTCGCGACAGAGGTATCCAACGCAGTCAAAAAACCAGTCGAGTCAGAATATGTTTCAGAAGATACCGGGCGAATAGTTACCGCAGATACTGCACTTTCATCAAGTGCAGGCTCTTGGTGATCATTCGATAGCGAGTATGTTAGATAGTTATGATCGATATCACTGCTGGCTTCGACACCATCATCGTCAACTTTATAGAGATCGATGGATGAGTTACAACGCCTTGCAGTAAATACTTGCTTTCGCGGACTGTGGTATAATCGTGATGAGGGCATTGGCGGCTCGGTTACAATTTCCACATCCAAGTCTACATAGCAATAACGCACGGAATCGGTCGAATGGTAGTGACTGGGCAGATTTGAACATCGTTTTTGGTCCAGATATTGGCGCTGATGGTTCTGTGATTGTGAGTTTGGATGCAAATATGGAGGCGAGTTTATGGTTTTTATATGTGGGCGAACGCGATGAATGCGGTGTAGATCATAGCGTGTCGACACTGGTTTTGTCGCTGAATGTTTATAATGTGAATATTTAGTGTTAGACAAATTGCTTAAATGTTGGCGACTACTTGCTAACAATGTAAAATTAGTGTTCTTGTTTTCTGTGTTACTGTTGTTATTCATAACATTCTCTAGATAATTATTTCCACTATTACTGTTATCAATAGAAGGCTTGGTAGTATTAGAATTTGAGTTTATTTGTAGAGTAGAAGTAGTAGAAGTAGTTATAAAAGAAGTTGTAGTGAAAGCATAGGCTTTAGTTATATCATTAGAATCATATATATAATTATTATTAGTAGAATTACATGAGGCGACATAGCTACCGATATTGGTTGTTGCATTCGCATCCAAATACAACCGGCGACCACAGCCATTGTGTGCTGCCGCGATCGTTGCTGTTGGCTCTAATAATCGTCGATCTACTGCCTGTGATCTAGGATAAATATTTGTAGACTCAACTTGCAGATGGTGCTGTTGTTGCTGCAATTTGTAATCATACGTATGGCAGGTATCATCTGTGTCCATATGTTCAGCTTGCGTTTGCTGCCGAGTATCATTCCTCTGTTGTTGTTGCGCTCTTTTCTTATAATACAAATAAAGCGGATTGCCATTACGTCCGCAACCGCTGCCCACTAACAAACTATTCTCGTCATCAGCTCCATCGGCGAAGCCGTCACGATATGCGCGCATATCACGGGTGCTACCGCCACCTAGATAGCCATGTGATTGTAAGTGTTGTTGTTGCTGCTGCTGCATCTGTACCGCAGCCAGACAACAATTGCTGCATGTGTTGGGCAAATTCAGTGCTAACTCACTATCCCTAGGACCCAAAAACCATTCGGAGCGAGTGCGCATGCGTGCGGTTTGGCGTTCATGGACCTTTCGTTTGTGATTTATTTTATTTTAATTGCAGCGAATGTAACAAGTTTTATATTTTAAAGTGCAATTGGCATATATTTTAAACATGTAAAAATTGGTTCGATATCGAAGTGTGGTATTGGTTTCGTGAAGTATATTTATTTTAATTTTTTGTTGCATTTGGTGAAAATTGTTGGTGTTTGAGAAGATTGTTGGTTGGTGGGCGATATACATAGAGTAGACACAATTAAAATTGTTTTATTTATATTCGGGAAGGGAATCAATGATGTGAGACAGTTTTCCATTTGCAAGCCGCAGATTTTCCAAATAGCAGAGTTGTCGCAGATGTTGTTGTACAAATAAAGGATTTTCGGGAGAAAAAAAGTGGAATTGGCAGAAAAATTACGAGCTTAGTTTTTTATACTGGTATTGTTTTTTCTATTGTCTTATGATTAATTTATTGTTTTTTATTTGCAGCAAAAAAAGCGATTTTACACATAGCAACAAATTCTTGTATGTATGAAATTTTATGTGAAACAAAAGTTGTATGTAATGTGTATAACGGACAAAATTAAAAAAGTACATAGCGCAATTTGACCTAATCCTTGTTTGCCAATAATTCTGGGTGTGTTAGCGAAATAGGAAATGCTGTACCTTGATGAGTGTTAGCCATGTAGTAGTGCTGTGCATATGTTATGTAGAAATACGTGTGAAAGTAGCATTTTTATTTTGAAACTTGCACGAGACTCAGCCTCATTTCCATAAGTGCACATAGTATGTATTATGAGAAAGCTTCAACATAATTATATTAAAGCCGCCTACAAGAGATATTAAAGCGCTATACAAAAAATGCACATAAGGGGGAAAACCAACTAAGAACTCTTGGTTGGTGATATTAAATTTAATAACTTAAATTTTATTGACTATTGCCTCGAGAAAAAAATTAAAAAAAAAATGTATATGTTTTCATGCCTATTTATGAGTTAAATACAAGTATACATATAAGGGCATCGAAAAAAAAAATAAAATGTATATGTGTTCATGCCTATTTATGAGTATTCATATTCATAGTCGAAATAAAGTCGATTCTAAAGTTAGTTTCAGCTTTTTTGATAGATATTCCCTTCAAAATTATGTCAAAAGTCGACAACAAACTTTAGTGTTATCTTTAGGTAGACTATGAATAGCCCCATTAACTTTTATAACCGGATTTCGCATTTAACCCTGTACACGGTACACAGAGAAAATAATACAGGTAAAACGCAAGTTTTTAAAAGAAATTGTAAAATAAAATTTTTTGATATAGTTTTACTTCATACAAAATAAAAAAAAAAACAGTATTTGTATTTACGACTTTAAAACGAAACATTCGCAAAACAAAAACGATCGTTATAATAAATTCACTTTTTTTTTTACTGAGGGAAACAAACGAAATTAAAGAAATAACGCCAAAAATGCGTATTTTCAAAACTGAAATGAAACATTTTAGAATATTGTCCCAACGAGTTGTAGTGCGACACAATTTTCAACAAGTAAAATAAATTTATACACTTTTAAGATAAAAACGTTTATTTACTTTTAGTCAATTATGTATGAAAAATATTTTAAACTAAAATGTTTTGCATCAGAATTTAAAAAGCTACCTAGCTATAATGAAAAACATTTCATATGTTTGCATCATTTGTGGAAAAAATTGTGTTCAGATAAAAAAGTTACTTCAATCTTCAGAAAAGGCGATGAAGTATATATAAGCAATACCGCCATTCTAACCACCTAACTACATAGAAGGGACAAGGGTAATTCGGTGGACTTTGACCGAAAAAGCTTTGGTAAGAATAATTAACAAAAACTAATTCTTATGAGTTATTAAATAATAATTTAAAACTTTCTTGTTTTCAATTACAGGATTTGACCAGCGTGAAGCAAAATTAGCAGACCCAGCTTGGAAGCAAGGTAAGTAATATGTATTACATATTTATGTATGTATGTATATAGGATATGTAAAACACCTGTATATAATTTATTAAATTTTGTAATTTTGTAAGTATATATAAATATATTTTTGACAATGTATTTACATACATATATGTATACCAAATGACTTATTGTGATTTAATGAAAATAAAATTTGAGTATCAAATTTGAAAACGCATATTTGTAAAATTAAGAAAAAAGATTTTAGGATCGTTTTTAGAACGATTAGAAAGTGTGCGTACGTTCTATACAAATTTGAAAACGAAAATTTCTCTGTGTACTATACAAAAGCGAAAAATTCTAGAAGCAGAACTCTTGCTTTGAATGCAGTCGGCAGGAATAAATACACTTTAAGCTAGTGATAATGTTGAATTGATTGCCTAAATACGAGTATTGTAGCAATTTTTTTTTTAATTAACATTTGCCAAATTACATTGAAGCTTTAGTGCAGAGAATTGCTCTAATTTTGTTTGAATTTAATCAATTCTGAGGCACTTCCGAGTTAAAAAGAAAAACTAACTAAATCAAATCTGTACGCACTCAACGATTCCCGATGTTGGTGTTGAGAGTGCTCGTAAATGCAGTTCGTTAGACCATTATGTGGTTTTAATTTAGTGCATCTAGCCTTTCGTTGTATTGTTTTATACGCGATAGAATTAACTACTCATTAAATAAATTTGAACAAATTTACAGAAAATTCGACGGGGTCGGGAGCATAAATTAATAAAATATTAAGGATGCAAAGTGCTACAATGTTTTGGTCATAAAACATTATAAAGATGAATTATGGTTGAATTGAAGAAAAATATATCTAATTAACAAAAAGAAACATGTCACATAACGTAAGAAAAGATGTAGTTACAAAAGTACACTGAGAAAAGAGTTTAGTTAAATCAATTAAATATGTATCTGTGAACACATGATTTGGTTACAGTTAGATTATTTGGATATGGTTACCAGATGATGTGTTGAGAGAAATACATTTAGCTGACTTTAAAAAACATTGCTTAGTGTAAAAAACATCGGCTTTTCAGTTGGAGGTTGTTGGAGAAAATCAAAACCCTTATCAAAAAAGTTTATTCACATCACGTGAGTCGAGGCCAGTCCAAAATCTCTTTGAATATTATCTATTAAATATCGAAACTGACTAGATTTACTACATTTAATGTAGTAAAACGCACCAGTTTTATTTATAGCGGTAATATGCTGGGAAAAGTGCTCGTGGAAGATATGATTGCAGGGTATTAGGCTTCCTTGAACTTTTGAGTAGGTGTGATGAGTATTAGTTATTCACAGGTAACTAATTCAACAATGTAAATACAGTAGCCAATTTTCCCAATTCCCGAAATAGCTCTTATATCTGACCGATCAGAAAATACTTGGCTATCATTTAAAGCAAAAAAAAAGGAGAAATGTAATGGATGTGAATACACTGATTTACCAATATTTTTTTAGGTCAAATTTACAGCTCAGCCTCCCACGAGACCGCGGAATCCTCGTGTACCCAAAATAGAGCAACAATTCGTATTGGCGTGTTTTTTCTGCCTACTCGAAGCAGTCCAGACTTTCCCAACCAGAAAGGGAAAGTGTAAAAATAAAATCACCTGATTTGTGTTTATATGTATGTCTGCTGTATAAATACATATCGTTACCTTAATAAAGAATAACCCTAACTCATTTTCTTTTAAAATTAAGCTCTGCATAAAAGCCGGTAGATTACTCACTGAATACTTAATAGAGGTATTTTTCTCTGTTCCCAGGGTTGACTTTAAAATTAATGTTTATAAAGTCAATAAATTGCCCACACTTTAATTTAAATGTGAAAAAGTTTCGATCGGCCACACTATTATTCAGCAAACCCGACTTTAGAGGTAATTTTAGTTAATTATCCTTGTCTACTTTCCAACTCCATAAAAAGGTTGCCATTTAAACCCACAGTACCAAAAACGAAAGTTTTAACAATACGAAAGACAACTTACGATAAACATGCTAGACAGAGAGAAAAATTTAGCAATTTTCAATATTTTCATGGATATAACAACATCGAAGTGAGTTTTCTAAGGCTAGATGGAGCTACTTTTGTGGATTAAAAATAATAAAAAAAACTTAAACTAGAGGGTGTTCAAATAAAAAATATATTAAAATAAAATAAAAAGAATTCATTATTGCAATGCAATTTTTGTTTTATATTTCTAAATCTACTGACATCATTCGGTCAAGTCGATACACAGATTTATGGAAATCCAATTAAAATGTTACCAAAAAGTATACAAACATTTGTAGTTACAAGTTTAAAAGTACAATAAATGTATTTACAAAATTAAAACTAAAGAATATTTGAAACCAATTTTGAAAAAAGAAATGGATTAAAATAAAAAGTGTTTACAAATCGAGCACTTATAACCAAAAGTATAATACAAGCAATACCAAATATTCGAAATTTTATAAAACTACAATAAAACCTATGGTATCGTCCCGAATTAAAAACTTTTAGATTTTAGTTTCAGTTTCCACCATATCAATTTAAGATTATAAATCAAAAAGTTTGAATAAAATTAATTTATTATTTGTTTGTTTTTATTATGATTATTTGTACTTTCCTGTTGTTCATTGAAATTTTTCAATTTCATTGTACATCAAGCTATATTTTGTTTACAATTTTCGGTAAATAAATATAGCATGTTGAATAGGAATAGAGTAGTTAAGGTCATACTTTTTCCAATTTTGCTGTGACAAATTATAGTCAACCAAGCAATAACATTCGCAAATTAAATGAAAGTGTGTGTTTTATAATCCTAGCAAATTTTTCAAGCAATTGTGCACAAGTAAATAAATAAGTTTACAATTCTCAAAAACAAAATTGTGTAGGTATGCGGTTAGCTTATGATTTGCATACATAAATAGATTATTAAATGTCTTTCAGATGATTCAGATATGTATGTACTAATACAACCATTAAAAGGTTATACTGATTATCAAATAATTATAATTGTGGTTAAAAAAATTAGTCGAACAGAAAACTTAAAGATATAAGAGTATTTCTGTATTAATAATTTATTACGCAAAAATGCATAAGACACCCACTGTGTAATCTAGAAGCTCATTCGACTTGATTTGTGTTTAGTTTAAAAAAACTTAAAATGTTCATTTAGTTTAGACTTGCTCGCGTTGGCAGTGGATATTTAATGCATACTTAACACATTTTGAAATAGTATATTCAAGAAATTTTCCTTTATTGTCTATATGTATTTAGTTAATTATTGCAAAACGTAGGTATAACTATTTAAATGAGTTCAAGATGAGAACGTATCAGCTGAGTATAAGCCTATGTGTATATATGTATGTATATACATTATGGTGGTCTTTAAATGTAGAAAGCAAATTTTTACATCAGATTTCCTAAGCCTCAACCCCTACGTCGGTGGTACTATAGTCGAAGATGTCACATACAAATTTTGGTCCGGATTGAAGTCGGTTAAGGCGTGTCACACAGGGGTCAAAGTTCAGATTACCCTATGAAGACTTAACCGACTCCAATCGGAACTAAAATTTATATGTGATATCCTCGACTTTTAGTAGTCTCGATTTGGGCATTAAATGAAAAAAAAAATAATGTTTTGAGTCCTTATACGCAGTGTTGCCGTTGCAACACTAAAGGGGCCATTTGACGCTTTTTAAGCGCTAATACACTTTGACACGACTTTTTGAAAATTAAGATTTTTTGACCCTTTTCCAAAATTATGTGCGACTTTTGTCCCTTCTCAGAGATTTTGTTAGGAAATGTTAACAGAGCCATGCTACTAAAAAATATTTCCTACTGTACGTACGAAAAAATGAATCCCTTAAAACTTTTAAAGGAAATGCAACTCAATTTCTGTGTGTGTTTGCAAATCTGTTCTGTGCAAAGCTTGTCCCGCTATTTTCTTTTTAAATTCAACAGCAGAACGTTCTAGCAGCGAAAAGACTTTGTAATACATGTAAATTTATTTATGGTTCTCAGATTTATTCTTTTACTAGTAAAGGAAAGCAAAAATAATATGGTTACCCTTTTTTCCTCAATGAGCCCTTTTTTTGCGACTTTCTGAAAATTCTCAACGACAACACTGCTTATACGGTGTTCGCATGAGCGATTTTACAGACATTTTTAGGGGCGATTAGTTGAATCAAAAGTTGGCTGCACCCCAACTTTATTGGAAGCGATTAGTTGAAAGGCCGTTCACACCAGGCGATTGTTGCTTCCAACTAAAAGTTGCCTGTAAAATCGCCTCATGCGAGCACCGTATTAGAGGCATCTGGCCTTTGACCCCTTTAGGACACGCCTTAAACGACTTCAATCGGGACAAAAATTTATATGTGATATATTCGACTATGGTAGTATCGATTTTGGGTATTAGATGAAAAAAATATATATTTTAATTTTTTGAGTCTATAGAGGAATCCGTACTTTGCCCCCTGTGCGACACGCCATAACCGTTTCCAATCGGGACCCAAATTTATATGTGCTATCTGCGACAGTGGTATTACCGATTGAGAGGGTCGCCTGAACACCACCTGCACGGCGAGGCGCAAATGCTCCCGGTAAAGGAGCATAATATAATGCTCTGCAAGCAGTTCCTGATCGGGAGCCACAGTAGTGGCCACCCAAGCAGACAGCTGCTTGCAGAGGAGCCCTCGCCTAGGCACGTCAGGAGGCATCTATATGAACTAACGGACGAAGTCCAGAGGTTCATTAAGCAACCTCTGGACCCGACAGCTTACAGACAGGCCCTGAACGGCATTCACAGTCTCGAGTTATGTAGACTCTAGACCTGTGAATGCCGTTCTAGGCACACCACCCCCGGACATAGACGAGACGGAGCTTCATCTGCCTCGGGAGACACGCACTACACTCGCACAACTTCGCTCCGGCTACTGCAGCAGGTTAAACTCCTACTTGAGTAGGTTGAATGAGGATGTGCCGAACGAATGTCCGGCATGCGGAGAGACCCCACATGACTCGAAACATCTCTTCGCATGCCCGGAAAACCCGACATCCCTAACAGCCTTGTCCCTATGGGCAAACCCCGCAGAAGCTGCACGCTTCCTAGGGTTGCCGTTATTGGAACTTGACGACAACGACTGAGATACCAACCGATCTGGGCGGGGTTGTTGTAGCCGCTACAACAACAACAACATTGAGAGGGTGAGACCTAAAAAAATCCTTCTTTCTTCTTTTAAGGACCACCCTAATGCCCATATAAACATAAGTATATACGAACAATGCAAGGATTGGAAATGTTACATTATGCAAGCTGAACGTAACCGCGTGAGTGTATAAATTAATCATTTCTAAGTGGCGAAACCTTGCATTTAGCATTTGTAATAAACTATTGTTATATGCATTAACATACATATGCAGGTGGCGCACAAAAATATATCCTCCAAAAACGGCGACTTCATATTACACCAATTGTAGGTGTGCGGGTATGTATGCATATCTATACATTATTTAATTAATTTGAAATGCCTGTCAGTATCAACTAACCTAGCTGGAAATTAATTTAGCCAATTGAAATATTAATTTGTTGTAAGTAAGGGTATACTTGTGTGTAAAGCAGAAACGTGAAAAGGGAAAATTAAAATTAAAATTAAAAAAAAATACGTATTTTAATACAAATGTATGTGGGTTTACAACAAAAATCAAAATAAGAAATAATAAATACATAACTCTAAAATTGAGAAAAAATTTATTTGTTCGTATCTATACCGAAATCCGTGAAGCAAGCATGAATTCATCCCTCACCTGTGGCAAATAGGAAAGGCTCTTTGTACTCTCTGCATATCGATTTACAGCGCGCAATTCTTCCATAGTCATGCCACTACCATTTCCCACGCCGCCAGCCCCACCTCCTCCAGAAGCTGAGGAGCACGAAGATGAATGACGTATACCGCGATTGCAGCGGCTGCAAGTGCGCGTTGTTGTCGTTTTACCGCCGCCACTGGTGATGCTGCTTTGCATTTTGCTGTTGTGTTTCGATTTAGTCCTGCTATCGGATCCCTCGCTATTCAAGGGTTTCTGTGATGCGCGATCGCCAGCATCCAGACTTTTTGAGCCGGCACGCAGGCGACGTTGGTGTTGCATTCGTGTTTGGGTTAGTATTTTCTTTCTATTCTGACGATAACGGCGCCTTACTACAGTCACTTCATCATCTCCTTCATCATCATTCGAGTCAACTATATCGATATTCTCAACACCAATAGTATAAGTGGTATTCATAGCGGCATTACCCTGCGTTAAGGCGCGATTATTGCCTGTAGATGCCGCTGCAGTTCTATAATTGCTTGGAGCAGTCGTACGTGGAAAGTTATTTTTCGAATTATTTTCCAAAACGTCTTCGTTACTTATTTCGAGTTTAGCTGCGAAGTCTTCTTCGTAGTCATCGGTATCAGCGTCAGCATCTTCGTCGGCAAAATTCTCTTCATCGGCGTCAGCATCATTGTCGGTGTCACGTTGCAAATCCTGAGCATTTCGCTTTGGTATCGGAGAAGATGTCAACGCGAATAGACTTGGGCCTTCCAAGGAGACAGATAGTCGTGCACATGATTCAATAAAAGAGTGTTCTGGTGTTACGCCAAGTGACAGCACGCTGTTGTCTAAAGCTGAGCTTGAGCTGGTTAGCAAGGCAGGCGTAGAGCGGGATTCTTCCTGAGCAACTGTTTAGTTTTAGACGATTTTTATTTATATGTATTCACAATTGACAGGCAGTGCCAATGTACATAAACACGACATACAGGAAGAAGATGAGTCAGAGTGAAAGAAAAGAGAGATTTACTCATTTTTGAGTGGTTGGTTAAATTATTCTTTACAACATTTCATTATAACTATGATTAAAAACTTTTTCGACTTTAGATATGAAAATAAATAATAAAGCAATCTGCATCACGTTGAAGCTTAGTACTATATAAAGATTAAAAGCAGATTAAGAGAAATAAAACCCGATTACAAATGTGAAATGTGAAAGTGAAACGAAGGTGTGTGTGATGATTCTGATGTCAATCGAATAAGCTAGATTAGTGACTAAATACGTTTACATTAAACTAATTGGACACCAAAAAGAAATAAAACAAAACATACAATGAAATAGTAAAATGGTTACTGAAACAATTTAATAGTGACAGAGTTTAACGAGACAAAAGAAGTTGATGAAAAAACGTTAGTCACTGTTATGTCTTCTGTTAAGTAGCGACTACTTATTGAAAACTTGTTTGTTATTTGGTTATTAGTTGCCAATTACACTGATTTTAAAAGCAAATGATTTAGATATATATCACAAATTGGTTAAATAAACAACCCATATAAATTTAGACATGATTATACTTACGCAAACCCCACCGCTCGCACTGGCATTGCAACCATGTCTTCTCTGCCTCCAGGGAGTGTTGAACTGTAAAGCGAAGAAATTAAACAAATCAAATTAATATCGGTTTTACAAATGATACAATTTTTTCAGTAACATATTATTTCATAACAATGACACCGTTTCCTCGTAAAGCCGTCCTTCTCACCACGCTTTGCTACATACATATGTATATGGCAAGCTAGTGTCGAACTTAACGTATTTATATATAGATATGTCGGTTTGAGTAAATCGATTATAGGCAAATTTATTTTTGATATACTGGCCCAATGTTCTGGGAAGAAAATAGGAAACTACATGGAGGTATTTCCAACGTTAACTCGCGTTACATTCGAAGAAAAATTTAAAGACAAAAAGTCTGGCATTTGCACGTTTTATATAGATTAACCCATTTACTTTTTAAATAGATGCAATTAATATTCATTTGTACTTACGTGCATATTTTTGTTGAGCCAATTTACCACGTGGTGGAGGGGGATACTGAAAGCTACAAATCCATTCATCCTGTACCTTAAGAATACGCCCAGTAACTCTCGCGTAATATTCATAATTGTCACGTCCAAATAGATCATGGGTGGCAAATTTATCGATTATTTGCTTCATAATTTTTGTGGCCACCTAGAAAAAAAAAACCAAACAGATGAACTAATCAAAAAGCTAAAAGACCTGAGCCCGCATCACGGCATTCGGGTTCGAATGAAACTCGACTCGAATGGTATGAAATTAAATGACAACCGTTTCTTTTCAATACAACATAAATTGAAAAGGCAGAGTAGCTATCGAGTGTCTCAATCTAAAAAGGAACCGAAAACTGATTTTGAGATCACGGCATACGATAGCGAGTGCGCCATGTCAATTTAAATTGTATTGGGGAGAAAACAGCTGCTATTTTATTAGATTCGTTTCGAAACGAGTAATCATTTGTTCGCGAAAGCCACGATTCTGTCCCTGAATTAAATGTGGTATGTAGGTACTAGGGATGTTAATCTCGGGGTCCCGGGATCTCGGCCTTTTTTATGTCTCGAAAATCCCGGGATTTTTCGCCAAGAATTTCCGGATTTTCAGGATTTGCAATGGTGGCATATATAAACTTGACAACATCCTCGAATATAGTCCTTCTAACCCTTCTGTTATTTTTGGGCATTTTCAATACCTATTCGTCCTTGTGAGCCCAAAAAATTGTAATTTTCTTAAATCCCACAGAATTTTCCCTTTCATTTTGAACCCATTTTTATTCTAGATTGCACTGAGTTTTTAACCGACTTACAAAAAAGAAGGAGGTTATTAGTTCGTCGGAATGAATTTTTTTTTAATGTATGTTACCGTATAACTTTGGACCACGTTAACCGACTTCGATAATTCTTTTGGCATCGGAAATAATTTTTGGATTTTATTATTTCTTTGAAATTACAAACTTCTAATTAAAAAAATTCTAAAACTAAAAAGCAGTTTTACTATATTTGGTGAGTATATTGATTGCTTGGTGTGGTATTTAAAATTTTTTGGTTGAACCTGTTTCAAACTTTTTACTCAGAATTTTTAGAAAAATTCTAGGTACACAATTTTTTAGCCCATTAAATTACAGGGGGATAAAAAGCAAGTTTCAAGTGACTAAAAATAATATAATAATATATTTATAATTTTTTTTTGCTGGCGTTGTCAGGCATTTTCTTCCATACAAAGTATGTATGTTCGATAATTTGTTTATATGGAATAAAATGCCCAGCATCGTAAAAAACTTACCAAAAATCAACGGTAACTGCTTGTAATTTATAATCTATAATTTAATGGGCTATAAAACTACGTACCTAAAAATATTCTAAAATGCTGAGTAAAAAGTTTGAAATTTTAGTTTATTTTTTTTTTGTATTTTTTAAATTTTTGTGCATTGTTAATTGCGCATTTATGTGGCTAATTATATGTAAAATGAGGTAGACTTTTATAAAAAAAAAATAAATATGAAATAAACAAAAGAAATATAGACTAAACTGCTTGAAATAAGGCGTTTCTTTTATTTCTGCCACTAGTATTATGAACTTCTTTCAACCACACAATATATTTGTTGGCTTAAGCTTTTTTCGACATACCTTAAGTTACTTTATCAGATATGTACACGCTAAAGTATTGTTAAATGCGTAATAATTTAATTACTATCTCTTGCTTTGTTACTAATGAAATATTTTTAAATTTAAATAAAAAAGTAACTAGGTTTCAACCCCATTTATTTATTGCACATGCCAACAAAATTTAAACAATATTATGTTGACTAAAATATTCCAGCGATTCTTATAGGACTTTTCCCGTAAAATCCGAATCTGACCCTAAGGATATTAGATTGGCTCTAGTTTTCGAGCAACTTAGGTTTAAAGGTGCCGAAAAACGCGCTTTTGGACATTTTGGAGCCTCTGTAAAACAATATATTGATGCAATGTATCTGTCTAAACACTGCCCTTTAATACTAAAGTGCATTTTTTTCATGTTCACTTATTGAAAAATAATGAATATCTAAATCCCGGGACTAATCCCGGGATTGTACAAACAAGGTCCCGAAAATCCTGGGATCGCAAAAGTAGGTACATAGTGTAGGATTTAATTAATTTATCGGGATTGTTGTTTATGCCGGAATCAGATTGGACACCAATAAAAATTTATTATGTCTAAATTTATTATGACTAGATTAAGTTAATTTAATTTTTTAATATCGCTAGCTTAGAAAACTTGTCAAGTCCTGTTTTTTTCCAAACTTTGCAGAAGGGTCGAGAAACTTCCTAAACTAATTTTCTTAAAATATTTTACAAAACCTTAATACGTATATGGACATTTTTGCGTATACAAAGCAAAATATAACTCAATTCGAATCGGTAGATTTCGAAGTTAATGAACATTTATTGTATTCTATAGAAATTGTCGGATTACCCGTGCTTTCTTTGAATCTGGCAAAATTTGCTTTCTCTGAATAAAAACGGACAGAAATAATATAAATAACTCCGTATTTTTAAAAACGATGAATTTTTTAATTATCCTAATAAAAAGTGGGGCTTACAACTTTTTACTCTACACTAGCGATATCCCTTATTGGCTAAAACAGCAGTACAGTGGCGTGGCATCTGCACACGTCTTTAAGAATATTTTCCCATAAATTCAGCAAATTTTCTGGCTTAACTTTTAAAAAGCCTTTTCAACATCGCCCTAGAGGGTTTTGATGGAGTTCAAATCCGGGCAATAAGACAGCCCTTTATAAACCTAAATTTGATTGTCCGAAAAAAAAAATGTTTGCCATTTTGCTCCTATGCTAGAGTGAAAGAAAATAATGACCAGGGAACGGATTTTATGGAAATTGCCTTTTTTTCTGCTAAAGAGATAGAGTATATTCGATTAAGAATGTCCATAAATTAGGTTACCCTGATTCCATATATACTTATTCCTGATAATATGAAAGTTTTAAAGCATGTTCACATTATCGTAATTTACGGCTCATTTGTAATTTATAAGCAAATTATGCTGAAATCAAGTAATTTCGCTTTATAAAATCTTTCAATAAATTAAATAGAAATGAAATAATTTATCATAAATCAAGAGCCAAATGAAGAAAAGAAAGATTTTTCATTCATTTTAGCCCCACTGTTGAAGAAATTTGAAAAAATGCCTAAAGGTATGCAACCATTTGTTTTTTTGAAGTCATGTACAAACCACACACTCGTACGTACAAGTGCTATAGAAATAAGAAAGAAAATGTGAACGTACTTGGCTTATGTGATGTAATTTAATCGAAACGAAGTAATTTATGCTGAGTGCTATAGAAATAAGAAAGAAAATGTGAACGTACTTGGTTTATGTGAAGTAATTTAATCGAAACGAAGTAATTTATGCTGTAATGTGAACATAGATTTAAACATTCCATATTTAAATTGGGCGCCACGTGTATCAACTCACGTCGGGCGCACTCAGGCTTTTATTCGCGAAAATCGAATGAAAATGCTGCCAGAAAACTTCAAAATGCATCTTGTGGTTCAATATGAGTTTTGTGAGTTAAACACTCGAAAGGAGGAAATAGTCAAAGATTCAAAGTACAATTTTTTCATATCGTCGCCTGGGTAAAAGATTGTCGTAAGCGCAATTTTGACGATTTTTAGTTTTAGATGCAGTTATATATTTTGAAATAAGGTCTTTCGATTGGTGTTATCAGTTTTCAGATATCTCCTTTAGTTTCCGAGATATTGACTACAATTTTTTCTATAATTAAGTAAAAATTTAGTTAGTGATGCAGCCATATTAAACTAATCAATATCTTAAAAATGACGTTCTCCATTTTTTGATATCTCCTTTAGTTTCCGAGATATTGAGTAAAAAGTGTCGTTAATGTAGTAGAAATTTTGATCACATTTTGTCGTATTTCATACAAAGTGGCTGCCAAATTGCGGACAAATGGCGCTTACGACAAAATTTTACTAAAAAAAATCCTTCATAAACTCAAAACTTATTAACAATAAACATTAAAAATTAAATAATTTAAGAGTTTTGTGAACTAGTAACATTTTCAGAGACTTTGGAGAAAATATATCTTCGCGTTTTTGAGAAATTGTATTCCAAACTTCAATCGCGATTTCCCACAACCTACCGAAATTAACGTACGACAATCTTTTACCCAGGTGACGATATGTATAATGAAACTAGTTCATAGCTTTTCACTTTTTACTTGTAAAATAAACATTTCTAAAATAAATGTATTTTTTGATAATTTTCGGTTTTTGTCTTTTTAGTGTATTATTTTGCCCTTTTTTATTTCTAGTGCCTTTTCCTGAATATTTCACTATTTTATTTTGCCTTTTCTAGCCAATTTCGTTATTTTATTTAGGTCCTAAAAATCCTTTCCCTGGGATAGGGGCTTGGCCTCAGACATTAGCTTTAGCAGCACCGTGTCTCATAGTCTGATTTACAAACTTTGGATCGCATTTCTTTTTTTCGGCCTTTTAAAATACTTTATTGTGCCTCGAGAACCCAAAGAAACCAATTTGGGCTCATACTTCTAAATAAATTCTTAAACCACCCTTACTACCCCGCAAACATATCCTGAGCATATAACAACGGTGGGCAAATGCGGCTCTTTGCTTAGCAAAGTGCGGCTCTTTTTACTTTCTCTTTGCTTAGAACATTTTGGCTCTTTTTACTTTTTAAAATACATATTTCTTTGCTGGACATTCTTTTCCATTGTGTTGGTTTTTTATTTTATTCTTTTTATAAACATATACGCAAATTGAGATCGGAACATTACCCGCAATTGGAGAATAAAAATTGGCTTTCTGACTTAGGGCCGTTTTCTCATCTAACCTTTAGCTTACCGGCTACTTTATCGCCTCCATATACGAGTTTTCGTTTCCTCATCAGCGCATTAATTTCTCGAATCAATAAATTGTAGCCTTTAAAAATTTGTAACCAACTTTAAATTTTGGTTCGGTTTTGGTTCGTGGGTCAGATATATTAGACATTTTAACCAAGGTTTTGGGTTTTGCTAAGAGTGGCTCTTGCTCTTTATTTGCTAATGTTGCATTGCCAACCTGAATGCAGTGAAGTTTCACTTTCGCGTTGCCGTAATTTTGGAATAACGAATTTATTTTTACCGGTAAGATAAGAAAACGAAAATACTTATAACGCACTTTCAAGTGAAGAACAATTTTCTGCCGTTAGTAAAGGCCCTTAATGTTCTTTACCGATATGATTACGGTGACCATCCGTCCTGTATTATACGGGACAGTCGTCTTTTTTCGTCCTTCGTCCTGGTAATTTATTTATTTTATACGGGACGCCAAATGTTCTTTTAATGTCCGGTATTTGTCCCGTATTCGGTATTTTGGCGCCTTTGCGTTAAAATGACATGTCTATGAACGAGTTTTTATTTTTAGGTCTGGACGCTTGCGATTCGAATCAAGGAGCACATACATATGTAGATGGTTTCTGAAGTTATAATTTTGCGGAGAAAACCTGGGTGAGTATGGATCGAAAATAGACGTTAATAATTATTGTTAAAAATTTCCAAAAGAAATTTCATTAGTATTTAGCTTTTCAAGGGTTTCTTTCAACGCATTTCACGTTGAATATTTAGTAGAGCAGCTGATTTTACTTTTTTCGAGAATTTCATCTTTAAATTGTCACTTTTGCTCACATTTTACTTTAAAATTTCAAACTATGTTTACGTATATGGATTCCAAAGCCCACAAAAAATACACACGGCTTGCTGTCCAATGTGCCGGGTGTGGAGCAGGGAAAAAAAGTAGGTACAATTGTACTTTTTTCCGACGTTTGATGACTTGAAGTCACTAGATTTTAGGTACAATCATCTTTTGATCAGATGCATTTTTAGTTTTTTTCTTTTTCCTTTACCGTGCTAATATATATATTTAAAATAAATAAATAAAATATATTTACTTGTAAGCACGGGAGAAGCTTCGCTTTCATTTTGAACAATAAACAATTCTAAAGAAAAGTGGTCAAAAGGAACAAATTAAAAAAAGTCATATTATGTATTATCTTAAATATTTTACATTGCATTTAGAGCAGTCACTACGAAAAATTAACTCTTTACTTAGCTATCCTCAAATTCGTAATTTTGTTTCTATTAATTTTAACGCTTATTTTCACTAAGTCAAATTCAATGGCATTTGCGGTCAAATGAGTGAAAACAAATTGTCAAATGGGACTAGAAAATGGTCTTTTGATTGATTTAGATCAGAATAGGCCTTCAGGCGTGTACATGCGCTGCTAAAGCGGCTATTTGTAAGTTTCTAGCCCATAATATCATCGATATTTTTGTTTATTTTTAAATTTTTTTGTAAAATTTACACGATGAATATGTATTTTTCTCGTTTACACATTTTCGTGTGTAAAAATCCTTTTTGTTAGCGGCTTTACAAAATTCTATGGGTGAAATCAAACAGCAGATATGTATTTTGTACCTTGTACACACTTTCGTAGTAAATTTACGCACACCATTTAAACAAACTATCCATTGCATAATCGAGCATGTAATTTCGCGAATAATAAGGTAGGAAATCAGTAACCTACCTTTTAGCTAGGAAATTTACACAATTTTTTTTAGAGAGTAGGATGACTTCAAATTGCATATTTTCTTTAGATGAGAACTATTGCTATTTGACTCATATTCGCTTTTTAATTTCTGGAAATATATTTAAAATGCTTTCGAAGATATTTACGGCAATTTGCTGCACCTATTAAAAGGAATCGGATAAATTAGCAGACTTTTCCTGTTGTTTTGTAAAAAGCTGGATAAAGATGTAGTATACTTCCCAAAGTGCGTTTTTTCTCTTATTCGCCAATATTTTTCAGTAGCCAAAATTAGACAAAAACAACGCGTTAAAATAAAAACCGAATCATGTTTAAAGTACATCCATCTTTTGTATTCATGTTTTGTATAAAATTTATAAAAAAAACGACAAATTAATGATGTAACTTTTTTTAGGTACAATCTGTCTCATTTAGGTACATTTATTTTATGATATTAGGTACAATCCATTTTTCATCCCTGGTGTGGAGACAGTTTTCAAATTTTGTGAAGAGAGAAGGTATTCATTAGCCGAAACTACATCAAATAAAAACTCTTGCTGATTGAGAAACTTCAAATAAGATGACTACCAGGAGAATGTTGTAAAAGTAAAGAAGTTCTCAAAGATGGAAGGGTACGTTTTACATTCAGCCCGTTCCAGGAGAATGTTGTAAAAGTAAAGAAGTTCTCAAAGATGGAAGGGTACGTTTTACATTCAGCCCGTTCCGGATGACAATAATCCGTTGAATACCAGTCGTCTTTCAAAAGTAGTTGCATAGGAATGTTTGAAAAAAATGTTGCGGGGTAAAAATCCCGAGCACAAAGTACAAAGTTATGGAAAAATATACTACGAATGTGTGACGTTACAACTGAATATTTATGTGCTGTTTTCACAAAATATCGATAAAATATATGCCAAATAAAATGCTGTTTCAAGGCTAATAAATCTAGAATCATTGAAAAAGATTTTTAAAAGCCTTCAGCTTTTGTGGAAAAAATTAGCAAAATTAGTTTAGACCCGTATTCGGCTGCCATAATTATTGTCATTATAGATATGATGGAACATTTGCAAAGCTTGAATTTGTCTCTACAAGGAGAGAATAAAAATGTTTTTTATTGGTCGCAAATTATTTTAAGTTTTGTAGTTAAACTACGTCTTTTTACTCATGATCTCAAAAAATAATATCTCATAATTTTCCATGGCTAGTAAAAAATATTTGCACATGATTTAAAAGAAAATTTTGAAAAAGATTTGCCCATTTGAAATCATTTAAATGTACGTTTGCATACTTCATAAACTCTTTTTTATCTAACACAATTGAAGATGAATTTTCAATATCCGAAAAACTCCTTTTTAAGAAAAGCGAAGAAGAGTTGGAGTTTTTGGAATTAAAAGAAAATAAGGCACTGCAAGATAAAGCTTTGCCATTGCTTGGATTCCAGCAACAAGTACCAGATTTAAAATACCCGCTGGTGAAAACAGCTGCGTGACGTAAATTTTTAGTACAACGTATAACTGTGAGGGATCTTTTGAATTTTCTTTAATATCAATCTTACATACATTAGAATAATAATAAAATTAATATTTTTCATTTGTAACAATAATTTTATTTAAAAATAAAATTTTTGTTTTTGTTGTTTTATTTTTGTGGCTCCTTGTAGCATTTAGAATTTACATGTGGCTCTTTTCGGCCTTGGCCTTGCCCACCCCTGGCATATAGCTTTATATAGAGCTACATAATAGTAGTAAAAATAATAGTACTACAATTCAAAATAATTAACGGTAATTTTTAGTGACTTAAAACTTCCACTTTAATGTACTAAAATTGAATGGGCTACAAACAAAACTGCATACTCGAAAATTGTCTAAAAATCCTGAATAAAAAGTTCCAAATTTTGATGAAATTTTTTTAAAGTTTGATTAACTTTTGTAAACTTTGTGCAAGCGTTTAAACTATTATTTATGTGGTTTCTGTTATAGATCGAACTAAATTTTAGATGAAAATTATTAAAAATAAATAAATAACCAGGAGTTGCAAACTTTTGATAATCTTTTTTGCTAACGGTGTTACTCATTTTCTTCTATACGAAGTATGTTCGAGTTTTTTTATACTTGTGAATCAAACGCCCAAAATTGAGTTTCAAAAACCTAAAAATATTCCAAATGTTATTCAGAGATGGCGGCCTCTGTGGTGTAGTGGTTAGCAGTGCGCGCTACCATTCAGCGGGGCCTGGGTTCGAGCCCGGTTCAACCAAACATCATAAAATATCTAAAAACATAAACAAGTTTTTTTCTAGTAGCGGGTGCCCCTCGGCAGGCAATGGTAAACCTCCGTGTGTATTTCTGCCATGAAAGATAGCTTCGCATAAAAATATGATTGCCCTTCTAAGTTGGAAAAAACGATAAAATATGGAGAAAAAAAACTTTGCCGTCGGTACTCAGACTTTTGGATCATGAAAACTTTTTTTCTCGAGAACACGAATTTATCTAGTAAATCTTATTATGAAGCATTGTTCGTTTGGCCAACAGCTATCAAACTATAGTTTTCTTTTTGTGTTCCACAGTGTTATTACTATCTTACTGATTTAAGAAATTTTGATGGAAAAAATTGCTTTTCCATTTCTTGTGAGTCATTTGATATGAATATTTCGTTTTTCTTGAGAGCTGGAAACAGCCCTTAAAGCATGAACAGTATTTTTATAAAAATAACAATAAATTAAGAATATTTACAAAAAATAAAAAGTATGTGAACACTTATTAATATAAAATAAGTTATATTTATTAGAAATTAAGGAGAAACCCTAAGAGCAGCACCAGAACCGGTTTCGGTTTTTCCAAACCACCCTGTCGGAAATAACAATAACCAAAAAGGAAGGATTTTTTAGCTTATACAGTACTACTCATGATACGAAACAGTATTAAAAATGATATTTTTACCATGTGCATGTTTCCACATTTTGACCTACCTTAAACTTAAGCACGTCTTCCATACGCGCTGTTTTCCCATCACTAACGCACGATTGAAAGAAGCTCGGGGCCACTGAAACGCCCAGTGCCTCACTGGTCATGCCGGTACTGGCTTGAGTTGCATTGCTGGCAATAACACGGAATGTACCAAATAATAAAACTAGTAAACGTTGAGTATATTTTGGCAGTGATGTAAATAATCTGAAATAAAGATTAATAAAAAGATAATTAAAGTACGGCTGTCGTCATTATTGTTATATTATATGTATATAGTTATATATATATAATCTTATACATATCGTCGTTTAAAGTACAAAACCGCGTATCGTCATTCTGCAAAACCGCGTAACTGACATTGGCTGCCAAAAATTGGATTTGCTTACATAAGCTCTTGGCTCAATCCTTATCCATTCGTCCTAAAATATACTAGCCAGAAATGCGATTGCTTTATAAAAAAGAGAATCATTTTGAAATATGAGTGTTTTTACTCTCTAGAAAATAATTTATGCAACCTCACATACGAGGTTTTGCATTATCTTGATACGCGGTTTTGCATTTTGCTGATACGCGGTTTTGTACTTTAAACTAGGGATGTTGCGAATGTGGAATTTTAGACATCTGCGGATGCGAATGCGGATGCGAATATCTAACAGCTAACATCCGCGGATGCGGATGCGAATGCGGATGTCAAGTATTTTTAAGACACAATTATAATCTAGCATAATGGCGAGATCGTTGTTTAAACAGCGCTTACAAGCTAAACCAGATACATATTTCAGGTTTTTCTAAAGCTTTTTAAAAAGAATTCTTCATTCTCATTCTTTTGGCTATTTCAAAATTTGGGGAATCTGTAACTTTATCAGCGTTTTTCGATTTTAATTTTTGTAATTAATTTTTAGTACTTTCTTCTGCGGCTGGTATGAAAAGTTTGTGCTTATAGCGAGCTATGTAAATAGGTGGATATGGGAAATAAATTATTATGTTTGAACAAAATTCTGTTTTAAAAGTCGTGGCTGCCAGCCGAATCGGATCAGCATATTTTTATTTTTTTAAAAAGCACCCCGTTTTTTATAAGCATTTAAATCTCAGATAATTACGTAATTAAAGGTAAGACCTATAGCTTTTTAATTATTTGAGCATCGATTCTCTTTATAACCAGACGTTGATCATCTCTGCTGGAAATCCATATTGAAGGAAGTTACTCTTTGACTTTAAATAGCAAAGCAGGGACAATTTTACCACAGAAGTTTTTAGCCAAGGATCCAATGTATATCCCTATGAAAAAATATTGCCCGACAAGTAAACAAAATTACTGTTTTTAAAATGTTTCCTAAAAATAAATTCCCTAAAGAGCCCCATTTGAAATTATTGAAACGAATATATGTAACATTAAAAGAAAATTACGAAAATTTGGTAAAGAATTACAGTGCACACTTTCTTCTTTTGTGTCTAGTAGTTTTTTTTTAAGATTGGTCCAAAAAAATCAAAAAAAGAAAGAAACAAATGCAGGTATTTAAAGCACAGAAAAAAATAGTATTAAAAGGACTATGTTTTCTTTGACGTACGTCAAATGTCAAGTAGAAGTGGGAACTTGTATTACTGCCCATTGATAGCTGGTTATATCGCTTATGAAATAATAGGGCAATTCATCTAAACGTGTAAATGCCTCGTAACCATGCCAACCTCGTAAACTTACTTCATTGTGTATCGCTTTATTTACGAGGTTTACGCAGTTACGAGGCATTTACGCGTTTCCATGAATACCCATAAAATGTTTAAAGACATTTTTATCAAAGCTGATAAATATGACATTTGACCAATTTTGTTACACAAATACTCCCACGACCACTGGCCTAAATAAACGTTTCATCGGTGCACTTGCACAACATATGCATTCGCAAAAGCTCCGCATTGATTATTGCGAATGCGAAAGCGAATGTTAAAATTAATGCGGAAGCTCCGCGGTTGCGAATGCAAATGCGAATATTTGCAACAACCCTGCTTTAAACGACGATATATATTATTATTAGATTGAAAGTATTATTCCAAAAATGGTCCTTATGGATTTTTGGGTAAATTTTTGAAAAAAAAAATATTTTTATTGTCAATCAATTTTAATCAAGAACAAGTGGTCATTATTATCTGTAACCTATTGCTATTTTTCGGGTAGCTGCATAATTCTACCTGCGTGGTTTATCGGCGAAAAACAAATGTAAGTCAAACGGTGCAAGGTCCGGGCATTAAAACATCCCAACCAAGCTCAGTCAATTTGTTCCAAGTCATCAAAGATGTGTGTAGCCTGGCATTGTCATGAAGGAACATAACTCCTTTTCTTTTTGGTAACTCTGGTGGCTCTTTCTTGATTGCTTCGTTCAAACGTTCGGGTTGCGCACAGTAGAAGACCGAATTGATCGTTTCGCCACGTTGTAGCAGTTCATAATGGACAATCCCCTTCCAATCCCACCAAACCCTCAACATAACCTTGTTTGATGACAATCCAGGCTTTGAAGTCGTCTTTGACCATGATCGCTTGCGTTGCTTACTCTCATATTCAATAAACTTTTCATCGGCCGTAATGATTCGTTTCAAAAATTGTTCGATTTCGTTTGGTTTCACTGATGGCAGTTTGGTCAATCAAATTTCTTTACGTTAATTTACGTGGCACCCGAGCATCGAGCTTCTTTGAATACCTTGCTCTTCTTGGATGACCCCAAACTCCGATATCTCCTGACAGATAGCATGCCGCGGTCCTTTTGACGTAGAATACGTCTTACGTTTCGATATGGAGGCTATGCTCAAATGTTGTAGTTGTAATGAAGCAATTTCAAAGAAAAGTATGGCGTTTCAAAGACAAGATTCCAATCCTATCGACAGATACATTCCTGTCAGTAACCGATTCGGTGTCTGTCCCAGAAACAACGGTAAATATTGGCTTATTTTGGGGTCAATTTTGAGCATTTAAAGTGCTCTAGCAACTTATGATTTGCAGATATATTTTTCATTTACGGGATATGGGTTCTTTGGAGCAGTAGAAATATTATCGTGTACAAATTTTATATAAATTCACCAAATATCGAGCATTTTAAGGCAAAAAAATATTTTGAAAAAATTAGCAAATTTTTTTTACTATCAAAATTCTCGAAAACCGCTCGAATGATTTTTTTTCGTTTTCCTTAATCAAAAATGAAAGTTTTTTCTTTCGTTTTGTATATGGGAAGTATTGGTTGATATCTTCTAAGTATGTTTATTTTATTCATATATATGGGCATAAATGATTTTCCATACAAAATCACTTCGTCAACTTTCAAACGCGTGCTTGCGTTGGAAGTGAGAGAAGGAGACAAAAACTATGTGCGTGAAGGTATTTCGGCTTTTGAGTAACAGATGGCGCAATATTTACGACCTAATCACAGCGTATGCAAGTAAATACATACATACGTAAATATTTTGATTTAAGTTTGTGGATATATTTTTCTTTTAGTAGATAATCTATGCATGTGTGTATGTATTTATCAGATCTGTACCTTTCGTTCGATTTTACAAATTGTGGTATGAAATTAAAGGGCTTGGCCTGTGGATGTGCAATAACTACTTATTTTTTCAAAAAGAATTGCCACCTGATAAAAAATCAAATTCAAATTATTTTTAAGTTAAATCAATTATTACACTATGAGTATCGATCAAAATGGTTTTGAAAAGCCTTTATTTCTTAATTGTATTTAGGAGGGTTGCCACCTGGAATTAGATATACAATTTAAATATGTATCGCAATATGTGTGTCAGTTGAAAAAGGTTTAATTAGGTTTTCGTTTTAAAATATTTTGAATAGGGTTGCCACCTGTTTTAAAATGAGAATTTAATTAAATGAATTATTAAAACATGACGTGAAACGAAGGTGGTAAGATATCCTTAGTCGAAATATTAATAATATTAAAGAGGGTTGCCAACTGTTTAAAAAGGTAAACTAAAATTATTTAATAAGTGAAAGCAAGTATTAAAAATATGGGTATCAAACGAAATGGATTTAAAAAGGCTTCATTTCTAAACTGTATTTAGGAGCGTTGTCACGTATTTAAAAAATAAAGTTTAACTTAATTCATCACGCACATGAAATATGTAGGTATCACAATATCAGACGCAAGCTGATGGCACATATGATTGAAGTTAATGTGGATCTGCTTCTCTATTGCTAAGTATTGATATTTTGCAATTCATATTGATTTATTAAAGTCAATTCAATACAATCAAAACGAATATTTCGTGTACCGGTTTAAACTTGAATATGATCCTAATAATATCACGTATTCTACGTTTAAGTTTAGCGGCTGTGCAGGTCAAGACGGAGGCACTGGACTGATCGTTTTCAACCATTTTCATTATTTCATCGACTTTTCCACTGACTGGCCGAGCAGGGCGAGGTGCATCTTTTACTACGTTAATGCGGCAGAATTCACGAATTCTTCATTTCATTAATTCAAAAATGGTTCCGTTTATGCATAATTCGCGAATACATGAAATGAAGTGTTTTGAAAAAGTGGCAGCGCATCAGCGAAAAACTAAACAGTAGTGTTGTGACTTTTTTGGCCTTCTTTTGAGTTTTCAAAAGCCGTTAATTGAATTCATGATATTGTGTTTATGCAGCCAACTGTAGCCCAAATTCATGAAATGATTTCGTGAATTTGCCTACGCATAAACGTAGTATTTGACATTTTTGCACAAGCAGCGAATCACAGAACTGTCTGTAACTAAAAATTTAGCCTAAATGTCCCCTTTCAAACGCACATCAATTTGCCGGAATTGAATTAGTATTGCTAAATTTATAAGCATCAGCAGTGGCAGAAGTCCGCAGAGATTTTTTATATGACCCAATATTACTCATAACCAGTGTTGCCAGTTTAGTTATTTCATAACTACATTTAGCTATTATTTTCGACGTTTAACTATAGAAATTTGTGTTTAGCTATTACATAGCTTCTTTTTTAGCTTTTTTTTAAATCGAGTTAGCTATTTCAGCTATACATTTTTTTATAAGTTCCCCATTTTTACACATAGTTTTATCATTTTGATGAATATCAAACAGTACAAAAATTGGTATACTGACATGCCTAATGCACTTTGGTTTAATCGATTACACCTTGCGACATACCCAAAAAAAATTCTAAGCACCCGAAGCAATCAATATACTTAAGAAGCTATAGTAAAACTACGTTTGTAGATTTTCCCTCTTACGTCAGCTTTTTTTTAAGGACCTTGTAATTTCAAAGATATGATTACTTCAAAAAATTAATTAAAAAGTTCAGTGCAATGTAGAATAACAATATGCGTACCAAATGATCTGTGGATTTAAAAAAATAAATTTTGGTTTACGAGGACAAATGCCATTCTAATTAATTTTATTTTTTTAAGCTTATAAAGTTAACGAAATTTGGGGATGTGGTCGATTGTATATTATTCCTTAACATCTATATTTTTAATACTTACTTTAAGCACCAAAAAATTTAATCTTCCTTAGTTCTATAGATTTTTCTCTTTAATTTGATGCCCATAAGGTATTTTACTACTCCAATTCCATGTATGTAAATATTTAAGTTCATATTTGTATGCGTAATAATAATCTAGTTATTAAAGACATACAAATATGATGTTATTTTATGTTACCCCATTTTAAATTAACATTTATTTAGCTATTTTTGAAGAAAAATATTTTTAGCTATTTTGTTTGGCTATGAAACAAATTTTTTGGCCATTTTTAGCTATTTTTTTCGAAGAATTTAGCTATGACCCTCAAAGTCTTCTGGCAACACTGCTCATTATTGAAAAAATGTAAAACCTAGAGGTGGATTTCGGCATAGATGACTTAACCCCATCAGATTGGTATCGGAAGCTACATTTTATATAAATATAAAATATAAATATATATAAATATGCATGTACGTTCATTAGAGTTATATTCATCCCATAATCTGGGCCATCACATCTCTTTATAAAATACGAATGACTCACAAACATCTACTTATGTCTTTGGGTACATAAATATAATAATATAAATATATTTATGTACAGTATTCAAACCAGACATCTGCAGCGGGTGCATGATTTTCGTGTATACTCGATCATCTAACAAAACCCGTTTTGCATCGTTCTCTGTATACGAGCAGAAGTATTGTTCGTTATCGACTGAGCTCAAGACGAACATGTTGGCCACAACACCCGATTGCTTTTCATACATACTTGATTGGGTTCGGGTGCTTTGCAGCTCAATATACCCGGGTGTTCGAGTTTCAACCCGAGTGTGCACAAAATTTTCTTGATTGGCTTATGACGTTTTTGTTTCTACAAAAAATGTTGCCTTCTCATCGCGGTGTTCTTAGTTTTTGTGCGTAGAGGGTAAAGAGAAGGTTGAATTTTTCGGTAGTTTGTTTAAGTGTACATTTAACCATTTCTTATATTTTTGCTCATACAAAATGCGGCATCACGACGCCTACATCCATTTAGGTATAAATGTGTGTAGATCGGCAATGCCCAAGCCCTATACACTCGGTGCACATTTATTTTTTGTAAAAGTACTTATGTACCTACATAGTTTTAGGCTGTGTTCTAATATATACACACACAGCTTTCCACGCGAAACTATACGAAATAGGTCGGTGTTATGCAGAAATTTTGTTTGGCAAACTGCGTGCAATTGTTGTTGCAGCAAACTCGGAGAGAGCGAGTTTGGCGACTCTCACAGCAAACTAATTTTGTATGGACAAACTGCAGCAAATTCGGCGTTGTCATATACAAAAATTTTAGACAATTGTTGCTATACACAAAATTCTCATTTCGTGTTTGCAATAGCCATGAAAACCATAATGAACGTGCAACCCTGTGCCAAACTCGACATAACCACCTCCGAGCAAACTAACCAGCCGCCATTTAATTTGGCAAACAAAAATTTGTCTGCATAACACCGACCATAGATGCAAAAACATTTTTGTCTACTTCGCTTCTAATTTTTTCATTGCGTATGCACAAGCACAAAGCAACAACATTTTCGTATGCTTTGTGGGAACATATTGGCGCCAGTTACCTTCAGCGTAAATTTCTTTGTTGTCCTGCATTTTATCGCAATGTTCGGGTGTCCGTTTCATTGTTACACAAATTTTCGGGTTAGCTGCGGGTGTCCGAGTGTGGTGTTCGCTTGTGCTCAATTTATAGCGAGGGTGATCGAACAGACTCGTTCGTAACCAAAGCAGCTGTCGGGTATGCATCTCGATCGAACACATAGTAGCCGAGTGTGGCGTTCGCTTGTGCTTGATTTTTAGTGAGTGTGATCAAAAAGGCTCGATCATACTCAAAGCTGTTCTCTGATTCAAACCTACATTTGCAATAGTCATATGTATGTATATCTAGAACATTGTATATGTAAGTGCAGGATCATTCCATTGAAAAGAGGAAAACAATATAAATTTAAATATGCCCTTAATTATGTCTACTTCAGTGCTAACCTCTTTTTAAATGACTACATTTCATCAATCTGTTGGAAAATAATAAAAAAAAATCAAAAGAAGTTGTAATTTTTGTGAAACTTTTATTTCATGCATAATTACTTTACACCAGTCACAAGGAGATGTCCCACCAGTCAAAACTTTAAATATTTTAAATATTTCTATGAAGATTATATAAATCTCATTTTTATTGAAAACGAAATCGTATAATTCATATGTTACAACACAAAAATATCGTTCGTGAAGATTAATGGCCTTATTCATAAAAAATAAAGTAGGTTTAAAAACCTTTATAAATTATCGTTTTCGTATATTTTTCAATTTAATAATCCTTTTGTAAAGCTACCTTATTTTTTATGAATAAGGCTATATAGTCCGGTCAAATTAGACCAAAAATAGGAGTGAAGCTACAAAAATTCCCACCCAGCTGAAAATTGGTAGGATTGTTCAAAACACCATCATAAATGAAATCAAGAAAGTGCTCATCGATCCGATACCTGGAAAAAAGTGACCCGGGGTCAAAGGTCACAAAAACGGCTTTTTCGTGATTTTCAGCAAAACGGTAAGTTTTATTAGGAAAAAAAGTATTTAGACATTTTTTATAGATAACACTGGATCACAAATTTTAATTTGGTTTTTGTTCTCCAGACGCCACTATCTAATTCCTACGTAGAATTGCTCGGTGACTCCGAACATCGAGTTAATTTTTTTTATGGATACGTTTTCGAGATATTTGCAATTTAACGTTATTCAGCTTAAAGCAAAAATTGGTTCCTTTTAATCACGTATATCTTACGAACCAATTTAAAAATACGGCAAATGAAAGCCAATGAAATTCTCCATAAACCGTATATACATACATCACTCTCCGATAGGGCTTATAGTTTCTGACAAATTAATTAATCATTCCAGCTTTTTTTATTTTTTAATGAAAAAATGAAAAAAATCAAACTTTAACAGAGGAAAAATTTTAAAAATAACAGGTTCTGTGCCAAATTTTGGCATTTGTACTAAAGCCCGTTCTGTTACAAAAGAAAAATCAAGTTACTGATGAAGAAAATCGATGGATAAATACGAAATATGAGTAGTCAAATGAAAATGCGCAAAGATTTTTTGTATGAAATACGAGCAGTAAAGCGTGTTACTCATACCCCACTTACACCCGAACTTCCAACTTTTTGAATCGTTATATCTCGGAAACGATGGCTCTTAGGACAAAAAGTATTTAGACACTTGTTATAGATAATTATCTGATCTACAATTTTTGTCTAAACTAATTTTATAATAAACTTACCGTTTTGCTGAAAATCGCGAAAAACCCGTTTTTGTGACCTTTGACCCCGAGTAACTTTTTTTCCAGTTATCGGATCGATGAGGACTTTTTAGATTTCATTTATGATGGTGTTTTGAATAATCCTACCAATTTTCAGCTGGGTGGGAATTTTTGTAACCTCGAAAGCCTAAATTGACCGGACTAATAGGTGTTTTGGCTAAAATTCATCTTTGAGTGCACAAGGGTAAAATATAAATATTTTCAGTGTCCCACCAGTCACATTCATTCAAATGATAGTTACATAAAACTACGAAATAGTTTGGTATTTTTGTTAAAGCAATTTTATACATTAGTTATCGTTCTATGTTAAAAGATATCTTTCGCAGTTATATAAGTTCCGACGACATAGTTAAAATTCACAATTGATCACATTTTGGAGTAAAATGTCCCACCAGTCACAATGGAATGGCCCTGCAAAGCTTTTTTGTCCATTCAATTATAACACCCGCTCAACTGTATTTTCATTCAGTGATTCATAATACTTTTTTTCTAAAAAGTCAAGCTGCAGACGATATACATACACTTGTGATCAGCTAATTAAGCCAGCAACATTTTGAAAATTTTGGCTATTTTGCTTTCGTTTATTTAATGTTTATTATTTTTCCATAAAAGTCTAGCTCATTATATAACAAACACCATATAAATTAAATCCAGATTTCAAACTTTGTGCAAAAATTATGAAAAATCTGCAAAGTTTCAGCTAAATTTTCAACTTTTCATTCAGATTTTTTGATTGATTTGAGTATGCAGTTTAATAACCCATTAAATTTTAGGGCAATAATGTGCAAGTTTTAAGTTGCTAAAAAATCTCGTTGAGTTTTAATATTTTTTTTTCTGACTGCATTACAAATTTTTTT